>NC_134782.1:31369707-31422207 GCF_046742065.1 Oratosquilla oratoria
CAACATAAGGATTCTCAAAAGCTTTGCTCTTGTTACAAATATAACATAGAGCAGAAAGCCAGTAATGCCAACAGCTTTTCTCTCATTCTCTTTTGCAATGCTACTCATGCTAGTTTCAAATAGAGTGGTCCTTGTTACAAATATAACAGCAGAAACTACATATTAGTATATCTTCATAGCTGCTGTTATACTGACAAATTTCATCTCATTCTCCTTTGTAATGCTACCGATGCTAGTGTTTCCAATTTAGGGGTACTTATTTTTGTACCTGATGAAACTGACTCACAACCACCTCAATACAATGAAATATATATTTTTTCACAACTCTGGTCACATGTTCAATTTTATGAGCTTCTGCCATGCTTCTAGTCATCTGTTAATAACTCACCCCATTATTCCATTCCCTCAGTGGGAAGTGAGAAACCACTAGTAGGACAAAACCCTGTCAATTGCAGTTTTTTTTTTTTTTTCTGTGCCAGTGTTGGGGCACATCCCCACCTGAGCCAAGACTGTTGAGAACTAGATGCAACATAGTCTGCAGAGGGTCCCAGGAACTGAACTAACAACCACCTGCTCATGAGTTTGACATGGTATCCACTGAGTCATGCAACCCATCTGTTATAATAAAGCTTTAACTACTTTATTCTATTTCTCTTTTCCTTTTTTTATTCGGTCTTTATAGGAAGAGAATAAAACTAAGTTTAAGTATTGTGGTTAACACTTTACTAAACTTTTTTTATGATGAGACCAACAGAACACAAACACATGGAATCATGCAGTTATGGCTATGAAATGTATACATCTGCTTTTGGGGTGGGATTTTGTATTAGATGACAGCCTAGAACACAGTCCCATTGGACAATGTTCACAGGTGGTGGGGAGGGGATCTGAACTGGTCAAAATACTTGTTGGGTGTGGAGGTGGATTAATACAAAGGTAATGCAAGAGATGCAAATATATAGACTTAGATCAGGTGTTTTTTATTTACTTTTTTTTTGGCTGGAAATTATGCAAACATGAATGGTCATCATTAACCAGTACAGTAAATGAAATAGAAAAAAAAATACAAATAAATAATTCTTTTAATTAAGAAATAGTATTATGGTACATAATGATAGGCTAGAAAGTTAGCAAATAAAAAATTTGATTATCATATCAACATGAAAACCAGGTTTAACACAAGAATCAAATATGAAAACATTTGTATCTAAGATAATTTTCAATTATGGAAGTTATCTTGTGTATATATATATATATATATATATATATATATATATATATATATATATATATATATATATATATATATATATATATATATATATATAAAATGACAAATGTGTATCTAGCCTATGTGCTGTAAATATGTATATATGCATACATATGAATATATATACATATAGAGATATACATACATATATGTGTATATACATATTTTGACACTGATATTACATTTTTTCTTTAAAGTACAGGTAAATTAATATGACCTTTTTTTTTTTGGCAAAGTTTGGCTTGTACTGGTGTGGTATGGACAGTATGAAAGGTCAGCCATATACATTATCATAATAATCAAAATATTGGTGAGTATGAGTTAACCGTGGTATCAATAATAGTTTTATATAATCATTTTCATACCAAATTACTTTTATCAGAATGTCTAATTATACGCATATGTCTATGATGATATAAGGAAAACTACAGTTAGATATACTTATTTATGTACATGCCATTTAAGCGATCCACGGCTTGCCTCAAAGTGTTAGCCTCAGAGTTTGTAGTTTGTAGGGTTCCTGTAGAGATGTTTACATTTGTCTTTATGCAAAAACAAATTTTCAACTTAATCAAATTTTTGGTTTATCTTGTATTTTTCAATGTGAATGTAATGTGATGATGTTTATTTTGTTTGTGTTTTTATGGAAAATAAAATTTGTAACTTAATGTATTTTTTCACATGATATCTGATCTGAATATATATTTTTTTTAATTAATCAATTTTCAATCCTAAAGAATCGATTTTAAAAATTTCTACAAACACCTTTATATATAATTATGGAGATATGCATGTATATATATGTAGATGCATATAAATCATCCAAACAGAGTATATTGGTTTATATAATAATGTTAACTATTACCTCAAGGTTCATTGACTGGAATGCCACTGCCCCACAGAGGCTGGCAACGGTACTCAGGCCGTCCCATAGATCTCTCTGGGAAGAAAAGTTGGAGTTGTATGTATTGTTTTAATATGAGATATTTTTTTGTCATCGGCATTTAGTAATAGGGGAGAGCAGTCACAGGTTGTGATCATTCTGTGTGTGAAGAGTTGAAAAAAAATGATAAACTTAAAAAGAGATCTTGGGTCCTGTCTGGTGACCAAATGTCAACCCTTCAGGTCTGTACCTATAGACGAGGTTGAAGGACAGTGAACAGGGACATGATTCACTTTCAAGTCAGTCCTGTAGGACCACCAATTAAAGGTACCTCTCATTGGTCCCTTGTATATATGTATATACATGTGTATTCATACATACACACATATATATGTATGCACACACACACACACTTTCAACGAACGGACGGCTTGACGAACGCTCTGAAGAAAAGTGCAGATTGAGGATACCAACGCAAAGAGAAGTGCCTTTTTGTATTTGCAGGGGGGGGAATTGCTCGTGAGGTAGTGGGAAAGTAAGGAAAGAGGAGAGGGGGAGGGATTACTGGGGAAATGGAAGGTAATGAGGATGTGGAGGACTTGGCCCAGGCAGACGGGCGGAAGGTCAACATGAAACGACCACCGGATGACGAAATGGCAAATAAAAATGTAAAGATTAGAAGTATAGAGAGGAGAAATACAGTAGAAAGTGACGAGAATATGTTCCAGGGATTTAAAGAGGGTGGGGGGGACACAACCCCCCCCAGACTGATAAGACTAGAGGAGAGAGTTGATAAGGTGATCGAGGACTTGGAACGTAAGTTAGGTAATGTAGGCTCCATTCTCCAAAGAATTGAAAGATTGGAACAACTAGAGAAGGCTAACAGAAACTTAACTGAAGAAGTAGAGGACCTAAAAAGACAGTTAGGAAATGTAAAGGAGGAGAATGAGAAATTGAAGAAGAATAGTAATGAAAACAGTGAGAAAATAGCTACAGAAGCTAAAAATTGGAGAATAACTCAAGAAGGGAATAAGGTTTCATTCACTGACATAGTCAAACAGCAATTGAAAGAACATAATGAAGACTCAGTTATTAAAGTGATGAGACAGAAGGAGAATATAGTAAGAGAATTAGCTGACAAAAAGAAATGTATAATTATATTAGGAATGGAAGAGAAACATAACCCAGATAGAACCGCAAGAATCAAGGAGGAAAATGAAAGGGTAAGCAGTTTATTAAAATTAGTCCAGGAAGATGAACCAGAAATTATAAAGGAAATTGAGGAAAAATTCAGACTCGGAAAATATAGTACAGATAAGACCAGACCAATTAAGATTAAATTCAGGTCACAAACAACGGCAGAGAAAATTCTATCCAAGACAGGGAAACTAGCAACAAATGATCAATATAAAAAGGTATGGATAAAAAGAGAAATGAATAAGGAGGAAAGAGAGGCAGAAAAGCAGAAAAGAATTGAAGCTAAGGCAAAAAACGAGGAAAGAACGGAGTCAGAGAAAGAGAGATTCTATTGGAGAGTAGTGAACATGAAAATAAAGCAGTTCGACATACTAAAGAAAAACATAAGGGAAACAGAGAACACAATGGAAGTGGCAGAAAACTAAGAGTGTCTTACACAAATATAGATGGATTGATAACAGGATTGAATGAACTGAATGATTATTTGAAAGAAAAAGAACCGGACATAATGGGAATTGTAGAAACAAAATTAAAAGGCCCACTACCACCCAACAGTGTAGGACATGATACATACAATTATTGGATTAGAAACAGAGAGAAAAAACAAGGGGGTGGAGTTATGTTCCTGACAAAGAAGGATATAAACGTGAAAGGTGTCATATATGGAAAGAATACAGTAGAGATGATTATGATAGAAGTGGAAGACCGAGATAAGAAGAGCAGAAAATTTGTGATCAACTATGTGCCTCCGAAAACAGCCTCATGGGAGGAGAATGAACATAAAAGTATGTTAGAGGACACAAAGATAGCATTAACTAAAATAATGGAAGACGGAGGAAGAATAGTTATGATGGGCGACTTTAATTGCAAAGAAATCTGCTGGGAAGAAATGACAGTAAAGAGTGGTGATGACTCATGGGGAAATGCTCTACTTGAGATGATTACTGACCATTCAATGACACAATGGATACAAGAGAACACTAGGTATAGAAATGAAGAAGAACCATCGAGGCTAGACTTAATAATTACATCTGAACCTAGAATAGTGGACAAGATTGAATATAAAACACCAATAGGTAAAAGTGACCACATATTGATTGAACTGGAACTTAATGAAGAAAAATATATGAAAAGAAATGAACAATATAGAAAAGGAAGAATGATGTATGAAAAAACAAACTTTGATAAAATAAGAGAATTCTTCCAACAAGAAAACTGGGAAGAAATATACAAAGAAGAAACATCAGTGGAAGAGAAATGGAATATTTTGACAAAAATTTACAAAGAAGGAGTGGAAAAGTATGTCCCAAGACAAAAACAAGAAAAAGAATATGTAAAATGCTGGTACAACAAAAGTTGTAGGGAGTTAAAAGACAAAAGAGACAAAGCCTGGACCGGATGGAAAAAAGACAGAAGACCTGAAAAATGGAAAATATATACTGGTTATAGAAATGAATATGTACAAAAGTGCAGAGAGGAAAAAAGAAAATATGAAAAAGATGTTATAGAAAAGTGTAAAGATCAACCAAAACTATTCTACAGATTTGTAAACAATAAACTGAAAAACAAACAAGACTTGGAGAAATTAAGACAAGGGGGAGTTGAATACACTGAGGAAATGGAAATGGCAGAAATTATGAACAAACATTTTAAATCAGTGTTTACAAGGGAAAATATACAACCTGAAGAGATTGAGTGGAAGGAAAAAGTCCCCCCTATGGAAGAAATAGAAGTAACGAAGAATGAAATATTGACACACTTGGGTAATTTTGATGTCAGAAAATCGCATGGGCCAGATGAAATAGCAAACTGGATTCTGAAAGAATGTAGGAATGAACTGGCAGACAAAATACATAGCATAATAAGCAGTTCCTTAAAAGAAGGAAAAGTTCCAGAAGATTGGAAAAAAGCAAATATAGTACCTATATATAAAGGAGGAAATAAAGAAGAACCTACCAACTATAGACCAGTCTCTCTAACAAGTACAATAGCAAAAATATGTGAAAGAATTATCAAAAGTAGATGGGTAAAATACTTGGAAAAAAACAACGTACTAAATCCAAGGCAATTTGGATTCAGACAAGGACGATCATGCGTCACCAATTTAATATGTTTCTATTCAAGGCTAATAGATATAATACAAGAAAGAGATGGATGGGCTGATTGTGCATTTCTAGACCTAAAAAAAGCTTTTGACAAAGTACCACATAAGAAGTTGCTTAAGAAATTAGAATATGAAGGAGGAATACAAGGTAAATTGCTAAATTGGATGGAAGACTTTTTGCAAGAAAGAAAAATGCGAGTAGTGATAAGAGATCAGCACTCAAAATGGAATGAAGTAATAAGCGGTGTCCCGCAGGGAACAGTTCTGGCCCCAATAATGTTTGCTATATATATTAATGATATGGATGAAGGAATTGAAAGCTATATGAGCTTCTTTGCAGATGATGCAAAATTACTGAAAAGAGTGAAAACTGAAGAAGATTGTGAATCACTACAGAGAGATCTAAATAAAGTACAAGAATGGAGTAGGAAGTGGGAGATGGAGTTCAATACAAAAAAGTGTAGTATAATGGAATTTGGAAAAAGCAAAAACAGAATAACAGGATCATATAATTTGGGAGAAGAAGGAATAAAAAGAGTAGAAAATGAGAGGGACCTGGGAGTCATTGTTATGAATAATATGTCACCTGAGAAACATATAAATAAGATTTTTGGAGAAACTTATAATTTAATAAGAACAATCAAAGTGGCATTTACATACCTGGATGAAGAAATGGTGAGGAAAATCCTAGTCACCCTGATAAGACCAAGATTGGAATATGCAGCAACGATATGGTCACCAAGTACAAAAAAATGTATAAAAAAACTTGAAAGAATACAAAGAGCAATTACTAAACTGGCACCAACACTCTCAAAACTATCATATGAAGAGAGACTACAAAAACTTAAACTACAGACACTAGAGCAAAGAAGAGAGAGAGGAGATTTGATAGCTATTTACAGAATCATGAAAGGCATAGAAATTACTGATAGAGAGAATCTGATAAAATGGGATGACAGAAATACAAGAGGACACGGAAAGAAAATAAAAAAAGACAACTATAGAAGAGATTTTAAAAAGAACAGCTTTCCTCACAGAGCAATAGACAGTTGGAACAAGTTAGATGAGAAAGTGGTGTGTGCAAAAACAATACATGAATTTAAAAATAGTTTAGATAAAATGAGATATGAAGACGGGACCTCACGAGCATAGCTCCCCTTCCCGTAAAATACAACTAGGTAAATACAACTAGGTAAATACACATACATGCACATTTTATATATATATATATATATATATATATATATATATATAATACACACACATCACATTTGTATATAATTTATATGTATATGAATACATTTATGTATATGTATATGCATATATGTATACAGTATGCATATGTTTATTCTACATTCCAGACAATACCTCTCCTATCCAAAAGAATCATGGGATTTTTGCATCTTCCTCTTGATTTGAAATCTCTGCAGAATCTCTTTAACTATAATGTCTCTTTACTTGGGAAGACCTTTTTTCAATTTTATTTCAGCAAAGAACTTTGGAATCATTTAGTACCAAGATTGGTAGTGGACATAGAGCCATTTGTTTTCTTAAATGCTGTCAACACAAGTGTTTGAAGGAGCCTGACAACTAGATTTGCTTCATTATATTATATATTTGGGTCTCTGAGTATATTTGTCTTGTTGGTTGGGAACTAAGATATATGAATATATTCCAGGATGAACAAGAATGGTTTTCAATCAAATGTGACTGGTTCTGGTCAGTGCAGACACCATGTGAGGATGGATTCTTTACTAAATGTACAACATTTCGCTTGTTGAAACTTTTTCAAGTACTGGTTCTTTTCTGGTAACTCTGCAATAACATTCAGGTGATTGAATCTCAAATGAGCTCTAGATCATTGTGTTCCTTTCTTTTGGTATTTAAGTTATCCATCTTGGACATGATCTGGTCTTGGTCCTAAGGTTCTTCCTGTCCATTAACAGAGTACTTTGCTTGAAGGTGGTTTAAGTCTATTATGGCTTATTAATGTTGCTATTATGTGCTGCTACACCCTCAGTGTAGCTACGGTCAATAAATAGACCTTTTTGAAGGCCTTTACATTTCGGAAGAGTCTGTTGGTTTATATGGTCTTCTGGTGTGTGTTCATGAGAACATGGTACAAGTCATTCCTGGCATGATAGGTTCAATATTCAGGATTATTTTGATATCAACACTTCCAGGGCTTTATGAAATTATATCCTAAAACAAACAGTTGTTGCTTGTAAGCATTCAGGTAGCTCAGTACAAACTAACAGTTTTAGTTTGACTTCTAAGAGTTCCTTTTCTTTAAGAATGTTCCTGTCAGTGAAAATATACACCACAGTGCAAGAAATGTTACCCAAAATTTGTCTTACGTGAGGCAACATCCATATGGCCATTAATAGATGTAAACCTTAGTACTGTTCACTTCTGTGATCAGGCAATGAGTCTTGAGGGCCAGCAATAGACAATTAGGAATATGTTATTTGTTCCTTGGTACAACTGCTGACCCTAGAGTAAACAAATCCAATGAGACTTCTTCTTTTCGGAGGTGATGAGGAGACATCTGGACATTTTGATCCGGTTCCACAGGAATCGAGTTCATGTTTAACACCACATACAGTATGTACATGTATTCAAACATATATATTGTGTATATACATATACCGTGTGCATGTGTGAGTGTGTGTTTATGTCTGAATAAACTTTCAATCACAAATATATATTCATATATATATCTATATATGCTTATACATTACTTTCAATATGTGATTATAAACAAGTACTCAGACATAACCTTAACTGAATATAATACTTCATCTTGACATAATTATCAAATAAACAAAATTTTTAAAGAACTATTGACCTGTAAGATTTTTGGTATTTTCAGGGAGGCAGATCATAAAATGGGACATATTTCTTCACTCGTAACACAGATGATCAGAAGAGGATTGAACTGATCAACTGTTTTGGAGGACAACTACATACTGGAGGCTAATAGCGAGGGCCGCCACGTATACCCGGGTATCTCGAACTTGTGTACATCTTGCTCACTGAGCGGAGGGTTACTGACCACCTGACACCTGCCCCGCACCTGACGCTGCTCTTCCAAAGGAAGAGGTTCCCCTGCAAAGGGGATCCTCCACAGGGAATCTTCAAAGGAAAATGAATTCCTTGGGAGATTATAGAAGAAAACAGGAGGATATGTCATAAAGAATAAGGTGGTGGCAGTTCCTGTAAAGGGAGAAGTTTCACCCCCTAAAATGAATCCTTCAGAGGGAATCCTCCATGAAAAACTGAATTCCAAAGAAGATTAAGGAAGACAGCAGAGGGATGTATTATAAAGAATAAGGTGATGATGGATAAGGTGATTCTTTAATGGTAACATGATGTTAATGGCTGTTGTCAATAAATGTATAGATATAAGGCAATCATATAGCGAGTGCTGAAACTATTAGTTGTTTTAAGGAAAGATAGAAAATTTGTGGATGGGGATGACAGGTTAGTAATGGACATGGATCTGCCAAGTGTAGGCCTTATGGTCTCTTACAGTTTCCTCTAGTTTTATGTTTAGGTTGTTTATACTTAGGGTCAATATAAAATTTGTCTATTTGTATGATCACAAGTGTGTGTATGCATGTGTGTGATACATATGCATGTGTTTGTGTGCGTATGTGCATGTATTTACCTAGTTGTATTATATGGGAATGGAGCTATGCTCGTAGTGACCCATTTTTGTATCTTTCAGTATCTAGTTTGTTCTTAAATTCTTGTATGGTTTTTGCACACACTGTTGCCTTGTCCAATTTGTTCCAGACATCCACCACTGTATTTACCTAGTTGTATTTTATGGGAAGGGGAGCTATACTTGTGGTGTCCTGTCTCCATATCTCATTTTATCTTGACTGTTTTTAAATTTGTGTATCGTTTTTGCACACACCATCTTCTCATCTAACCTGTGGGGAAAGCGGTTCTTTTTCAGGTCACTTCTATAATTGTCTTTCTTGATTTTCTTTCCATGTCCTCTAGTATTTCTACTATTCCATTTTATTAGATCCTCTCTATCAATAATTTCCATGCCTTTCATGATTCTATAGTTATCAAATCTCCTCTCTCTCTTCTTTGCTCTAATGTCTGTAGCTCCTCATATGATAGTTCTGAGAGCATTTGTGCCAATTTTGTAATTGCTCTTTGTATTCTTTCAAGTTTTGTTATACATTTCTTTTGTACTTGGTGACCACGTCATCGCTGCATACTCCAATCTTGGTCTTATCAAAGTGATTAGTATTTTCTTCACCATTTCTTCGTCCAGGTATATAATTGCCACTTTGATTGATCTTATTAAATTATAAGTTTCTCAAAAAATTTTGTTTATACCTTTCTCAGTCATCGCTGCATACTCCAATCTTGGTCTTATCAAAGTGATTAGTATTTTCTTCACCATTTCTTCGTCCAGGTATATAATTGCCACTTTGATTGATCTTATTAAATTATAAGTTTCTCAAAAAAAATTTGTTTATATGTTTCTCAGGGGACATATCATTCATAGTAATGACTCCTAGGTCCTTCTCATTTTCCACTTTTTTAATTTCTTCCTCTCCTAATGTATATGATCCCACTATTCTTTTTTTGCTTCTTCCAAATTCCATTATACTACACTTTTTAATGTTGAATTTCATCTCCCACTTCCTACTCCATTCCCATACTTTATTGAGATCACTATGCAGCGATTCACAATCTTCTTTGGTGTTCACTTTTTCAACATTTTTGCGTCATATGCAAAGAAGCTCATATAATTTTCAATTCCTTCATCCATATCATTAATATATATAGCAAACATTATTGGGGCCAGTACTGTTCCTTATGGAACTCCACTAATCATCCCAATTGGAATGTTTGTCTCTTATCACCACTCTCATTTTCCTTTCGTGCAAGAAGTCTTCCATCCACTTAAGTAGTTTGCCCTGTATTCCTCCTACAGTTTCTATTCTAATTTCTTTAGCAATTTATGTGGCACCTTATCAAAAGCTTTTTTCAGGTCTAGAAAGGCAATCAGCCCATCCATCTCTTTCCTGTATTATATCTATTAGTCTTGAATAGAAACACATCAGGTTTGTGACAAATGATCTTCCTTGTCTAAATCCAAACTGCCTCGGATTTAGTGCACTATTTTTTCCAAATGTTTTACCCATCTAATTTTGATAATTCTTTCACAAATTTTTGCTACCATACTTGTAAGAGAGACCAGTCTATGGTATGTAGGGTCTTCTTTGCTTCCCCCATTTATATATTGGTACTATATTTGCTCTTTTCCAATCTTCTGGAACTTTTCCTTCTTTCAATGAACTGCTTATTAGACTATGTATTTTGTCTGTTAGTTCATCCCTGCATTCTCTCAAAATCCAGTTTGCCATTTCATCTGGACCATGCGATTTTCTGACATCGAGATTACTTAGGTGATTCATTATTTCTTTCCTTGTTACTTCTATCTCTTTCATAGGGGGGGACTTTCCCCTCCCACTCGACATCTCTAAGTTGTATGTTCTCCCTCGTAAACACTGATTTAAAATGCTTGTTCATAATTTCTGCCATTTCTATTTCCTCTGTGTATTCTATTCCTCCTTGTCATAGTTTCACTAATTCTTGTTTGTTTTTCAGTTTGTTTACAAATCTATAAAATAGTTTTGGTTGATCTTTACATTTTTCTATGACATCCTTTTCGTATTTTCTCTTTTCTTCTCTGTGCACTTGTACATATTCATTTCTATAATCAGTATATATTTTCCAATTTTCGTTTTTTTGTCTTTCCTCCATTTTATCCAAGCTTTATCCCTTTTATCTTTTAACTCTCTACATCTTTTGTTGTACCAACATTTTACATATCCTTTTTCTTATTTTTGTCTTGGAACATACTTTTCCACTCCATTATATGTTTTGTCAAAATTTTCCATTTCTCTTCTACTCTTGTTTTTTCTTTGTATATCTTTTCCCAGTCTGTTTTTTTTTAAACAATATCATTTGATAAAAATTTGTTTTTCCATACTTCATTCTTCCCTTTCTACATTGTTCGTTTTTTCTCATATATTTTTTTCTTCATTTAGTTCCAGTTCTACTAATATGTGGTCACTTTTACTTAGTGATGTCTTATATTCAATCTTGTCCACTATTTCAGGTTCTGATGTAATTATTAGGTCTAGTCTTGATGGCTCTTCCTCATTTCTATACCTAGTATTCTCTTGTATCCATTGTGTCATTGTATGTTCTATAATCATATCAAGTAGTACATTTCCCCATAGGTCATCTCCACCCTTCACTGTCATTTCTTCCCAGCAGATTTCTTTACAATTAAAGTCACCCATTATAACTATTCTTCCTCCATCTTCCATTATCTTATTTAGTGTTATCCTTGTGTCTTCTAACATATTCTTGTGTTCTCTCTCTTCCCACGAAGCCGTTTTAGGAGGCACATAATTTACCACAAACTTCCTGCTCTTCTTGTCCCTGTCCTCTATTTCCATCATAATCATCTCCACTCTATTCTTTCCATATGTAACATTCCTCACATTTATATCCTTCTTAGTCAGGAACATAACTCCACCCCCTTGTTTTACTTCTCTGTTTCTAATCCAATAATTATATACACCATGTCCTACACTGTTGGGTGGTAATGGACCTTTCAATTTTGTCTCCACAATTCCCATTATATCAGGTTCCTTTTCCATCAGGTAATCAATCAGTTCATTCAAGCCTGTTATCAATCAATCTATATTTGTGAAGGACACTTCTAATTTTCTGTTACCTCCATCCTGTTTTCTGTTTCCCTTCTGTTTTTCTTTGCTATGAACCATTTCCTCACTTTCATATCCACCACTGTCCAATAGAATTTATTTCTCTTTTTCTGACTGTTCTGTTCTCATTTTTTCCTTAGCTTTGATTCTTTTTGTTTTCTCTTCCTCTCTTTCCTCTTTATTCATTTCTCTTTTTTCCATACCTGTTTGTACTGACCACTTTCTGCTGTCATTTGTGACCTGAATTTAATCTTGATTGGTCTTGTCTTGTCTATACTGTATTTCCCTAGTATATATATTTCTTCAATTTCTTTCCCTATTTCCTGTTCACTTTCTTGAAATATTTTCAGTACCTGTTCACTCTCTTTCTCATCTCTTACTCTTGTAGTCCTATTTGGATTATGTTCTTCCATTCCTAATATAACTATACATTTCTTTTTATCTGCTAAGTCTCTTACTATATTCTCCTTCTCTCTCATCACTTTAATAACTGTGTCCTTAGTGTGTTACTTCATCTGTTGTTTCTCTATATCTCTAAATTCAATTTTGCTATTCTCCTGAACCTTTTTCAAACCACTCTTTTGCTATGGACTCTTTAATTCTCTTTATTATTCTTCTTTAATTCCTCATTCTCATCCTTTACTTCTTTTAACTGTCTTTTTAATTCTTCTATTTCTTTATTTAGGTTTTGGTTCTTTAATGGTCCCAATTTATCAACTCTTTGTGTAATAAATGCAAGTTTGCTAAACCTAACCTCCCATAATTCGTTCATTTTTGTTAATTTTTCCTCTAAACTTGTTAATTACGGGAAGTTGTCATCTCCTACCTCATTAAATCCATAGAAATAATCTCCATTTTCTATTGAGCTGCTCTTATGTATATTTCTAATATTAATCCCTTTACTGATTTGTTTGACTTCAGCTGTGTCGTCTGCACATCTCGTTTACATTCCTTCTGACATCCGGGGCCCATTCGTCCCCTTCCTTATTTTCTTCCATTTTCTTCAATAATACCTCCCCTTCTCCTTTTCCTTTACCTTCCCACTACACCATGGGCTTTCCCCTTCCCAACTAATACAACACAGGTACTCCCTCATCACCGAAATCCACAAAAGTTGCATTTTTTTCTGGAGTTCCAATTTTTGCTGTCAATTTGACGATCGTGTGTATATATATATGTGTGTGTATTTACCTAGTTGTATCTTGCAGGAGGAGAGCTATGCATGTAGTGACCCGGTATTGTATCTTTCTGCATCAAGTTTATTCTTAAAGTCATGTATAGTTTTAGCACTCACTGTTTCCTCTTTCAGTTTGTTCCAAATATCTATTACTCTATGTGGAAAGCTATTCTTTTTCAGATCTCTTCTGTAACAGAATAGCTTTCCACATAGAGTAATAGATATTTGAAACAAACTGAAAGAGGAAATAATGAGTGCTAAAACTATACATGACTTTAAGAATAATCTGGATGTGGAAAGACACAACAGTGGGTCACTATGAGCACAGCTCTCCTCTCCGCAAGATACAAGTAGGTGTATGTTCATGAGTGCCTGTATGAAATTAGGAAACTATTTTTGAAGTGTGGATTTTAATGAATAATACAGAAATTAATTTTTGGTTGGGTCATAAGCAAGAAAAGACGACTAAAAATAACATAACCTTCACAAAAAATAATGAGAATGAATAAATAAATAATGAATGAATAAATAAGCAGATAGATAAAATATATGAATAAATAAACAAGTAAATAAATTATAGATAAATCAATCAATCAAAATATAAGCAAATGAATAAACTAATTTATAAATACATACACAAAAAGATTAAGAAATAAGTAGATAATAGATCAAATAATTAAAATTTCATATATGGGTCAGAGATCAGCATGTTCCATCTATGCATTAATTTTCAACCAAACTGAGAAACAAGACTGAAAAGAAAAAAAAGAAAAATTCTCTTTACAAGGAAAACATAAAAAGACTGATTCTAGAACCAGAGAGTATAGTAGAACCAAAAAGCCAAAACTGGGAAATACAAAAAAACAAGAGCATTCAACAACAAAGGTCTCTATTCAGAGTTCTTTAAGTCTAGGAAATTAAGTCTAGGAATTGATACAGGGATATATGACGTGCCCAGAAAAAGAGGGGTATCCCCACCACTTTTACTGGTTTTGAGTTAAGCATATATATATATATATATATATATATATATATATATATATATATATATACACACATATATATGGAGGCTTATGCCTTTCACAAACTGTATTTAACTCAAAACCAGGTTAAGTGTTGGGGATGACCCTCTATTTCTGGACAACTTGTATAAGCTGGTAATTGGTGTTTTGGCAAGAGAGCAGAGGTCAGGACGGGGACGGACTTGAAACCTCATTGACGGAGGGAATCTAGACAATTCACCACCACTGGACAATTCACCACCACTGCTGAAGGAAGATCACAAATGCAAACAAACCACTGGTCTGGCTTTTACTCTTTTGCAAAATTTTTTCATTCAGTGTTGAATGATGTGGGTTTTTGCGTGCTTGTTTGTAAGTGCATGTTTGTGTGTGCATGTATTTACCTAATTGTAGTATACAGGAAAGGAGCAAAGCTAATTGGGTCCCGTTTCCTATCCTCTAATTAACATATCTATATTCAAACTCATGTACAGTTCAACTTCATCTAAATCCTTGATTTCCAATTATATATTTGAATTCATGTATTGTTTGAACCTGGGCTATAACACCTGACCTATTCCACATTTATGTGTGTGTGTGTGTGTGTGTATCTACCTAGCTGTATTTTACAGGAAGGGGAGCTATGCTCGTGGTGCCCCGTCTTCATATCTCTTTTTATCTACGACCGTTTTTAAATTTGTGTATCGTTTTTGCACACACACCATTTTCATCTAACTTGTTCCAAACGTCTATTACCCTGGGGGGAAAGCTGTTCTTTTTCAGGTCTCTTCTATAATTGTCTTGATTTTCTTTCCGTGTCCTCTTGTATCTCTACTATCCCATTTCATTAGATCCTATCAATAATTTCTATGCCTTTCATGATTCTATAGTTATCAAGTCTCCTCTCTTCTTTATTCTAATGTTTGTAGCTCAAGTTTTGCCAGCCTCTCCTCATATGATAGTTCTGAGAGCATTGGTGCCAATTTTGTAATTGCTCTTTGTATTCTTTCAAGTTTTGTTATACATTCTTTTGTACTTGGTGACCATGTCGTTGCTGCATACTCATCTTGGTCTTATCAAAGTGACTTCTTTGTCCAGGTATGTAAATGCCACTTTGATTGTTCTTATTAAATTATGAGTTTCTCAAAAAATTTTGTTTATATGTTTCTTGGGGAACATTATTCAAAATAATGACTCCTTGGTCCTTCTCATTTTCCACTTTTTTAATTTCTTCCTCTCCCAATGTATATGATCCCACTATTCTTTTTTTTTTTTTGCTTCTTCCAAATTCCATTATACCACACTTCTTAATACTGAATTCCATCTCCCACTTCCTACTCTATTCCCATACTTTATTGAGATCACTATGCAGCAATTCACAATCTTCTACAGTGTTCACTTTTTTTTTTGCAGTTTTGCATCATCCACAAAGAAGCTCATAACTTTCAATTCCTTTATCCATATCATTAATATATATAGCAAACATTATTGGGACCAGTACTGTTCCTTATGGAGCTCCATTAATCATTTCATCCCAATTAGAATGTTTGTCTCTTATCAACACTCTCATTTTTCTTTCATGCAAGAAGTCTTCCATCCACTTAAGTAGTTTGCCCTGTATTCCTCCTACAGTTTCTAATTTCTTTAGCAATTTCTTATGTGGCACCTTATCAAAAGTTTTTTTCAGGTCTAGAAAGGCACAATCAGCCCATCCATCTCTTTCCTGTATCATATCTATTAGTCTTGAATAGAAACACATCAAGTTTGTGACACATGATCTTCCTTGTCTAAATCCAAACTGCCTTGGATTTAGTACAATGTTTTCTTCCAAATGCCTTACCCATATAATTTTGATAATTCTTTCACAAATTTTTGCTACCATACTTGTAAGAGAGAACGATCTATAGTTTGTAGGGTCTCCTTTGTTTCTCCCCTTTATATATTGATACTATGTTTGCTCTTTTCCAATCTTCTGTAACTTTCCTTCTTTCAATAAACTGCTTATTAGACTATATATTTTCTGTTAGTTCGTTCCTACATTCTCTCAAAATCCAGTTTGCCATTTCATCTGGCCCATGAGATTTTCTAACATCGAGATTGCTCAAGTGATTCATTATTTCTTTCCTTGTTACTTCTATCTCTTTCATAGGGGGGGACTTTCCCCTCCCACTCGACATCTCTAAGTTGTATGTTCTCCCTCATAAACACCAATGCTTGTTCATAATTTCTGTCATTTCTATTTCCTCTGTGTATTCAATTCCTCCTTGTTGTAGTTTCTCTAATTCTTGTTTGTTTTTCAGTTTGTTGTTTACAAATCTATAAAATAGTTTTGGTTGATCTTTACATTTTTCTATAACATCTTTTTCATGTTTTCTCTTTTCTTCTCTGCACACTTGTACATATTGATTTCTATAACTATTATATATTTTCCATTTTTCAGGTCTTTTGTCTTTCTTCCATTTTATCCAAGCTTTATCTTTTTTGTCTTTTAACTCCCTACATCTTTTGTTGTACCAACACTTTACATATCCTTTTTATTGTTTTTGTCTTGGAACATACTTTTCCACTCCTTTATAAATTTTTGTCAAAATATTCTATTTCTCTTCTACTCCTTGTGTATCCTTTCTCAGTCTGCTTTTTGAAAGAATTCTCTTATTTTATCCAAAAAAAATTCCATACATCAATCTTCCCTTTCTATATTGTTCGTTTTTTTCCATCTATTTTTCCTCATTTAGTTCCAGTTCAACCAATATGTGGTCACTTTTACTTATTGGTGTCTTATATTCAATCTTGTCCACTATTTCAGGTTCTGATGTGATTATTAGGTCCAGTCTCGATGGTTCTTCCTCATTTCTATACCTATAACTCTCGTATCCATTGTGTCATTGAATGTTCTATAATCATATCAAGTAGTACATTTCCCCATAGGTCATCTCCACCCTTCACTCTCATTTCTTCCCATCAGATTTCTTTACAATTAAAGTCACCCATTATAATTATTCTTCATTCATCTTCCATTATCTTAGTGTCTTTTATCTCATTATCTTTGTGTCTTCTAACATATTTTTGTGTTCTCTCTCTTCCCATTTTTGGAGGCACAATTTACCACAACCTTCTTGCTCTTCTCATCGCTGTCCTCCACTTCCATCACAATCATCTCTACTCTATTTTTTCCATATGTAGCATTCCTCATATCTATATCCTTCTTAGTCAGGAACATAACTCCACCCCCTTGTTTTACCTGTTTCTAATCCAATAATTATTTGCACCATGTCCTACACTGTTGGGTGGTAGTGGACCTTTCAATTTTGTCTCTACAATTCCCATTATGTCCGGTTCTTTTTCCTTCAGGTAATCATTCAGTTCATTCAAGCCTGTTATTAAGCCATCTATATTTGTTAAGGACACTTTTAATTTTCTGCTACCTCCATTGTGTTTTCTGTTTCCCTACTGTTTTTTTCTGCTATGAACCATTTCCTCACTTTCATATCCACTATTCTCCAATAGAATTTCTCTTTGTTCTGTTTTCATTTTTTTCCTTAGCCTCTGTTCTTTTTGTTTTCTCATCCTCTCTTTCCTCTTTATTCATCTTTTTATCCATACCTATTTATATAGGTCACTTTTTGCTAGTTTACCTGTTTTTGCTCAGATATTCTCTGCTGTCATTTGTGACCTGAATTTGACCTTAATTGGTCTGGTCTTATCTGTATTGTATTTCCCTAGTCTATATATTTCTTCAGTTTCTTTCCCTGTTTCTTGTTCATCTTGAACTTCTAATATCTTGTTTACTTTTTCCTTCTCCTGCTTTACTCTTGTATGCTTCTCTTTCATCCCTAGTATAATTATATATTTCTTTTTATCCACTAAGTCTCTTGCTATATTCTCCTTCTCCCTCATCACTTTAATAACTGTGTCCTTAGTATGTTCTTACATCTGTTTAACTATATCTCTAAATTCAATCTTGTTGTTCTCTTGGACTTTTCTCCAACCCTGTACCTCTTTTGCTATGGACTCTTTATTTTCTTTATTATTCTTCAATTCTTCATTCTCATCCTTTACTTCTTTTAACTGTCTTTTTAATTCTTCTATTTCTTTCTTTAGGTTTTGGTTCTCCTTTACTTCTTCCAATTTATCAATTCTGTGTGTAATCTGTAAGTTGACTGAACCTAACCTCCCACTGTTCATTCATTTTCTCTAGTTTTTCCTCTAGACTTGCTAATCGGGGGAGGTTGTCATCTCCTCCCTCATTAAATCCATGGAAATAATTTCCTTCACCTTCCATTGTACTGCTCTTATCTATATTGTTAATCTTTACATTTTTACTAATCTCTTCGATTTCACCTCTATCATCTGCGCATCTTTTGTTGACATTCCTTCTGACTTCCGGGGCCCGTTCGTCCCCTTCCTCATTTCCTACCATTTTCCTTAGTCCTTCCCCTTCTTTTTCTTCACCTTCGCACTACACCACGAGCTTTCCCCTTCCCTACTAATACAACACAGATACTCCCTCGTCGTTGAGATCTATGAAATTTGAAGTTTTTCCTGGAGTTCCAAACTTTGCTGTCACTTGAACTGTTGTGTATGTGTGTGTGGGTGTGGTACGTACTGCATGGCTCGATGGCATCCTTGCCTTTTGGTAATCAGTCGCGTGGTCAAGGGTTTGATTCCCAGTGGCAGAGCTAGTAAATAAGTATTTATGTATAAGTGTACACGTTTTCTGTATGCAGTGTGCCAAAAGTACGCATTAGATTATTTCCAAAATTATTCACTAGCTTTGGCAAACTCTTATCATTTGAAAGTAAACATTTAATAGTTTCATTAGCAAAACGTAAGTTACCTATTTTTTTCAACAAGAACCCTGTGTTGGATAAGAAGAAATTAAATAGATGATATCCATTTATTTCGATCACGGACTGTGATCCTCTTCAGTGGAATACAGAGTAGTGGAGCAAAAAGCATGTCTTATATACCGGTGGGTTCTTGTTGAAAAGTAAGTTAACTATGTTATTGATGGGCCAGCAAGCTAGATAAACTTTAGAAAAAAAAAAAGTTAAATCCTGTTTTCAAATGGAGGGCCTTCGCCAATCCTGGCAAAATGTTTTTTTGTTTTTTTTTTTTGGGGGGGGGCATATGCCCTGGGACGACACATCATTTAGGGGGGGGGGCGGCAATTATAGTTTGGACATGCCGCCCACAAGGCTGACAAAATAATTATACTAAAAAAAGGTCAAAGGAGCCCTAAATATTTTACCGTAATATACGAATTTTGCGCTAGAATCAACAATTATGAAATATTTTCCCCTTGTCCTTTCTGCATTAGGGACATCAAATACAATTTTTAAAATCCGTTTAATTATTTCGCACGCTAATAGCTATAATAGGAGGCATTTGGCATGTATGGGCTCTGCCTAAAGCTAGGGTCACACTAGAAGATTGTCAAATGTTGGTGAATTTGAAAAGCTGGAAGACGACTTCGCTTACAACATTTTAGACTTCCGAGGACAGATCAACAATATGTCTAATATTCGTATAAGTTTAACTTCTCTAAGTTCGTCATTTGGCTTCTCAACACATGACGCAACGATGATATGACATTTGGAAATTTGAAAAATAAAATATTGTAACCCGAGTCGTTTCCTACTCGAACAAACTCGCTTAAGTCGCGTACGTGTGACATGGGCGTTAGTACAAATTATTTTATCCTTGTGTGTAAATCATAATTTGTCCTCTTTCTCCAGATTGTCCTCATCATTTGCATGGCCGTGTTGGCTGCAGCGGACAGATCCCCATACCCGCCACCCCCTCGATATGCACCCCCACCCCCTTCATACAGGGAACCAGAATACCCTACTGTAAGTACACGCGTGATCATTTCACTATGAACATCCTACTATAAGAACAGACTACAAGAGACCATTCGGCCTACACTAGGCAGTTCCATGTCCCTTAACACTATCCACAGTTATCCAATTTTCTCTTACAACCAATCGTTTCAACGCTTACTACATGGTTACCAAGTTAACCACTCTGTTGGTAAACCAGTTCTTGCATATTTCCATTCTTTAAATTGTGCAATTATGAAAGCATTATTCTCGTACGACCCATCAATGTGTCTTTAAAAGAAAATGTGTATATACATTTCAGGAACCTCCGAAGTATGCCTACAACTACAACGTAAATGACCACTTCACCGGAGCCGATTTCCAGGCGTCCGAGAGCCGGGACGGCTACACCACCCAGGGCGAATACCGGGTCCTCCTTCCAGACTCCCGGATCCAGATCGTCAAGTACGTCGACCGCGGTGACGGTCTTATCGCCGAGGTCACCTACGAGGGCGAGGCCAAGTTCCCCGAGTACAACCCAGAGCCCAAGTATGCTCCCCAACCTCCGCAGTATGCTCCCCAGCCCCCGAAATATGCTCCCCCACCCTACGGTTTTGCCTAAGGCCAACCTTCGACTTCTTCGGTGCAAGACTTCTCCTTTGACTCTCTGAAGCCTTTTCATTCTTCTCTTGAAACCAGTCACTCCATTCCTCTGAGTATGTGTGCTGTTGGCGTAAACGGAAGCGTGCTGGTCTCGCACATGCTTAGTTGCGAGTTCGAATCCCGCACTTTCATCCCCAGCAGTGACTTACCTACCCCAACAGTCCAAGTACATAACAGCAAGAGTGACGGCTTCGGCCGTTGCTACGCATCTCCTGGTGTAGGCATCCTCCTGGGTGGGCTAATGAATACCGTATTTTCTTTTATTTCTATTTATTGTGCCATAATAAAGGACACCAAACAGGACAAGTCTCATTATCCCTTTGTTGGACTGCAAAGGTTTCCCCCCAGCTGAATAAAATCATCTGGTGTCAGCCAGAATTGAACCCATGTGTTGAATGACATGGTAATGGACATGGAACTGCCTAGTGTAGGCCTTATGGCTTCTTGCAGTCTCCTCCATTCATATGTTCCTATGTTATGTAGATTTTGGTAGTTAGAGGGCTAAAACTGAAGGCATGTTCTTCCCTTCAGTTATATCACCAACATAAGGATTCTCAAAAGCTTTGCTCTTGTTACAAATATAACATAGAGCAGAAAGCCAGTAATGCCAACAGCTTTTCTCTCATTCTCTTTTGCAATGCTACTCATGCTAGTTTCATATAGAGTGGTCCTTGTTACAAATATAACAGCAGAAACTACATATTAGTATATCTTCATAGCTGCTGTTATACTGACAAATTTCATCTCATTCTCCTTTGTAATGCTACCGATGCTAGTGTTTCCAATTTAGGGGTACTTATTTTTGTACCTGATGAAACTGACTCACAACCACCTCAATACAATGAAATATATATTTTTTCACAACTCTGGTCACATACTTGTTCAATTTTATGAACTTCTGCCATACTTCTAGTCATCTGTTAATAACTCACCCCATTATCCCATTCCCTCAGTGGGAAGTGAGAAACCACTAGTAGGACAAAACCCTGTCAATTGCAGTTTTTTTTTTTTTTCTGTGCCAGTGTTGGGGCACATCCCCACCTGAGCCAAGACTGTCGAGAACTAGATGCAACATAGTCTGCAGAGGGTCCCAGGAACTGAACTAACAACCACCTGCTCATGAGTTTGACATGGTATCCACGGAGTCATGCAACCCATCTGTTATAATAAAGCTTTAACTACTTTATTCTATTTCTCTTTTCCTTTTCCTTTTTTTATTCGGTCTTTATAGGAAGAGAATAAAACTAAGTTTAAGTATTGTGGTTAACACTTTACTAAACTTTTTTTATGATGAGACCAACAGAACACAAACACATGGAATCATGCAGTTATGGCTATGAAATGTATACATCTGCTTTTGGGGTGGGATTTTGTATTAGATGACAGCCTAGAACACAGTCCCATTGGACAATGTTCACAGGTGGTGGGGAGGGGATCTGAACTGGTCAAAATACTTGTTGGGTGTGGAGGTGGATTAATACAAAGGTAATGCAAGAGATGCAAATATATAGACTTAGATCAGGTGTTTTTTATTTACTTTTTTTTTGGCTGGAAATTATGCAAACATGAATGGTCATCATTAACCAGTACAGTAAATGAAATAGAAAAAAAATACAAATAAATAATTCTTTTAATTAAGAAATAGTATTATGGTACATAATGATAGGCTAGAAAGTTAGCAAATAATTTTTTTTATTATCAACATGAAAACCAGGTTTAACACAAGAATCAAATATGAAAACATTTGTATCTAAGATAATTTTCAATTATGGAATTTATCTTGTATATATATATATATATATATATATATATATATATATATATATATAAAATGACAAATGTGTATCTAGCCTATGTGCTGTAAATATGTATATATGCATACATATGAATATATATACATATAGAGATATACATACATATATGTGTATATACATATTTTGACACTGATATTACATTTTTTCTTTAAAGTACAGGTAAATTAATATGACTTTTTTTTTTGGCAAAGTTTGGCTTGTACTGGTGTGGTATGGACAGTATGAAAGGTCAGCCATATACATTATCATAATAATCAAAATATTGGTGAGTATGAGTTAACCGTGGTATCAATAATAGTTTTATAATCATTTTCATACCAAATTACTTTTATCAGAATGTCTAATTATACGCATATGTCTATGATGATATAAGGAAAACTACAGTTAGATATACTTATTTATGTACATGCCATTTAAGCGATCCACGGCTTGCCTCAAAGTGTTAGCCTCAGAGTTTGTAGTTTGTAGGGTTCCTGTAGAGATGTTTACATTTGTCTTTATGCAAAAACAAATTTTCAACTTAATCAAATTTTTGGTTTATCTCGTATTTTTCAATGTGAATGTAATGTGATGATGTTTATTTTGTTTGTGTTTTTATGGAAAATAAAATTTGTAACTTAATGTATTTTTTCACATGATATCTGATCTGAATATATATCTTTTTTAATTAATCAATTTTCAATCCTAAAGAATCGATTTTAAAAATTTCTACAAACACCTTTATATATAATTATGGAGATATGCATGTATATATATGTAGATGCATATAAATCATCCAGAGTATATTGGTTTATATAATGTTAACTATTACCTCAAGGTTCATTGACTGGAATGCCACTGCCCCACAGAGGCTGGCAACGGTACTCAGGCCGTCCCATAGATCTCTCTGGGAAGAAAAGTTGGAGTTGTATGTATTGTTTTAATATGAGATATTTTTTTGTCATCGGCATTTAGTAATAGGGGAGAGCAGTCACAGGTTGTGATCATTCTGTGTGTGAAGAGTTGAAAAAAAATGATAAACTTAAAAAGAGATCTTGGGTCCTGTCTGGTGACCAAATGTCAACCCTTCAGGTCTGTACCTATAGACGAGGTTGAAGGACAGTGAACAGGGACATGATTCACTTTCAAGTCAGTCCTGTAGGACCACCAATTAAAGGTACCTCTCATTGGTCCCTTGTATATATGTATATACATGTGTATTCATACATACACACATATATATGTATGCACATACACACACACATACATGCACATTTTATATTATATATATATATATAATACACACACATCACATTTGTATATAATTTATATGTATATGAATACATTTATGTATATGTATATGCATATATGTATACAGTATGCATATGTTTATTCTACATTCCAGACAATACCTCTCCTATCCAAAAGAATCATGGGATTTTTGCATCTTCCTCTTGATTTGAAATCTCTGCAAAATCTCTTTAACTATAATGTCTCTTTACTTGGGAAGACCTTTTTTCAATTTTATTTCAGCAAAGAACTTTGGAATCATTTAGTACCAAGATTGGTAGTGGACATAGAGCCATTTGTTTTCTTAAATGCTTTCAAACACAAGTGTTTGAAGGAGCCTGACAACTAGATTTGCTTCATTATATTATATATTTGGGTCTCTGAGTATATTTGTCTTGTTGGTTGGGAACTAAGATATATGAATATATTCCAGGATGAACAAGAATGGTTTTCAATCAAATGTGACTGGTTCTGGTCAGTGCAGACACCATGTGAGGATGGATTCTTTACTAAATGTACAACATTTCGCTTGTTGAAACTTTTTCAAGTACTGGTTCTTTTCTGGTAACTCTGCAATAACATTCAGGTGATTGAATCTCAAATGAACTCTAGATCATTGTGTTCCTTTCTTTTGGTATTTAAGTTATCCATCTTGGACATGATCTGGTCTTGGTCCTACGGTTCTTCCTGTCCATTAACAGAGTACTTTGCTTGAAGGTGGTTTAAGTCTATTATGGCTTATTAATGTTGCTATTATGTGCGGCTACACCCTCAGTGTAGCTACGGTCAATAAATAGACCTTTTTTGAAGGCCTTTACATTTCGGAAGAGTCTGTTGGTTTATATGGTCTTCTGGTGTGTGTTCATGAGAACATGGTACAAGTCATTCCTGGCATGATAGATTCAATATTCAGGATTATTTTGATATCAACACTTCCAGGGCTTTATGAAATTATATCCTAAAACAAACAGTTGTTGCTTGTAAGCATTCAGGTAGCTCAGTACAAACTAACAGTTTTAGTTTGACTTCTAAGAGTTCCTTTTCTTTAAGAATGTTCCTGTCAGTGAAAATATACACCACAGTGCAAGAAATGTTACCCAAAATTTGTCTTAGGTGAGGCAACATCCATATGGCCATTAATAGATGTAAACCTTAGTACTGTTCACTTCTGTGATCAGGCAATGAGTCTTGAGGGCCAGCAATAGACAATTAGGAATATGTTATTTGTTCCTTGGTACAACTGCTGACCCTAGAGTAAACAAATCCAATGAGACTTCTTCTTTTCGGAGGTGATGAGGAGACATCTGGACATTTTGATCCGGTTCCACAGGAATCGAGTTCATGTTTAACACCACATATGTACATGTATTCAAACATATATATTGTGTATATACATATACCGTGTGCATGTGTGTGTGTGTGTTTATGTCTGAATAAACTTTCAATCACAAATATATATTCATATATATATCTATATATGCTTATACATTTGATATATGTAAACATTACTTTCAATATGTGATTATAAACAAGTACTCAGACATAACCTTAACTGAATATAATACTTCATCTTGACATAATTATCAAATAAACAAAATTTTTAAAGAACTATTGACCTGTAAGATTTTTGGTATTTTCAGGGAGGCAGATCATAAAATGGGACATATTTCTTCACTCGTAACACAGATGATCAGAAGAGGATTGAACTGATCAACTGTTTTGGAGGACAACTACATACTGGAGGCTAATAGCGAGGGCCGCCACGTATACCCGGGTATCTCGAACTTGTGTACATCTTGCTCACTGAGCGGAGGGTTACTGACCACCTGACACCTGCCCCGCACCTGATGCTGCTCTTCCAAAGGAAGAGGTTCCCCTGCAAAGGGGATCCTCCACAGGGAATCTTCAAAGGAAAATGAATTCCTTGGGAGATTATAGAAGAAAACAGGAGGATATGTCATAAAGAATAAGGTGGTGGCAGTTCCTGTAAAGGGAGAAGTTTCACCTCCCAAAATGAATGCTTCAGAGGGAATCCTCCATGAAAAACTGAATTCCAAAGAAGATTAAGGAAGACAGCAGAGGGATGTATTATAAAGAATAAGGTGATGATGGATAAGGTGATTCTTTAATGGTAACATGATGTTAATGGCTGTTGTCAATAGATGTATAGATATAAGGCAATCATATAGCAAGTGCTGAAACTATTAGTTGTTTTAAGAAAAGATAGAAAATTTGTGGATGGGGATGACAGGTTAGTAATGGACATGGATCTGCCAAGTGTAGGCCTTATGGTCTCTTACAGTTTCCTCTAGTTTTATGTTTAGGTTGTTTATACTTAGTGTCAATATAAAATTTGTCTATTTGTATGATCACAAGTGTGTGTATGCATGTGTGTGATACATATGCATGTGTTTGTGTGCGTATGTGCATGTATTTACCTAGTTGTATTATATGGGAATGGAGCTATGCTCGTAGTGACCCATTTTTGTATCTTTCAGTATCTAGTTTGTTCTTAAATTCTTGTATGGTTTTTGCACACACTGTTGCCTTGTCCAATTTGTTCCAGACATCCACCACTGTATTTACCTAGTTGTATTTTATGGGAAGGGGAGCTATACTTGTGGTGTCCTGTCTCCATATCTCATTTTATCTTGACTGTTTTTAAATTTGTGTATCGTTTTTGCACACACCATCTTCTCATCTAACCTGTTCCAAACATCTATCATCCTGTGGGGAAAGCGGTTCTTTTTCAGGTCACTTCTATAATTGTCTTTCTTGATTTTCTTTCCATGTCCTCTAGTATTTCTACTATTCCATTTTATTAGATCCTCTCTATCAATAATTTCCATGCCTTTCATGATTCTATAGTTATCAAATCTCCTCTCTCTCTTCTTTGCTCTAATGTCTGTAGCTCCTCATATGATAGTTCTGAGAGCATTTGTGCCAATTTTGTAATTGCTCTTTGTATTCTTTCAAGTTTTGTTATACATTTCTTTTGTACTTGGTGACCACGTCATCGCTGCATACTCCAATCTTGGTCTTAACAAAGTGATTAGTATTTTCTTCGTCCAGGTATATAATTGCCACTTTGATTGATCTTATTAAATTATAAGTTTCTCAAAAAATTTTGTTTATACCTTTCTCAGTCATCGCTGCATACTCCAATCTTGGTCTTATCAAAGTGATTAGTATTTTCTTCACCATTTCTTCGTCCAGGTATATAATTGCCACTTTGATTGATCTTATTAAATTATAAGTTTCTCAAAAAAAATTTGTTTATATGTTTCTCAGGGGACATATCATTCATAGTAATGACTCCTAGGTCCTTCTCATTTTCCACTTTTTTAATTTCTTCCTCTCCTAATGTATATGATCCCACTATTCTTTTTTTGCTTCTTCCAAATTCCATTATACTACACTTTTTAATGTTGAATTTCATCTCCCACTTCCTACTCCATTCCCATACTTTATTGAGATCACTATGCAGCGATTCACAATCTTCTTTGGTGTTCACTTTTTCAACATTTTTGCGTCATATGCAAAGAAGCTCATATAATTTTCAATTCCTTCATCCATATCATTAATATATATAGCAAACATTATTGGGGCCAGTACTGTTCCTTATGGAACTCCACTAATCATCCCAATTGGAATGTTTGTCTCTTATCACCACTCTCATTTTCCTTTCGTGCAAGAAGTCTTCCATCCACTTAAGTAGTTTGCCCTGTATTCCTCCTACAGTTTCTATTCTAATTTCTTTAGCAATTTATGTGGCACCTTATCAAAAGCTTTTTTCAGGTCTAGAAAGGCAATCAGCCCATCCATCTCTTTCCTGTATTATATCTATTAGCCTTGAATAGAAACACATCAAGTTTGTGACACATGATCTTCCTTGTCTAAATCCAAACTGCCTTGGATTTAGCATTGTTTTTTCCAAATGCTTTACCCATCTAATTTTGATCATTCTTTCACAAATCTTTGCTACCATACTTGTAAGAGAGACCAGTCTATAGTTTGTAGGGTCTTCTTTGCTTCCCCCTTTATATATTGGTACTATATTTGCTCTTTTCCAATCTTCTGGAACTTTTCCTTCTTTCAATGAACTGCTTATTAGACTATGTATTTTGTCTGTTAGTTCATCCCTGCATTCTCTCAAAATCCAGTTTGCCATTTTATCTGGACCATGCGATTTTCTGACATCGAGATTACTTAAGTGATTCATTATTTCATTCTTTGTTACTTCTATCTCTTTTATAGGGGGGGACTTTCCCCTCCCACTCAACATCTCTAAGTTGTATGTTCTCCCTCGTAAACACTGATTTAAAATGCTTGTTCATAATTTCTGCCATTTCTATTTCCTTTGTGCATTCTATTCCTCCTTGTCATTGTTTTACTAATTCTTGTTTGTTTTTCAGTTTGTTTACAAATCTATAAAATAGTTTTGGTTGATCTTTACATTTTTCTATGACATCCTTTTTGTATTTTCTCTTTTCTTCTCTGTGCACTTGTACATATTCATTTCTATAATCAGTATATATTTTCCATTTTTCAGTTTTTTTGTCTTTCCTCCATTTTATCCAAGCTTTATCCCTTTCATCTTTTAACTCTCTACATCTTTTGTTGTACCAACATTTTACATATCCTTTTTCTTATTTTTGTCTTGGAACATACTTTTCCACTCCTTTATAAAATTTTGTCAAAATTTTCCATTTCTCTTCTACTGTTGTTTCCTCTTTGTATATCCTTTCCCAGTCTGCTTTTTAAAAAAAAATATCTCATTTTATCAAAATTTGTTTTCCCATACATCATTCTTCCCTTTCTATATTATTCATTTTTTCTCGTGTATTTTTCTTCATTTACTTCCAGTTCTACTAATATGTGGTCACTTAGTAGTGTCTTATATTCAATCTTGTCCACCATTTCAGGTTCTGATGTAATTATTAAGTCTAGTTTCAATGGCTCTTCCTCATTTCTATACCTAGTATTCTCTTGTATCCATTGCGTCATTGTATGTTCTACAATCATATCAAGTAGTACATTTCCCCATAGGTCATCTCCACTCTTCACTGTCATTTCTTCCCAGCAGATTTCTTTACAATTAAAGTCACCCATTATAACTATTCTTCCTCCATCTTCCACTATCTTATTTAGTGTTATCCTTGTGTCTTCTAACATATTCTTGTGTTCTCTCTCTTCCCACGAAACCGTTTTAGGAGGCCCATAATTTACCACAAACTTCCTGCTCTTCTTGTCCCTGTCCTCTATTTCCATCATAATCATCTCCATTCTATTCTTTCCATATGTAACATTCCTCACATTCACATCCTTCTTAGTCAGGAACATAACTCCACCCCCTTGTTTTACTTCTCTGTTTCTAATCCAATAATTATATACACCATGTCCTACACTGTTGGGTGGTAATGGACCTTTCAATTTTGTCTCCACAATTCCCATTATATCAGGTTCCTTTTCCATCAGGTAATCAATCAGTTCATTCAAGCCTGTTATCAATCAATCTATATTTGTGAAGGACACTTCTAATTTTCTGTTACCTCCATCCTGTTTTCTGTTTCCCTTCTGTTTTTCTTTGCTATGAACCATTTCCTCACTTTCATATCCACCACTGTCCAATAGAATTTATTTCTCTTTTTCTGACTGTTCTGTTCTCATTTTTTCCTTAGCTTTGATTCTTTTTGTTTTCTCTTCCTCTTTATTCATCTCTCTTTTTTCCATACCTGTTTGTACTGACCACTTTCTGCTGTCATTTGTGACCTGAATTTAATCTTGATTGGTCTTGTCTTGTCTATACTGTATTTCCCTAGTATATATATTTCTTCAATTTCTTTCCCTATTTCCTGTTCACTTTCTTGAAATATTTTCAGTACCTGTTCACTCTCTTTCTCATCTCTTACTCTTGTAGTCCTATTTGGATTATGTTCTTCCATTCCTAATATAACTATACATTTCTTTTTATCTGCTAAGTCTCTTACTATATTCTCCTTCTCTCTCATCACTTTAATAACTGTGTCCTTAGTGTGTTACTTCATCTGTTGTTTCTCTATATCTCTAAATTCAATTTTGCTATTCTCCTGAACCTTTTTCAAACCACTCTTTTGCTATGGACTCTTTAATTCTCTTTATTATTCTTCTTTAATTCCTCATTCTCATCCTTTACTTCTTTTAACTATCATTTTAATTCTTCTATTTCTTTAGGCTTGGTTCTCCTTTAGTTCTTCCAATTTATCAACTCTGTGTAATCAGTGCAAGTTAACTAAACCTAACCTCCCATGATTTGTTCATTTTTGTTAGTTTTTCCTCTAGACTTGCTAATTGGGGGAGGTTGTCATCTCCTCCCTCATTAAATCCATAGAAATAATCATCTCCACTTTCTATTGCACTGCTCTTATCTATATTTCTAATATTTATGCCTTAACTGATTTCTTCGACTTCACCTATGTTGTCTGCACATCTCTTGTTTACATTCCTTCTGACATCCGGGGCCCATTCGTCCCCTTCCTTATTTTCTTCCATTTTCTTCAATAATACCTCCCCTTCTCCTTTTCCTTTACCTTCCCACTACACCATGGGCTTTCCCCTTCCCTACTAATACAACACAGGTACTCCCTCATCACCGAAATCCACAAAAGTTGCATTTTTTTCTGGAGTTCCAATTTTTGCTGTCAATTTGACGATCGTGTGTATATATATATGTGTGTGTATTTACCTAGTTGTATCTTGCAGGAGGAGAGCTATGCATGTAGTGACCCGGTATTGTATCTTTCTGCATCAAGTTTATTCTTAAAGTCATGTATAGTTTTAGCACTCACTGTTTCCTCTTTCAGTTTGTTCCAAATATCTATTACTCTATGTGGAAAGCTATTCTTTTTCAGATCTCTTCTGTAACAGAATAGCTTTCCACATAGAGTAATAGATATTTGAAACAAACTGAAAGAGGAAATAATGAGTGCTAAAACTATACATGACTTTAAGAATAATCTGGATGTGGAAAGACACAACAGTGGGTCACTATGAGCACAGCTCTCCTCTCCACAAGATACAAGTAGGTGTATGTTCATGAGTGCCTGTATGAAATTAGGAAACTATTTTTGAAGTGTGGATTTTAATGAATAATACAGAAATGAATTTTTGGTTGGGTCATAAGCAAGAAAAGACAACTAAAAATAACATAACCTTCACAAAAAATAATGAGAATGAATAAATAAATAATGAATGAATAAATAAGCAGATAGATAAAATATATGAATAAATAAACAAGTAAATAAATTATAGATAAATCAATCAATCAAAATATAAGCAAATGAATAAACTAATTTATAAATACATACACAAAAAGATTAAGAAATAAGTAGATAATAGATAAAATAATTAAAATTTCATATATGGGTCAGAGATCAGCATGTTCCATCTATGCATTAATTTTCAACCAAACTGAGAAACAAGACTGAAAAGAAAAAGAAAAAGAAAAATTCTCTTTACAAGGAAAACATAAAAAGACTGATTCTAGAACCAGAGAGTATAGTAGAACCAAAAAGCCAAAAGAGACCACACTGGGAAATACAAAAAAACAAGAGCATTCAACAACAAAGGTCTCTATTCAGAGTTCTTTAAGTCTAGGAAATTAAGTCTAGGAATTGATACAGGGATATATGACGTGCCCAGAAAAAGAGGGGTATCCCCACCACTTTTACTGGTTTTGAGTTAAGCATATATATATATAGATATATATATATATATATATATATATATATACACACATATATATATATATATATATACACATATATATGGAGGCTTATGCCTTTCACAAGCTGTATTTAACTCAAAACCAGATTAAGTGTTGGGGATGACCCTCTATTTCTGGACAACTTGTATAAGCTGGTAATTGGTGTTTTGGCGAGAGAGCAGAGGTCAGGACGGGGACGGACTTGAAACCTCATTGACGGAGGGAATCTAGACAATTCACCACCACTGGACAATTCACCACCACTGCTGAAGGAAGATCACAAATGCAAACAAACCACTGGTCTGGCTTTTACTCTTTTGCAAAAAATTTTCATTCAGTGTTGAATGATGTGGGTTTTTGCGTGCTTGTTTGTAAGTGCATGTTTGTGTGTGCATGTATTTACCTAATTGTAGTATACAGGAAAGGAGCAAAGCTAATTGGGTCCCGTTTCCTATCCTCTAATTAACATATCTATATTCAAACTCATGTACAGTTCAACTTCATCTAAATCCTTGATTTCCAATTATATATTTGAATTCATGTATTGTTTGAACCTGGGCTATAACACCTGACCTATTCCACATTTATGTGTGTGTGTGTGTGTGTGTATCTACCTAGCTGTATTTTACAGGAAGGGGAGCTATGCTCGTGGTGCCCCGTCTTCATATATCTTTTTATCTACGACCGTTTTTAAATTTGTGTATCGTTTTTGCACACACACCATTTTCATCTAACTTGTTCCAAACGTCTATTACCCTGGGGGGAAAGCTGTTCTTTTTCAGGTCTCTTCTATAATTGTCTTGATTTTCTTTCCGTGTCCTCTTGTATCTCTACTATCCCATTTCATTAGATCCTATCAATAATTTCTATGCCTTTCATGATTCTATAGTTATCAAGTCTCCTCTCTTCTTTATTCTAATGTTTGTAGCTCAAGTTTTGCCAGCCTCTCCTCATATGATAGTTCTGAGAGCATTGGTGCCAATTTTGTAATTGCTCTTTGTATTCTTTCAAGTTTTGTTATACATTCTTTTGTACTTGGTGACCATGTCGTTGCTGCATACTCATATTGGTATTATCAAAGTGACTTATTTGTCCAGGTATGTAAATGCCACTTTGATTGTTCTTATTAACCCATTCAACTCCGATGACAAGATGTCTTGTCATTTGGTCAAATAAAACAAAAAATCATAATAAAACAACAAAATGTTTGATGATCAAACAGCACCAGAAAAATATGACGTCAGGAGGACTGATGACGTCATATTTTTCTGGTGCTGTTTGATCATCAAACATTTTGTTGTTTTATGATTTTTTGTTTTATTTGACCAAATGACAAGACATCTTGTCATCGGAGTTGAATGGGTTAAATTACGAGTTTCTCAAAAAAATTTGTTTATATGTTTCTTGGGGAACATTATTCAAAATAATGACTCCTAGGTCCTTCTCATTTTCCACTTTTTTAATTTCTTCCTCTCCCAATGTATATGATCCCACTATTCTTTTTTTTTTTGCTTCTTCCAAATTCCATTATACCACACTTCTTAATACTGAATTCCATCTCCCACTTCCTACTCTATTCCCATACTTTATTGAGATCACTATGCAGCAATTCACAATCTTCTACAGTGTTCACTTTTTTTTTTGCAGTTTTGCATCATCCACAAAGAAGCTCATAACTTTCAATTCCTTTATCCATATCATTAATGTATATAGCAAACATTATTGGGGCCAGTGCTTTTCCTTGTGGAACTCCACTAATCATCTCATCCCAATTAGAATGTTTGTCTCTTATCACCACTCTCATTTTTCTTTCATGCAAGAAGTCTTCCATCCACTTAAGTAATTTGCCCTGTATTCCTCCTACAGTTTCTAATTTCTTTAGCAATTTCTTATGTGGCACCTTATCAAAAGTTTTTTTCAGGTCTAGAAATGCACAATCAGCCCATCCATCTCTTTCCTGTATCATATCTATTAGTCTTGAATAGAAACACATCAAGTTTGTGACACATGATCTTCCTTGTCTAAATCCAAACTGCCTTGGATTTAGTACAATGTTTTCTTCCAAATGCCTTACCCATATAATTTTGATAATTCTTTCACAAATTCTTGCTACCATACTTGTAAGAGAGAACGATCTATAGTTTGTAGGGTCTCCTTTGTTTCTCCCCTTTATATATTGATACTATGTTTGCTCTTTTCCAATCTTCTGTAACTTTCCTTCTTTCAATAAACTGCTTATTAGACTATATATTTTCTCTGTTAGTTCGTTCCTACATTCTCTCAAAATCCAGTTTGCCATTTCATCTGGCCCATGAGATTTTCTAATATCGAGATTGCTCAAGTGATTCATTATTTCTTTCCTTGTTACTTCTATCTCTTTCATAGGGGGGGACTTTCCCCTCCCACTCGACATCTCTAAGTTGTATGTTCTCCCTCATAAACACCAATGCTTGTTCATAATTTCTGTCATTTCTATTTCCTCTGTGTATTCAATTCCTCCTTGTTGTAGTTTCTCTAATTCTTGTTTGTTTTTCAGTTTGTTGTTTACAAATCTATAAAATAGTTTTGGTTGATCTTTACATTTTTCTATAACATCTTTTTCATGTTTACTCTTTTCTTCTCTGCACACTTGTACATATTGATTCCTATAACTAGTGTATATTTTCCATTTTCCAGGTCTTTTGTCTTTCTTCCATTTTATCCAAGCTTTATCTTTTTTGTCTTTTAACTCCCTACATCTTTTGTTGTACCAACACTTTACATATCCTTTTTATTGTTTTTGTCTTGGAACATACTTTTCCACTCCTTTATAAATTTTTGTCAAAATATTCTATTTCTCTTCTACTCTTTGTGTATCCTTTCTCAGTCTGCTTTTTGAAAGAATTCTCTTATTTTATAAAAAAAAATTCCATACATCAATCTTCCCTTTCTATATTGTTCGTTTTTTTCCATCTATTTTTCCTCATTTAGTTCCAGTTCAACCAATATGTGGTCACTTTTACTTATTGGTGTCTTATATTCAATCTTGTCCACTATTTCAGGTTCTGATGTGATTATTAGGTCCAGTCTCGATGGTTCTTCCTCATTTCTATACCTATAACTCTCGTATCCATTGCGTCATTGAATGTTCTATAATCATATCAAGTAGTACATCTCCACCCTTCACTCTCATTTCTTCCCATCAGATTTCTTTACAATTAAAGTCACCCATTATAATTATTCTTCATTCATCTTCCATTATCTTAGTGTCTTTTATCTCATTATCTTTGTGTCTTCTAACATATTTTTGTGTTCTCTCTCTTCCCATTTTTGGAGGCACAATTTACCACAACCTTCTTGCTCTTCTCATCGCTGTCCTCCACTTCCATCACAATCATCTCTACTCTATTTTTTCCATATGTAGCATTCCTCATATCTATATCCTTCTTAGTCAGGAACATAACTCCACCCCCTTGTTTTACCTGTTTCTAATCCAATAATTATTTGCACCATGTCCTACACTGTTGGGTGGTAGTGGACCTTTCAATTTTGTCTCTACAATTCCCATTATGTCCGGTTCTTTTTCCTTCAGGTAATCATTCAGTTCATTCAAGCCTGTTATTAAGCCATCTATATTTGTTAAGGACACTTTTAATTTTCTGCTACCTCCATTGTGTTTTCTGTTTCCCTACTGTTTTTTTCTGCTATGAACCATTTCCTCACTTTCATATCCACTATTCTCCAATAGAATTTCTCTTTGTTCTGTTTTCATTTTTTTCCTTAGCCTCTGTTCTTTTTGTTTTCTCATCCTCTCTTTCCTCTTTATTCATCTTTTTATCCATACCTATTTATATAGGTCACTTTTTGCTAGTTTACCTGTTTTTGCTAAGATATTCTCTGCTGTCATTTGTGACCTGAATTTGACCTTAACTGGTCTGGTCTTATCTGTATTGTATTTCCCTAGTCTATATATTTCTTCAGTTTCTTTCCCTGTTTCTTGTTCATCTTGAACTTCTAATATCTTGTTTACTTTTTCCTTCTCCTGCTTTACTCTTGTATGCTTCTCTTTCATCCCTAGTATAATTATATATTTCTTTTTATCCACTAAGTCTCTTGCTATATTCTCCTTCTCCCTCATCACTTTAATAACTGTGTCCTTAGTATGTTCTTTCATCTGTTTAACTATATCTCTAAATTCAATCTTGTTGTTCTCTTGGACTTTTCTCCAACCCTGTACCTCTTTTGCTATGGACTCTTTATTTTCTTTATTATTCTTCAATTCTTCATTCTCATCCTTTACTTCTTTTAACTGTCTTTTTAATTCTTCTATTTCTTTCTTTAGGTTTTGGTTCTCCTTTACTTCTTCCAATTTATCAATTCTGTGTGTAATCTGTAAGTTGACTGAACCTAACCTCCCACTGTTCATTCATTTTCTCTAGTTTTTCCTCTAGACTTGCTAATCGGGGGAGGTTGTCATCTCCTCCCTCATTAAATCCATGGAAATAATTTCCTTCACCTTCCATTGTACTGCTCTTATCTATATTGTTAATCTTTACATTTTTACTAATCTCTTCGATTTCACCTCTATCATCTGCGCATCTTTTGTTGACATTCCTTCTGACTTCCGGTACCCGTTCGTCCCCTTCCTCATATCCTACCATTTTCCTTAGTCCTTCCCCTTCTTTTTCTTCACCTTCGCACTACACCACGAGCTTTCCCCTTCCCTACTAATACAACACAGATACTCCCTCGTCGTTGAGATCCATGAAATTTGAAGTTTTTCCTGGAGTTCCAAACTTTGCTGTCACTTCAACTGTTGTGTATGTGTGTGTGGGTGTGTGCATGCATACTGTATGTGTATCTGTCAGTGTGCATCTGTATTCATGTGTATGTGCAAACAAGCTTTGGGCAGTGACACTCCTGTTTTTTTTTCTTTCTTATTATTTTTCAAGACAATACTGACCCTCTAATCACTGAGCTTCCTAAAGGCATGATCACATTGGGCTATTTTTCCTACAAATGTTGGAGCAAATTTGTAGCCTGCAGCTTTCAGGAATCTGATATGCTGAAGGAAAATACTTTTCCTCCTGTATATCAAATGACATTCTATGTAAATTGCTGAGAGAACGAAATGGTTTGCCATTGTGATTTCATGGCAGAAAAGTTCTGGAAGTGGGCGGCACCACTGATAAATTGGAGGTTGGAAGAAAAATAGCCCAGTGTGATAATTCCTTTACTTTTCAGTTTATCCCTGCCCCAGCAACTCCATTTCACCCCATTGATTTATCACTTTTTCCAGATTCTGTAAATCCAATTACCCCACTCCCTGAAGCTCAACAGTGGTGGTGAATCCATTTATTTATTAATTTTTTTTTCTTTTTTGAAAAAGCAAATGTCAAATGAGAGCTCAGGTCTTAATTTTCTGGATGTAAATATTATTTGTTTATTTATAAACTCTTTTATTTGTTTATTCCTTTATCTATTTGTGCATCCTCAAGGTTTAAGTAGATCATTTTGTCATTCTTTATTTTCTCTGAATTAGTGGAGTTCAGTTCATGACTATTATTTAAGTTGTTAAATATTAGTATTACTAGTATAGTATTACTGTTACATTTTAAAAGTACAGTGAATATCACTGTCCTTATGAGTATTAAAATAATTATGGTTACTTCTATCATATCTGTAGTTTCCTTCATTTCAGTGTAACATGAGCAGAGTTTTTTTTATTGAATATCAGTATAAACTCATAATACAAAATATTTTCACTAGTTTGATACAAGATTAAATCTTCTACATTGTGTTATATTTTCTTCACTAACGCCTTTGAAAAGAAAAAATGTATGTTTATCAAGGTTTACTGCATGTCTTACATATTCACTAGTGTTCATTACTTTTTTATTATCACTAATATAAGTTTTAGATATAATCATTATTGATATTAAATTTACCATAGTAGGTTATTGTCACTGTTATTATAATTATTATTATGAACATTGTGATTTCCATTTCGTCAATAACATCGGTTTTGTAAATCAATACTGTCACATGCACTAGTTACTATAACTGCTAAAGATATGGTGACATTTGAATCTATAATTAACAGTTTTGTGAAAACTGACATATGTAGTATATACAAAAAATAATGTACAAAGTCAATTTGTCAAGATTTGTGAATTTATATTACACACACATTGGTTTGTTCTTTCACACAACCACACACCCATGCACACGTACACATATGTGCACACACACACACACGTCGGTCGAAGCGACAATGAAGTTTGGACTCCAGAAAAATCTACAATTTTCGTGGATCTAAACATCGAGGGAGTACCTGTGTTGTATTAATAGGGAAGGGGGAAAGCTTGTGGTGTAGTGGGAAGGTGAAGAAAAAGGAGAAGGGGAGGGATTACTGAGGAAAATGGAAGGAAATGAGGAAGGGGACAAATGGGCCCAGGAGGTCAGACAGCATGTCAACAAGAGAGGGGCAGACGACAGTGGTGAAGTCGAAGATATTAGTAAAAATGTAAAAATTAGAAATATAGATAAGAGCAGTGCAATGGAAGGTGAAGATAATTATTTCCATGGATTTAATGAGGAAATGACAACCTCCCCCGACTAGTAAATCTAGAGGAGAAACTAAAAAAAAAAAAAAAATGAAGGAAACATGGGAGGTTAGGTTTAACCAATTAACGCTAGTTACCCAAAGAGTTGATAAACTGGAAGAACTAAAGGAGAATCAAAACCTAACTAAAGAAATAGAAGAATTAAAAAGACAGTTAAGAGAAGTAAAGGATGAGAATGAGGAATTAATGAGGAATAATAAAGAGAATAAAGAGTCCATAGCAAAAGAGGTAAGTGGTTGGAAAAAAGTACAAAAAGAATAATAAAATTTAATCTATTAAAGTGATGAGGGAGGAGAATATAGTAAGAGACTTAGCGGATAAAAATAAATGTATAATTATATTAGGGATGGAAGATAAGTATAATCCAAATAGGACTACAAGAATAAAGGAAGAGGAAAAAGTAAATATGATATTAGATGTAGTTCAAGATGAACCAGAAACAGGGAAAGAAATAGAAAAAATGTATAGACTAGGGAAATACAATACAGATAAGACCAGACCAATTAAGGTTAAATTCAGGTCACAAATGACAGCAGAGAATATTTTTGCAAAAACAGGGAAACTAGCAGACATTGATCAATATAAACAGGTATAGATAAAAAGAGAAATGAATAAAGAGGAAAGAGAGAATGAGAAAACAAAAAGAATAGAAGCTAAGGAAAAAAACAAACAGAAAAGAGCAGAGTCAGAGAAATTCTATTGGAGAGTAGTGAATATGAAAGTGAGGAAGGAAATGATTCATAGCAGAGAAAAACAGAAGGGAAACAGAAAACACAATGGAAGTAGCAGAAAATTAAAAGTGTCTTACACAAATATAGATGGCTTAATAACAGGCTTGAACGAACTGAATGATTACCTGAAGGAAAAAGAATCGGACATAATGGGAATTGTAGAGACAAAATTGAAAGGTCCACTACCACCCAACAGTGTAGGACATGGTGCATATAATTATTGGATTACAAACAGATAGGTAAAACAAGGGGGCAGAGTTATGTTCCTGACTAAGAAGGATATAAATGTGAGGAATGCTACATATGGAAAGAATGGAGTAGAGATGATTGTGATGGAAGTGGAGGACAAGGATGGGAAGAGCAAGAAGTTTGTAGTAAATAGTGTGCCTCCTAAAACGGCTTTATGGGAAGAGAAAGAACACAAAAATATGTTATGTTAGAAGACACAAAGATAACACTAAATAAGATAATGGAAGATGGAGGAAGAATAGTTATAATGGGTGACTTTAATTGTAAAGAAATCTGCTGGGAAGAGATGACAGTGAAGGGTGGAGACGACCTATGAGGAAGGGTACTACTTAATGTGATTATGGAACATTCAATGACACAATGGATACAAGAGAATACTAGGTATAGAAATGAGGAAGAACCATCGAGACTGGACCTAATAATCACATCAGAACCTGAAATGGTGGACAAGATTGACTATAAGACACCACTAAGTAAAGGTGACCATATATTGGTTGAACTGGAACTAAACGAGGAAAAATACATGAAAAAAAAATGAACAATATAGAAAGGAAAGATTGATGTATGAAAAAACAAATTTTGATAAAATAAGAGACTTCTTTCAAAAAGCAGACTAGGAAGAAACAACAGTAGAAGAGAAATGGAATATTTTGACAAAATTTTATAAAGGAATGGAAAAAGTATGTTCCAAAACAAAAGCAAGAAAAAGAATATGTAAAATGTTGGTACAACAAAAGATGTAGAGAGTTAAAAGACAAAAGTGATAAAGCTTGGATAAAACGGAAAAAATACAAAAGACCTGAAAAATGGAAAACATATACTAGTTATAGAAATGAACATGTACAAGTGTGCTGAGAAGAAAAAATACAAAAAAGATGTCATAGAAAAATGTAAAGATCAACCAAAACTATTTTACAGATTTGTAAACAACTGAAAAACAAACAAGAATTAGAGAAACTATGACAAGGAGTTGAATACACAGAGGAAATAGAAATGGCAGAAATTATGAACAAGCATTTTAAATCAGTGTTTACGAGGGAGAACATACAACCTAGAGATATCAAGTGGGAGGAGAAAGTCCCCCCTATGAAAGAGATAGAAGTATCAAGGCATGAAATAATGAATCACTTGAGTAATCTCAATGTCACAAAATTGCATGGACCAGATGAAATGGCAAACTGGATTTGAGAGAATGCATTAATGAACTAACAGACAAAATACATAGTCTAATAAATGGTTCATTGAAAGAAGGGAAAGTTCCACAAGATTAGAAAAGAGCAAACATAGTACCAATATATAAAGGGGGAAACAAGGAAAATACCTAACTATGGACCAGTCTCTCTTACAAGTACAATAGCTAAAATTTGTGAAAGAATTGTCAAAATTAGATGGGTAAGGCATTAGGAAAAAAACATTATTGAGGCCAAAACTGTTCCTTGTGGAACTCCATCACTTCATCCCGATTAGAATATTTGTCTCTTATCACCACTCTCACTTTTCTTTCATGCAAGAAGTCTTCCATCCACTTCAGCAGTTTGCCCTGTATTCCTCCTGCAGTTTCTAATTTCTTTAACAATTTCTAATGTGGCACCATATCAAAAGCTTTTTTTAGGTCTAGAAATGCACAATCAGCCCATCCATCTCTTTCTTCTAATACATCTATTAACCTTGAATAGAAACACATCAAGTTTGTGACACATGATCGTCCTTGTCTAAATCCAAATTGCCTTGGATTTAGTATGTTGTTTTCTTCCAAATGCCTTACCCATCTAATTTTGATAACTCTTTCACAAATTTTAGCTACCGTACTTGTAAGAGAGACCGGTCTATAGTTAGTATGGTCTTCCTTGTTTCCCCCTTTATATATTGGTACTATATTTGCTCTTCTGGAACTTCTTCTTTAAATGAACTGCTTATTAGACTATGTATTTTGTCTGTTATTTCGTTCCTGCATTCTCTCAAAATCTAGTTTGCCATTTCATCTGGTCCATGCGATTTTCTGACATCAAGATTACTCAAGTGATTCATTACTTCATTCCTTGACACTTCTATCTCTTTCATAGGGGGGATTTTCCCCTCCCACTTGACATCTCTAAGTTGTATGTTCTCCCTCGTAAACACTGATTAAAAATGCTTGTTCATAATTTCTGCCATTTCTATTTCCTTTGTGCATTTAACTCTTGTCGTAGTTTCACTAATTCTTGTTTGTTTACAAATCTATAAAATAGTCTTGTTTGTTTACAAATCTATAAAATAGTCTTGGTTGTTCTTTACATTTTTCTATGACATCCTTTTCGTATTTTCCCTTTTCTTCTCTGCACACTTGTACATATTGATTTCTATAACTAGTATATATTTTCCATTTTTCAGGTATTTTGTTTTCCATTTCATCCAAGCTTTATCTCTTTTGTCTTTTAACTCCCTACATCTTTTGTTGTACCAACACTTTATATATCCTTTTTCTTGTTTTTGTCTTGGAACATACTTTTCTACTCCTTTATAAAAAAAAAAAAAAATTAAATATTCCATTTCTCTTCTACTGATGTTTCCTCCTTGTGTATCCTTTCCCAGTCTGCTTTTGGAAAGTATTCTCTTATTTTATAAAAAAAAAAAATAATAATAATAATAAGAATAAAAAATAAAAATAAAAAATCCATACATCAATCTTTCCTTTTTATATTGTTTTTTTTTTCATGTGTTTTTCCTCATTTAGTGGTCACTTTTACTTATTGGTGTCTTATATTCAATCCTGTCCACTATTTCAGGTTCTGATGTGATTACTAGGTCCAGTCTTGGTGGTTCTTCCTCATTTCTATACCTAGTATTCTCTTGTATCTATTGTGTCATTGTATGTTCTATAATAATATCAAGTAGTACATTTCCCCATAGGTCGTCTCCACCCTTCACTGTCATCTCTTCCCAGCAGATTTCTTTACAATTAAAGTCACCCATTATAACTATTCTTCCTCCATCTTCCATTATCTTATTTAACTTACCTTTGTGTCTTCTAACATATTTTTATGTTCTCTCTCTTCCCACGAAGCCTTTTTAGAAGGCACATAATTTACAACAAACTTCTTGCTCTTCTTGTCCCTGTCCTCTATTTCCATCATAATCATCTCCACTCTATTCTTTCCATATGTAACATTCCTCACATTTATATCCTTCTTAGTCAGGAACATAACTCAACCCCCTTGTTTTACCTCTCTGTTTCTAATCCAATAATTACATGCACCATCCTACACTGTTGGGTGGTAATGGACATTTTAATTTTGTCTCTACAAATCCCATTATGTCCAGTTTTTTTCCTTCATATAATCATTCAGTTCATTTAAGCCTGTTATTAAACCATTTATATTTGTGAAAGACTCTTTTAATTTTCTGTTACCTCCATCCTTTCTTCTGTTTCCCTTCCATTTTTCTCAGCTATGAACCATTTCCTCACTCTCATATCCACTACTCTCCAATAGAATTTCTTTGTCTGACTCTGTTCTATTCTCGTTTTTTCTTTAGCTTCTATTATTTTTTGTTTTCTCATCCTCTTTCCTCTTTATTCATATTTTTATCCATACCAGTTTATACTGATCACTTTTTGCTAGCTTCCCTATTTTTGATAAGATATCTCTGCTGTTGTTTGTGACCTGAATTTAACCTTAATTGGTCTGGTCTTATCTATATTGTATTTCCCTAGTCTATTTCTTCAATTTCTTTCCCTATTTCTTGTTCATCTTCTTGAACTACTTTTACTACCTTTTTTACTTTTTTCTTCTCATCCTTTACTCTTGTAGTCCTATTTGGATTATGCTTCTCTTCCATTCCTTATATAATTATATATTTCTATTTATCTGCTAAGTCTCTTACTATATTCTCCTTCTCTCTCATCACTTCAATAAATGTGTCCTTAGTTTGTTCTTTCATCTGTTGTTTCACTATATATCTAAATTCTATTTTGTTGTTCTCTTGGACTTTTTTTCAAACAATTACCTCTTTTGCTATGGACTCTTTATTATTCCTCTTTAATTCCTCATTCTCATCATTTACTTCTCTTAACTGTCTTTTTAATTCTTCTATTTCCTTAGGTTTTGATTCTCCTTCTTTATTTCTTCCAGTTTATCAACTCTTTGTGTAACTAGTGTTAGTTGGTTAAACCTAACCTCCCATGCTTTGTTCATTTTTTTTAGTTTCTCCTCTAAACTTACTAATCGGGGGAGGTTGTCATCTCCTCCCTCATTAAATCCATAAAAGTAATCATCGTCTCTTTCCACTGAACTGCTATTATCTATATTTCTACTTTTAATACCTCTGCTCACCTGTTCGACCTCGTCTGTGTGATCTGCACACCTTTTGATGACATCACTTCTGACATCCGGGGCCCGTTCGTCCCCTTCCTCATTTCCTTCCATTTTCCTCAATAATGTCTCCCCTTTTCCTTTTTCTTCACCTTCTCACTACACCATGAGCTTTCCCCTTCCCTACTAATACAACATAGGTACTCCCTCATCGCTGTAATCCATGAAAATATTTTTTTTTTCCGGAGTTCCAATCTTCACTGTCAGTTTGATGTGTGTGTGTGTGTGTACGTGTGTGCATCTTTATTTCTTCCACCATTGAGCCTACTGAGCAAATGCATATTTCTATTTTTTCAAATTTATCAGTTTCTCTTAATATCATCTTGATCAAAATGGAATCAAAATCTATTCTGTCTTGTTAAAGTTCCTAATGTATTGATAAGTATTACTTTCTTAATATAAACTTATAATCATCGTTTGCTAATCTTTAAACCTTATATAATCTAATATATACAATTTGTGTCATAGATATGCATCATTGTATTATGTGTGACCGTATTTTATTATAAATTGTTTTTTTTTCTAAAACATTCTCACTAGTGACTCGACTTCTGATCATTACTTTATTTTGTAATCATCTTCATATTTGTTTACACATTTTTAAATATTTAGTTTCTTGAGTCATGGCTTAGTTTATATATCTATAATAATCAGTATCTGATGATTTTAATCACCTGAGAGGTGGACTCTGGGTTGAATGATGCTTTAATGGACTGAGACCCTGAGGGATAAGATTCCCTCACACCTCCCTCCCTATTGGAGTAAAATTGTCTCTTTGTTTCCTTGTCACTCAAAGACAGACAACAATGTATTACCATCCTTTACATTTTGGATCCTAGTTTACTTCACTGTAACAACTTTTAGGAATTAGTCTTACATGTATCACTATATAATTCAGTATTCTGGTGTTTGAAATATGATGAAATTCGAAAAGATAATGTGTTTTCAGCGTTCATTTGGAATTTTTTTTGTAATGATGAGAGAAATTGGTCAATGTTTGGAGGTTCATCTTTAGGCTATGTACAATCAACTACTAAACTCCCTTCACTTCCCCAGCTGTAGAGAGGTACAGACACACTTAATGTAGGGAATGTCATTAATATTTACTTGTATCCATTTTATTTTTTATATATATTTTCTAAGTGTCTACTATGCCCATGGGTGGCCATGAGGAAAGGAAAAGGAGAGAGATTTCTGTTGTGTAATGAATACAACAATCTTGTTTAAGATTGAATGACTATCTCAAGGGTAATGAAGTGCGTGCACATACTCTGACCCCAGAATCTACGTGGATGGTTTTCACATTTCAAATATATATATATATATATATATATATATAATCTATATGTTATCAATACATTGATACAAATATATGGGTAATGGAAATATCATTAATTATATGAGTGAACATGATGATATTGTACAGGGTAATTGTAGAAATGTCACAATGATGACATAAAATATAGTGAAATTTATGATTGAGTTTTATTAAAATTGTAGTAAAGATTGAAATGTAATAAAAAATTTATGATAGTATTGGTAAATTGTTATTTTCGATAAGGTGTATCTATATGTGTGCATATGTATATGTGTGTATATATGTGTATATATATATATATATATATATATATACATATATATACATATATACATATATATACATATATATACATATATATATAAATATATATACATATATATATATATAAATATATATACATACATACATATATATATATACATACATATATATGTATACATACATACATATATATATATACATACATACACACACACACTAATAAATTAATATATATCTAGAGATATATATGCAGATATATTTCATTAACTTGATATATTTTCTTTACAAGTAAAGTATATTTAAATATAGCTTTGCTAATCAGGTCATTCTGGCTGCTGTTAGGCCAACTTTATATACATTTAACTTAAAATTTCTTCTAGCGAGTGGACTGAACAGTCAGTGAATGTGGAGATTGAACAGACTAACTGGGCAGGTGGACTGAACTCGCATTCTCAGCAATTAACTTCTTCAACACAGTAACATAGCTTTATGGGAATAATTTCAGCTTCAGACAAGCTTTTTTTTGTTGAATTGGCTGGTTCTATCCAGAAAGAAGTCCCAATCACTTTAGACTTCCTTCAGTCTGAATTCTGTTACTTCTGGTTATATAAAATTGTCTATTTTTAGTGAGAATAAATCCTACAAAGTGTGTCACCAAGTTGAAGGTGTTAAGACAGGTATGCTGACATCATATTACCATTACCCAAAGATCTATTGAGAATGATTAAACCATATAATAATAAAAGATAATTAAATTGAGTGTGTGATGAAGATGATAACACCAATGGGAATTACATGATTAACAAGAATGATTTAATGTTATCATGATTATTCTGGATCATTACGCATAAATGATATTACATCTCTTATCTTTGACAACTAATTGTCTTTAACTTTGTCATTATGGTGTGACTGTGACATTTTAAACCATCACACTGTCTTTATTTAAGCTTATTTTTTATTGTCTTCATCATTGTTTACTTAACTTGGTGTGTCAACATGGGTTCTAAGTTTTGCTCAAACTTTGGTTCACTAAAATTCACTATTTCTTTTTATTTCACTTAGAAGTTCAATATAGCACTGTTTTCAATTAGCCTTATTCACGTACACAGTTATAGTAAAGTGAGCCATTCTGTGGCACTGCTATGCTCCTCCTGGTGTAGGATCTTGTTTGAATTTAATTCCAAGTTATATATTAACATGGTGTCCAAAATGTTAATGCAACTTTGACCTTCTTATCTTTTCCTTTGTAGTTTTCTCTACAACAGCAATATCTTTTCTAATTTTCTTTATATCGAGATTTTTCTATTCTATTGTTCTAGTATCTTTTTCAAATTGTTCTCTGTCAGTATATTTCTTTATTTCCTAATAACTACAAGTGGTGAGTTTTTCTTAGCTTAATGTTACGTTATTAGTATTAATGTTATCATTATAATTCAGAGCTTTCTTCAACATAAGATTTGCCATCTTCCATAACCAAGTCTATCAGATGAAAACAAAATTTTTTTACTTCTGAAGTCAATGTATTCATCACTAAGTCTTTATTTTTCTATATATATATTTTTTTTCAGCAGCTGCTGAGTTGATTTGGATGATCAGATCTTTATAGAAAATTGTGAAGAACAACTTGATCTTTGCAAGCCTGGCTTACTTTTTATTTTCTTTATATTTTCTTCTCTTATGTATGTGGACTATGTCTAATTGGAACATTTTGACATCATTCATTATTCTGTTCTACCTTAAGATCTTCATCATTGATCACATGGAAACTATGAAAACAGCTGTTTTTGTTCTTGTTGTCAATGGTCTAATTGGCCCTACTGAAGATAACACCTTGTAAGAACCCTCATTAAGGACTGCATTCCATTGACATGAGTTTATAATATCACAGACTATATCCTTCCTAACTGATTCACTTATAACAATGAAAAACTGCAACTAAATTAAATATAGTTAAACTGGTTCTTCAGTAAATGGTGAAGGTCAAGGAATTTCCGAGAAAAGGTTGAAGAGCCCCAGAGAAGGAAGAAGAGGAAGAGGAGGAAGGGGGAGGAAGAGGAGGATGGGGGAGAAAGATTAGAGGAAGGAGGAGGAAGAAGAGGAAGAGGAGGAACAAGGGAGGAAGAGGACAAGGAGGAACAAGGGGATGAAGTAGCAGGAAGGGAGAGTGAGAACAAGGGCTGGGAACAAGAGGGAAGAAGAGGATGGGAGGAAAATTGATAGAAGAGAGGGAAAAAGTTGGGGAGAGGAGAGGGAAAGGTAGGGACAGCAAAAGATGGATGAAAGTAGTATGAAGTGAGAAGAAGAGAAAATTAGGAAGAGAGGAAAGGAGAAAATGGGTGAATGGAGGTGAGGTGTTAGAGGGAAAACAATAGTAATGACAGAATGGCAATAAACATACATAACGTATATTTCAAAAGTGTGAGAGAGGAAAGAAGGAACTGCGAGGAGAGAAAAAAGAAAAGGGAGTTGAGATGACTAAAAAAAAAAAAAAAATTAGATGAGAAAAGGTGATGTGAGGAATGGTTAGGTATATCAAAGAAAAGAAAGGGAAGGAAAATATAAATATTGAACAAAAAAGAAGTAGAGGAAATGTTAAGTGAGAGGAAGATAAAGAAAAGTATGACACTTAAAAATTATAAAAGAGAACAAAATAAAATAATAACCCAGAACAAAATGTAAATAATAAAGAATTAAATTAAATACAATTGATGTACAGAGGAGGTAAATTGGACAAAGATAAAAAGGAACTTAAAAAAGGGAAAATATTATGAATTCAAGGAAATAAATAGTCAATTTCTCTTCACTACATTCCACATTGTTTTATATAAATATATTTACATAATGTACATTACCTAGTAATTTTGTACACATTTTCACTTGAAACTCACTCATGATAGTGCAAATTGATGGTGTGAATTTATAGTTATACATTAAAGAGAAATATACATTTTTCCAGACAAATACATGCACACACACACAGACACACAAACAAATAACAGGTACATGCATATACATTCACAAACTAATGCAGATACACACACACACAAATGTACATACACACAAACACACAGCCACACACATACCTAAACAAATGCAGATGCACACACACACATGTACAGAGACACAGACAAGACATGGAGCCCCATTTAGGGCTTGAATTCTCTTCTGGCACAAACCATTATTGTCCTTGTGCAAGGTGATGGTGTGTGTGTGTGCATGTACATGTATTTACCTAGTTGTATTTTACGGGAAGGGGAGCTATGCTCGTGAGGTCCCGTCTTCATATCTCATTTTATCTAAACTATTTTTAAATTCATGTATTGTTTTTGCACACACCACTTTCTCATCTAACTTGTTCCAACTGTCTATTGCTCTGTGAGGAAAGCTGTTCTTTTTCAAATCTCTTCTATAGTTGTCTTTTTTTATTTTCTTTCCGTGTCCTCTTGTATTTCTGTCATCCCATTTTATCAGATTCTCTCTATCAGTAATTTCTATGCCTTTCATGATTCTGTAAATAGCTATCAAATCTCCTCTCTCTCTTCTTTGCTCTAGTGTCTGTAGTTTAAGTTTTTGTAGTCTCTCTTCATATGATAGTTTTGAGAGTGTTGGTGCCAGTTTAGTAATTGCTCTTTGTATTCTTTCAAGTTTTTTTATACATTTTTTTGTACTTGGTGACCATATCGTTGCTGCATATTCCAATCTTGGTCTTATCAGGGTGATTAGGATTTTCCTCACCATTTCTTCATCCAGGTATGTAAATGCCACTTTGATTGTTCTTATTAAATTATAAGTTTCTCCAAAAATCTTATTTATATGTTTCTCAGGTGACATATTATTCATAACAATGACTCCCAGGTCCCTCTCATTTTCTACTCTTTTTATTCCTTCTTCTCCCAATTTATATGATCCTGTTATTCTGTTTTTGCTTTTTCCAAATTCCATTATACTACACTTTTTTGTATTGAACTCCATCTCCCACTTCCTACTCCATTCTTGTACTTTATTTAGATCTCTCTGTAGTGATTCACAATCTTCTTCAGTTTTCACTCTTTTCAGTAATTTTGCATCATCTGCAAAGAAGCTCATATAGCTTTCAATTCCTTCATCCATATCATTAATATATATAGCAAACATTATTGGGGCCAGAACTGTTCCCTGCGGGACACCGCTTATTACTTCATTCCATTTTGAGTGCTGATCTCTTATCACTACTACTCTCATTTTCCTTTCTTGCAAAAAGTCTTCCATCCAATTTAGCAATTTACCTTGTATTCCTCCTTCATATTCTAATTTCTTAAGCAACTTCTTATGTGGTACTTTGTCAAAAGCTTTTTTTAGGTCTAGAAATGCACAATCAGCCCATCCATCTCTTTCTTGTATTATATCTATTAGCCTTGAATAGAAACATATTAAATTGGTGACGCATGATCGTCCTTGTCTGAATCCAAATTGCCTTGGATTTAGTACGTTGTTTTTTTCCAAGTATTTTACCCATCTACTTTTGATAATTCTTTCACATATTTTTGCTATTGTACTTGTTAGAGAGACTGGTCTATAGTTGGTAGGTTCTTCTTTATTTCCTCCTTTATATATAGGTACTATATTTGCTTTTTTCCAATCTTCTGGAACTTTTCCTTCTTTTAAGGAACTGCTTATTATGCTATGTATTTTGTCTGCCAGTTCATTCCTACATTCTTTCAGAATCCAGTTTGCTATTTCATCTGGCCCATGCGATTTTCTGACATCAAAATTACCCAAGTGTGTCAATATTTCATTCTTCGTTACTTCTATTTCTTCCATAGGGGGGACTTTTTCCTTCCACTCAATCTCTTCAGGTTGTATATTTTCCCTTGTAAACACTGATTTAAAATGTTTGTTCATAATTTCTGCCATTTCCATTTCCTCAGTGTATTCAACTCCTCCTTGTCTTAATTTCTCCAAGTCTTGTTTGTTTTTCAGTTTATTGTTTACAAATCTGTAGAATAGTTTTGGTTGATCTTTACACTTTTCTATAACATCTTTTTCATATTTTCTTTTTTCCTCTCTGCACTTTTGTACATATTCATTTCTATAATCAGTATATATTTTCCATTTTTCAGGTCTTCTGTCTTTTTTCCATCCGGTCCAGGCTTTGTCTCTTTTGTCTTTTAACTCCCTACAACTTTTGTTGTACCAGCATTTTACATATTCTTTTTCTTGTTTTTGTCTTGGGACATACTTTTCCACTCCTTCTTTGTAAATTTTTGTCAAAATATTCCATTTCTCTTCCACTGATGTTTCTTCTTTGTATATTTCTTCCCAGTTTTCTTGTTGGAAGAATTCTCTTATTTTATCAAAGTTTGTTTTTTCATACATCATTCTTCCTTTTCTATATTGTTCATTTCTTTTCATATATTTTTCTTCATTAAGTTCCAGTTCAATCAATATGTGGTCACTTTTACCTATTGGTGTTTTATATTCAATCTTGTCCACTATTCTAGGTTCAGATGTAATTATTAAGTCTAGCCTCGATGGTTCTTCTTCATTTCTATACCTAGTGTTCTCTTGTATCCATTGTGTCATTGAATGGTCAGTAATCATCTCAAGTAGAGCATTTCCCCATGAGTCATCACCACTCTTTGCTGTCATTTCTTCCCAGCAGATTTCTTTGCAATTAAAGTCGCCCATCATAACTATTCTTCCTCCGTCTTCCATTATTTTAGTTAATGCTATCTTTGTGTCCTCTAACATACTTTTATATTCACTCTCCTCCCATGAGGCTGTTTTCGGAGGCACATAATTGATCACAAATTTTCTGCTCTTCTTATCTCTGTCTTCCACTTCTATCATAATCATCTCTACTGTATTCTTTCCATATATGACACCTTTCACGTTTATATCCTTCTTAGTCAGGAACATAACTCCACCCCCTTGCTTTTTCTCTCTGTTTCTAATCCAATAATTGTATGCATCATGTCCTACACTGTTGGGTGGTAGTGGGCCTTTTAATTTTGTTTCTACAATTCCCATTATGTCCGGTTCTTTTTCTTTCAAATAATCATTCAGCTCATTCAATCCTGTTATTAATCCATCTATATTTGTGTAAGACACTCTTAGTTTTCTGCCACTTCCATTGTGTTCTCTGTTTCCCTTATGTTTTTCTTTTGTATGTCGAACTTCCTTAGTTTCATGTTCACTACTCTCCAATAGAATCTCTCTTTCTCTGACTCCGTTCTGTTCTCGTTTTTTGTCTTAGCTTCCAGTCTTTTCTGCTTTTCTTCCTCTCTTTCCTCTTTATTCATTTCTCTTTTTATCCATATCTTTTTGTGTTGTTCACTTGTTGCTAGTTTCCCTGTTTTGGATAAGATATTCTCTGCCGTTGTTTGTGACTTGAATTTAATCTTAATTGGTCTGGTCTTGTCTGTGCTATACTTTCCGAGTCTAAATTTCTCTTCGATTTGTTTCATAATTCCTGGCTCATCTTCCTGAACTGATTCTAGTAATTGGCTTACTTTTTCATTTTCCTCTTTGATTCTTGTGGTTCTATCTGTGTTGTGTTTCTCTTCCATTCCTAATATAATTATACATTTCTTCTTGTCTGCTAAATCCCTTACTATATTCTCCTTTTGTCTCATCACTTTAATAACTGAGTCTTCAGTATGTTCTTTCAATTGCTGTTTGACTATGTCAGTGAATGAAATCTTATTTCCTTCTTGGGTTTGCTTCCAATTTTTACTTTCTTTAGCTATTGTTTCTCTGTTTTCTTTACTATTCTTCTTCAATTCCTCATTCTCCCCCTTTACCTCTCTTAACTGTCTTTTTAGTTCTTCTATTTCATCAGTTAAGTTTTTATTCGCCTTTTCCAGTTCTTCCAATCTTTCAACCCTTTTTAAAATGGTGTTCATATGACCTAACCTACTCTCCAAGTCCTCGATCACCTTATCAACCTTCATCTCTAGTCTTGTCAGTCGGGGGGGGTTTGAGTCCCCCCCACTCTCTTTAAATCCCTTGAAAATATTCTCATCACTTTCTGCTATATTGCTCCTATCTATACCTCTAATCTTCACATTCCTATTAGACATGTTATCATCCAACTCGTCTTGGGGTCTTTTGTCTACCCGGCGGCCCGTCAGGGCCATTTCCTCCACCTCCTCATTACCTTCCATTTCCCCAGTAATCCCTCCCCCTCTCCTCTTTCCTTACTTTCCCACTACCTCACGAGCAATTCCCCCCCCCCCTGCAAATACAAAAAGGCACTTCTCTTTGCGTTGGTATCCACAATTTGCAC
>NC_134782.1:31424707-31429707 GCF_046742065.1 Oratosquilla oratoria
TACATAATTCTGAAGATATATAAGCACTCTCATACTTTGGGTCACTTTTGTAAATGTACTGTAGTTGGTCCTACCATATCTGTTTGACAGGAGAATGGTACCTTCCATGATGGGTAAATCACTTATTTTTGAAGCACACAAACACATACACACACTTACTCCCTCATACTTCCTTCATGTGAACTACAAATGAGTAAATACAACTATCTTAAACTAGGTACAATTAGAAAACCAGAGACAGAACCCCCATGAGCATTGCTCCTTTCCTGTATACTACAACTGGATAGATGTATATGCACACACAGTAGCTTAACACATTTTGGTTTGTTAAGACTGTATTGTATGGCGAGAACTGCATAAAGAATTTTGGCGTGATAAGATGGATGTGGTTGGAGTGGTACATCGCACATCTGATATCCGCCATTACAGTGAGGGGTTGGAAAGTCATTAAAGTGTTTAGCACTTGTAGAGAATTTAACTCAAGCCTTTGCATTTGAGGCAGAAATGATGTTCACTGTCCCACACAGGTATGTTCTACATAGGCTATATATAATGATAAAGTGAATTAGAATTACCTGTACCCCTTTCTTCTCTTTCAAGAAACAAAGTTTGAACAAGGCTATTCTAACTTCTGTTCCATGCAAAGATAGATGAAAGCAACACACATCCTTCTCCTTTTTCTCATACTAAAGTATTAGCAGGAGTATATGCCTTTCTTTGGTTACCTATTAGATTTTCAAAGGCATAGTGTTGTTTATTATCACTTTTTATATCCAGTTTATTTTAGTAATAATTTCCTATTCCATATAGCTTGATATCATCAGTAAATCTGCAGAAAGTATATTTAAGTTCACAATCAATGTCATTGATATATACTAGGAACAGAAGTGGCCCTGGAAAGAAACCCTGAGGAACTCCACTCATAACATCTTTCCAGCTAGAAATTTAACCATTCAGAACAGTAACAAAAGCTTTTTCCAAGTCCAGATACAACAAATGTAAACTATTTCTTTTATCATTGATTGAGATGATTATGTAGAGATACAGAAGGGTAGTAGTGCAACAGTGTTTAAGTGAAGCCTCATTGCTTGTAATTTTTAGATGGTATCTTTTTAAGTTCTATAGCATCTCTTATAATTAGTTCTCCCCAACCAGACCTAATCATGGCCAGGCACAGCTATGGTCAGAAGAAATCTCGGACAAAGACAATCCAGGCCAGATCCAATCCCAGAAGAGCAAATTCAGACCAAAACCAATCCCAAATGGCGCCAACCCTGCGCAGAATAAATATCAAACAGAACACTGAAGTAATCCCACACAAAATCAGTCCTGGCCAGAGCCACTCACCCCAAATCCTAAAAGCCCGATCCTAAATCCAGTGCCTTTCCCAGCTTTAGCTTTTCATGCCTGGAGCCTTTCCCAGACAGAACCTTTCTAGATGAATGACATTCCCAGAAAAATAATTTTTGTCAGGAGCTATTACCAATAAAAAAAAATTCCTACCAAATTCCTAGCCAAAACGAAGTAACCGGCTTAGCTTGTGCATCATTTGTATTCCAATATCCATGGTTGGATAGATGGATGAATGAATACATGATTTAATAGATGAATAAATGAATGAGTGAATGAATGGATGAATAGCTGGATGCATGGATGGATGGATGGATGGATGGATGGATGGAGTGATAGACTGATGGATGGATAGGTGGGTGGATAAATGTACAAGTTACTTCAACTTAGAGGGATTCAACATATTATGTGTTTATGTGACCCTGTAAAGAAGCATTAGTACCAAACTTTGCTTGAATAGTATTTTCAGGCAGATGGATGGATGAAGAAATGAATGTATAAATGATCTTGAATAGATGGGGTTCTATGTGTTATATCTCTTCCATGTTCTTGTATGAACCAAAAATGGGATCAATACCACTCACAACAGTTACTTTAGTGTAACTAAATACTGAATTACTTAACCAAACTAAATACCTCATAATGTCATATGCAATTCTCTAAGTTGGTAACAGTAAATTCTTGTGTGCAATCATTTCATAATTATATCCTTTCTTGCCTACAGCTGCATCCAGTACTATCCCAAATTAACATACAAGTAATCAGCTGCCAGATCCACTGCTGGGGGAACTCTGGACCACCATTATCCAGAGGAGATAAAGCAAGTTTACTAAAGGTGGTACCACACTAAGCATTTCTCGCTAGCATGCTACTTGCTTTTGCTACTTTCTTTGAACAGAAATGACTTCAGTTACAATATACAAATGTTAGTCACATCTCAACAATGTGTTTAATATTTATATAGGCTTAACTTCTCTTAGTTCATCATTCAGCCATTCACCATGTGACATAACAGTAATTTGACATTTGGAAATTTGAAAAACAAAAGATCATAACTGAAGTTGTTTCTACTCCAACAGAGTAGCAAATGTAAGTAGCATGCTAGCATAGCATGCCGCCACCTGAAAGGCAGCACCCTACATCAGGACAATGCTACTACTCAAAAGAATGGAATGGCTACGAACAAAATCATCAACCATGGCCTCGAATTCCAACAGTATCCACATTGTTCTCCTAGTGTTGCACTGCCAGATTATAATTTTTTTCCACAAATTTAGGTTTAAGAAGGGAATAGGCAAGAACTGGTTTATCAATAGAATGGTTAATGAATGGAATAGACTTAGTAACCATGTAGCAAGAGCTGAAAATTTTGTTATTTTGAAAGAAGGTTAATAACTATGTATAGGAATGATAGGGAGTAATGACCATGGAACTACCTTGAGTAGACCTTATGTTCTCTTTCAGTCTCCTCTATTCTTATGTTCTTAAGAAGAAATACCTCCATAGTTGTGTGTTCTCAGATGATGATGGGATAAAAGATGCTGTCATGGAGGTTTTTGAGGAGGTTTTCAAAAGACTTTCCCATAAATTATCTATAACCTTGATCTCAAAGTTGTTTGTCTATGAATGATGCTTATGTTGTAAAAATAGATAAAAGGAAAATAATCAGTGGTATCTCCTTTTCTATATGGAATATAAGGTTATAATAAATGCATATCTTTCCATACCCAACCCTTCTATTGTACTTAACCAGTGTTTATGTCTTTACTAATCCCCATCCACTATAACAATGTTTCTACATGATCTTAATATAACATTGCTGTCTTTTTTGGCCTGTCACATCTTTCTTTCCATGTACTTTCCCATTGTCATAATATCTCATTACATTCCTATACAACTTCAGCAAAGTCCGGTTTATTGTACTTCCTATATGCTTTATACACCTTTGAAAACAGCCTTCGGATCAATTGTAGAATCCCCCCCCCAATGATCAACTGTATAATCTGCACCCCAACTACACTCAATTGTGGAATTTCACCCTCCCCCATGGCCATGCCGATTACCTGTAGAACCTCCACCCTAACTAACAGTTACATAGGTTAGGTTATGTTATATGTATCACAAGTCATGATCAACTGTAGAACGTCTACCCCAGCAACACTCAAATGCACAATCTCCATTCCAAACAATCTCTATGTTTTTACAAGTTATGTACTCCTTACACAATTCCTGATACTGATTACCTCTACCTTTCATATCCTGAAATTACTCCCTAAAGTGATTACGGATCTACGCGATGATACCGCATATAATACTTATCTATTGACATTCCCTTGTTTACTAAAACCTCTCTCATTCCTACTATCCATCAAACATCTGTCAGTCTATTCCCATTTTTAATTTGTTTACCCGCGTCTTCATGCCAGTCTAAAACATTTTCTTCCCTTATTTTCTTACGAATCCTCACTCTGTATGAATTTCTGAACAATTCCTCGTTTTTTTCGATCATCATATTCTCCATAGCTCATTCCCATACATCTACACGAGATCCACTATACTCTCCACCTTATGCGAATATATCAAGACCAACGATGGGTATTTACATGAAAGTTTTTGCCTAATGGTTAATCCCAATACATTCAACTTGTTGCTTCAGCATGAAAACATGGACACATCCTTTGCCTAGTTTGGGACTATGCTTTTTCTTAGTGATCCTCTCAACTAGATTTGTCAATCCTCTTCACTGTATTTTCTTGGCATGCTTGATTAACGAGGTCCACGGCAGTTCTCCAATATTTTTTGTTCCCTTCGCCCTTGTTGTCATACCACCTCTCCCAAACCTTTTCATTCATGCGAGAATCAGGTGAGTTCGTTTGAGTTTAAACGACTTAGGTTGCAATTCTATATATTTTTAAATATCTAAATGTCAAATTACCTTTGCGTCATATATTGAGAAATTGAATAACAAACTAAAGAAGTTAAACATATACGAATACGAGATACACTGTTGAACTGTCTTTAGGGAAGTCTAGAATTTTGTAAGCGAAGTCGTCATCTATCTTTTCAAATTCACAACATTAGACGATACTCTTGAATGACAGGGGAAACAAAATTAGTTTGGTGCAAATCGTTCCCAAAGCCCTGCGACACATGTATAGAATGTTATTCTGTTTATTTTAGAAATTTTGTTTTCCTACCACAGATTAACTGATGGTATATCGGTTGATATAAACATATTATAAATATAGAAATGTGAATTATATTAAAAAGTACTTGGTGATTGAAATATTTTAGTAGTTTACGAATACTCATTAGATTTTAGGTAATGGCATTTATCTCTAATTTGTAATTCACATCATGGTGTCATTTTGACCCACTCTCCTGAGTGAAAGATTTTTTTTCTAAAACATCACAACAGAAAGTATGTATGGATCCCTTCATAACGATTTCAGGTAATGTACACTGATAACTATAATAATACAATCTGATAAGTTAACTGGACAAAGATGGTACAAGTTTAGGTCCGGCGTTTTCACACATCGGATGCAAATATTTTCTAGCTTTGGTCCGAGTGTCGACACAGACGCGAGGCTTACTGTCATTCAAGCGATGTCCAACCTAGATTCCATGGTCGAAATGCAATAAACAAT
>NC_134782.1:31439707-31454707 GCF_046742065.1 Oratosquilla oratoria
GAATGTCTCAACACATATATATATATATATATGAATGTGTGTGTGTATGTGATTGTGTATGTAGTATATATTAGTATATATTTATTCAGTTATATGTATGTATGGATTAATATATACGTGAATGTATACATGTGCATGCTGTATATATATCTTATGTGTTATGAATTTCTTGGTGTATTGCATAGAATATCATTGTCCACATTTACATATATTTTCTATAAATTTACCAACCCCCCAAAAAATCGGATACCACGTGAAAGAAATTTCAGAATTTAAAACAAATCAGATGTTACATCCAATATTTTTCTGCCTTTAAAGACTGACAACGTTCCTTGATTTGAGCATTTAGGAAACAAAACGATTCTTTGAGAGACCACTGACAAAGATGAACAGCATTCTGCACAGTTTTGTTGTGTTCATGAATGATTTTGTCACACCCTGTCGCAGGTGGAAAGGAATACATCACAAACTGTTACGCTTCCACAGTCCTTTTTTTTTTCTAGCCATTTTCTTCTTTCGAATCATAATCACGATTAGATATTTTCAATCACACATTTCTATATATTTTTCTATCTTTCATTCCTTTTTTCTTGGTGTCATGAATATGTTTTTTTTTTTCCTTTCATGTTCACTTAAGCTCATTATTGAGTCAAATAGTTTTTGGTGATTAGTGCCATCTTAAAGCCTAATTAGGTAATTAACCTAATGATTCATACACCGAAGGCAGCCGTGCAGTCTGGCTCACCAACATATCGTTTGCATAGTCACGCCATGAAAACCATGAAAATAATGATGGAGGGGTACCAAAAAATCTTAGCGCTTTCGAAATAAGTTCCGGTGCTGCTCTAAAGTTCCGATTCTGATAAGTAATTAAAAAAGGTACTTTGTTCCTAAATAATTTGTTTCCAAAACCAATTGCAGGGTCTGAAAATAACCATGAATTATATCAGTGCAAATATCGGAATCGGAAATTTAGAGTAGTATCGGGGCTTGTATCGGAATCTTTTAATTTTTTTGGCATCGTCCCATCACTACATGATAGGATTTCAAAATTCTTCCAATTAATTCACTTCAATTAAGTCACGTCCACCCAACATCACATACAACCTCAAGAAGATTGAATAGAAATGTAGTTATTTTCCAAATGTTCATAAAACCCATACCCTTGATTACTGATATAGAAACTATGTCTAGTTACATTTTAAATTAGTTATTTCACAGATCCTACTTTTCCTATTCTTTACAATTTTAGTCGTAAGTTAAAATGTGTTTCGTACCACAGATATCAAGGATTTTTTTTGATGAAGCCAAAGATTCTGTGATTAATGTTAAATTTGCCAGGAACTTGTGTTTTTAACCATGAGAGATACTTACAAAGTACGGATGGTATGAAATTACAACAGCATTAACATTGACGACATCAATCTGGTCAATGATAATTGTAACGTCTATCATTACAGTTAAAATAAAATAGAAATAATTTGTCTTGTGTAGCAGTTACATTTACAGTATTTATTGAATTACCCGTTCGGTTTTATGGAGTGGTAGCATTTGCTAAGGATCTTAAAATACTCCATCAAATACCATTTGGACTTTTGGACTTTGTCTATGACACTAAGTCTGTGAAAGCACCACTTTGTCCTCTGCCAAATTAATGACCAATTTCAAAAAGATTATTAGATTTAATAGCTTTCTAGTGTAAAAAAAAAGTCTGCATATGATTATACCTCTAGAAAAAGTGATCATATAACCATATGCAGTTTCATCCGTTATATCATGTTCCCACCCTCTTTTCTTAGAAAATGAAAATCATAAAAATAAGTGTTACTTTTGCTCACAGATCCTTAGATCAGTGTATTCTAGGTAACGTATTGTATTTCTCAATATTTTGAGTCCATGGATCCAGGATTGGTTTGCTTGTCGAAATCAGCCCACCCTCTCTACTAGTGACGTACTTTAGAGATCATGGTTTTCACCGCCGACCTGCGTCTCACCATCTATGCATCCACAAAGCCGTGTTTGTTCTCTTTGTGGTCTGTTGGGAACTCGTCAGTGATGTAGTAGTTGAAGAGAATCCAGTACGTGGTAAAGAGGAAGAAGAACGTGGCTGGGAATATACGCCGGGCGTACAGATCGATGATGGAAAAGCGTTCCAGAAGGTCATCCTCACTTGGAATGGTGTTTCTAGGAGACATTTCGGCCATTAGGCGACTCTTACTCGTCAGGATCTGCCAGACGGTATAAGGCGGAGGGGGAGGCGACTCTTCGTCTGTGTCCAAATCCACTTTAATGACTGTTATGTCACCTTCATCCTTTTGGGAGCCCGTTTCCGCCGCGGAGATGGCGTCCCTTTGGGGAACTCTGAGGAGACCTTTACCTACGGAGCCTTCTGGGGTCGAGGCGCCCGCAGCTGTTGGTGTCGCGATCAGAGTCTCTCTCCCCGCACCAACACCTGCCCCTCCACTTGCCTCGCTCCTCCCTTCGCCATCGCCTCCTCCACCAAAGTTTCTGTGTCTCACTCCGCCTGCAGAACCACTCATAATGCTTGTTGCGTCACCACCACTCAAGCCACCAACACTACTTAAGGAGCTCCCTGGACTGGACGTGAGTTTACTCCTGTCTCTCATACTCCCTTCTCCCCAACTCTCTTCGTCCCTCTTGTCAACGTCAGGAATGCCTCCCACCACACTCAGGGGCACCCTGATCACATCCTTCAATGTCTCCTTGATATCAGGAGGAGGCGGTGGGGAGTGGTCGGGAGGGTGATCTTGATCGTGAATGGTCGTGGTGACGACCATGGTCCCGTCCCTCTCCGCAGCCTGTGAAAGTGAAAAACCATTAGCTCGACTCGCTGAAGAATCCCCCAGGTCCTTGTGTCTTCAAGACTTTTTCTTCGTATCTTAACGACACGCGCCCTTTCGGACACCTAGAGACCCAAGAAGTGGATGAATCGTTATATCACAATAATCACTATCAAGTAGAGCATCACCATACAAGTTAGTCGGGGCAATATGCATCAAGATAATTTAACAATGGATCTGCAAAGTTATCAACAAATGGGTCATTGTCTATATGTCTTTTTACCCCATTGCTCGCCTTATACAAGTCCCATATCTGGCGATGCTATGCTCAGGTTTATACAGCTTGGCTTGACTGTGGTTTACTCTGGCATTGTACTTGTGTCTAGACAGTCATCCTTGACAACAGGATCCAAGTGGGCAGGTTCACCACTCAAAATAGTCCGTTGCTCATGCAATAGCATTGTACTTCCTTAATCTCTCGTTAAAAAAGAAAGAAAAAAAAATCTACAGAGGTGGGGGAGAGGGTCAAGGCAAAATTTTAGTTACTCCTTTTTCTTTTCTATATATTTTTTAACAGAGCTATACCAATGTCTATGTGAAAAAATATGTTTTCATTCCTCATCCTAAAATAATTAACGAGCTAAACTTTTTATCTTAGTTGAATAAAACTGACTGGTGACTAGGAGAATAAAATGTATATGTTGACTTCTGACTTATAAGAACTAAGTCTATTTTTCTTTATTCTAGAATCTGGATGATTACGGAACAAGAGCCGAAAGGAGACACGAATCTTCCGGAGGACAAGTCATCCATCTTTCCTCACCCCACAAAGTTTGCAGTCATGTGGACTGGCATTCGGTCACTAAATCGGATTCTGGATCAAAACGTGTAAAGCGTGTTACCGCGTTCTAAGTCTTGAAATTTCTTTCACTTGAGTAAGATCGTCTGACTTTAAAGTAAGACATCCATGTGGGACACTTTAGTTCTATTAATTTTGATAATAATTGTGTATTTATTGTTATTTTATCCTACTATCATTATTCCATCGTTCCCCTTCTTAGAAGTACAGATTACACACACAGACTAGGAAGACTACTTCACACTGGTAAGTTCTGCTCTTTACATATTTTCTTCCTCATCTTAGAAAATTTAATATGTCCTTCCATTCTACGGTTGCAAACTTGATATAATCTAATTTGATTACATGGTTTGGAATAGGACTTTTGAAGCCAACTATACTTGTTATCAATACATTGGGACAAAATAGAGGGAGTTCATTTTGGAATAGGTAATGCTAACATTTCAGAGCATATTATATTGTTGGGAGTGTGTGACAATCGCTTTGCATGAGCATCGTCTGTTTGGTCTGATAGCTTACCTGCAACTAAGGACTATGATACTCTGGCTTGTCATAGTTTTTCTACAAAATTACGTCTACATCTACTCATTATGTTACATATTTACATGCCCTGCAATTCGAAAGAGTACACATGCATATTACATTTAAAAAGTCCTCAAGAGAAAATGTGACATGGTAATATTCATAGAAAATGCAGCTTATGGGATTGACTTTATACTTCACAAACCGTTTCTTGGATGTCAAGAAAATGTACTAAGTTGCTAGAATGAATACAAAAGTAAACACCGAAGAGTATATAGAATTAAAACACCAATATTTTCACATGATTCAAAATGGGAAAAAATTACAATCGCATGTTAAACACACGTATAAAGAAAGTGGATTCCTTTCATGTATAGTGCTGTCATGCTCTTCGGTACAGAAGGAAAAAAAAACAAGAGACATATTAAACACCAAAAAAAGTAAAATACATCTTAATGTATTACATAATTGCTACTGATTTTGGAAAAAGTATTGTACAATACACTATGACTCTACCAGGCAAGATGCAATAATGCCTATGATATGTGGCCAGATGACGTCTACTCCAACGGCTACGATAGACGAGAGAACATAAATAGAGAACAACTCAAAATCACATCCAAAAGATGATAAATCGTTGTAACATATGGAATATCAAGTTGGCTGAAAACAATAACGGATCGGGGATTAAGTGATTGAGGACATGAATATAAAAAATACAGTGTAGACAGCTGCTCTCGCTACCGTTGTTATCTACGCTCTTGGTGGGGGACAAGGACACAAATGGGTATTACTGATGAAAAAGAAAGAAAAAAAAAAGGCTAAGCTTCTGTCTTTTTTGTTTTTTGATTTTACGCTGCTGAAGAAGGAGATTTTATGTTTGGGGGACACCACACACCATAAGCCGTTCCGTTATTTGCTTTTTGAGATCCTCCAGTTTCTTTCTTCGGCGGTTGGCTGTACGTTCGATGAAGTTTATCATTGCGAATTCAAGGACAGCAGCGAAGACGAAAGCAAAGCACAGAATGACGAAATAGTCGAGGGCAGTGGCGTAGGACACAGCTGGCCACGCCGAACGACCGCCAAAGCCCAGTGTCGTCATGGAGAGGACTGTAGTCACACCTGGTAGGGGGGGTGGGAATATATATACTCCTGTGAAAAAAGAAAATCCGCTAGAGATCAATGGTTAGCAAAAACCTGGACCCACCCGTGCTCGGTCTCTCCATCCAGGTTTCTTCCTCGCGCCGAACCTGAGGCACCACCCGACATGACCAACCGCGAACTCCGCTTCCACGTAACGGATTCTTCGTCTTTTACCCTCTGTGGTCCTTCACTTCCGCTCGACCCGTTTCTTCTTGAACCGTTCATTCCGCAAAATGAAAGCTATCGAACTCGAGTTCGGGAGAAGCAGAAGCAAGAGGGAGGGAGGGAGATGAAAAAGTTTAAGTGATGAGGAAGATGGATCTCCCGGGCGGGGAGCCCATGCTGTCGCAGCGCTATGGTGAGGTATTCCTGGGGAGACCGCAATCCGAACCGTACAATCCGCAAAGCGAAATCTAACGAACTCGAGTTCGCAAAACAGAGAGGAAGAGAGAGAGAGAGAGATGACAAAAAGTGACATCAACAAAAGGGAATGGTTACAGGCCGTGTAGAGGGTTCTTCCTCTCACGGGTCGAAGAAGCCGAACCGCCGCGCCGCCTTGTGAGGTCACGAAGAGTGAGGGTTCCCAGGTTGGCACCAGAGTTCCCAGGTTGGCGCAACCTAGAGGCAGTTTAATTTCCTGTGAAAAACCACAAGCCATCATTTACAGTAACCCGTCTGCTGACACCCACCCGGTCTTTCGCAGTTTGCAATTTGCTGGCTTCTCCAGTTACTGCAGCAGCCATAATGGTCATCTTTGCCAACGCGTCGGCCGCGCTCTTGGGTCCTTCCGCGGTTTCTTCCTCTTCTCCTCCGACCTTTCTCGCGGCTTTCTCTTTCATGTCCTTGAGAGCCGCTTCCAGCTTGGCTCGCTGCTTCAGCACCAACCGTTCCATGAAATGGATGCTCGCGAACTCAAGTACAGCGGCGAAGACGAAAGCAAAGCACAGAATGACGAAATAGTCGAGAGCGGTGGCGTAGGAGACGGCAGGCCAGGCGGAGCGACCACCAAAGCCGAGGTTGGTCATGGAGAGTACAGTGAGTGCACCTGCAGGAAACGCAATTTTCTGTGAAAAATCACAAGAGATCATGGACATCAACCCGACAACGGACACCCACCCGATCTTTGGTAGTTTGTATTTTGTCGGCTTCTCCAGTGACTGCAGCTACGACAAGAGCCACTTGTCCTATCGCCTCCACGACGCTCTTGGGTGTCTCCTCCTCCTCCTCGACCTCTTCTCCTGCCGCAATTCTCTCCGCTTTCTCTTTCACATACTTGAGCCTCGCTTCCAATGTGGCTCTGTGGGTCTTGGCCACTCGCTCCAAGAAATGAATGGTCGCAAACTCGAGAACAGCGGCGAAGACGAAAGCAAAGCAGATTACGACGAAATAGTCGAGGGCTGTAGCGTAGGACACCGCGGGCCAGGCGGTCCGGCCGGTAAACCCCAACTTGGTCATGGTGAGGACCGTAGTAACACCTGGCGCATGAAAGAGTGATGAGTACTTTGGTTGACGCATGGGGAGGGTTTCTGGTTCTTTGGTTCAAGGAATGTGGTTAAATACGTGACCAACAAAGGGCTGGGGCTCTGATGAGAAAGGGCTGGGCGGGATTAAACGTGCAGTAGGTCTAGTAAGAGGCCTTTGTGTCTAAGGGTGAGCTGAGCCGTAATCTAAGTATTGAACATGCCCTTTAGATTCGTTCGTCATGCAAAGAAAAACAACGTTTCAAGTTATCTGAGGAAAGAAATAACGCATGCTTGAACGGACAGGGGGGTGTCCTTTATACTCCCCCAAGAAAATACTCAAGTTTGCGCGAAGGATGACCAAGTGAATAACATTTAGCTGAGTATAAAGAATACTGGATGACACGCGTTTTGAGAAAATTAAGAAACGGGAGAGTACAAATGTATAGTTAACGGGTTACGTGAAACTTCATCCTCATATATCAGGACAAACGACGCGAGACAAAACTGAAAACGCAGACTTCAGCAAGTTGGGATTTCGAATTCAGATCTCCGCTAATCAAAGATAGCAACGCCGGACTTCAATAGCGCACAGGTATCCCGATGATTTATCTTCGTTGTCCACATGGAGTGGTAAAACACGTCTGATTCACATTATCTGAAACTCTGATTAAGTGCGGAGTTGTGTAGCAACAATTCTATTTAAAACTAGGTTACTCTTCTAAGAAGCTCTACTCAGCTATTCTAGAAAAAATATTCTACATGTCACACGCGGAATCGGGCGAAAGTTTTTATTTACAGTATATATATTTGACAAGGTTATTTGGCTGAACTATTTGAGTCTGTTAAGATGCATAGGACATCTAGATGTTATTAAACTATGAAGGACAGCAACATAGAAGGGAATTGCTATACAACCCATTGAGACCTAGAGGTCGATCTGATCTGAATGGAATTATCTGGGGTCAATATTATCAATATCTTTAAAAGTTCTATATACTTTACATGGGTTTCAGTGGGATATAGCATAATCTAGTTTCATTTACGAAAAACACACATAGAGGAAATATTAAGGATAGCCAACACTATGTCTGATAAATATACTTTACCATCTAATCATCTAATACATTATGACAACGTCTTGTCATTCGACATTGCAAAGGTTTTCTTAAGAGTTCTGTTTAATGATCATTAAGGAAGGTAACAGGTAACTTCCGGTACAGACACCATCGTCATCATTTGGGTGGTATGGCGACAACCATGGTGGTGTAGCGCGGATGAGATGTAAACCATTTCATTTACTCTTTCAATGCGGTGAGATATATTTAAGTTCTTTGTTTTAGCCAGTCGTAGGCAATTCTACTTAGCTAAGGGGGCGGGGTTTTGGCGTTTGATCAATGAAGACCCTGTTCTGTGTGATCTTCCCTCTCAGTTGAATAAAATGCTTTGGATTAGCTTGATAATAGAATGGACGATAAAGTCGCCGTATTGTTGGGGTTATGGTCTCTGAAACCGCGAATTCGTGACTATAAACAAAAAATGTTGAAATATATTTTGAAAGTATTGTTCAACCCCGCCAGTACAGATATTTACCCAACCCAAGGGGATAAACAAAGGAAAAGAGAAGGAACACCAACAAAAGAAAATAAACAAAGAAAATAAGAAGACAATGGACTCTTCGATCGGTTCAGCGAACGGAAGAACAACAGAAATGGATTGTGTGCAAAGAAGGAAAACCGTGCAACGAGACATATGGACAGAACACCATAGGACACATTTGAAAACAAACGTATACACAGAACTTATGATAAAAAATAACTGTGAACATTAAGACACGGAAATTATAAAAGGATTTAGAAAAGGTGAATGTTAGACTAAGAACTAAAAGAATATAATCTAGACACAGCGTTTCTTAACAGTTTCCGACCCTTAGGGCACCCCTATAGTCAGGTCTAGGCAGTCTAGCACCTCCTTGACTCTGGTTAACTTCTGATTATTAGGAGGATAAATGAAAGTGAAGTACTGCCATGCACTCACCGCCCAGCACCCGCTAAAATTGATCTCAACACTCAAGGTTAAGAAATGCTGATCTAAACTCTCTAAAGGCAGTGAAACTAGCTTTCAGCTTTCTAGCAGTGGAGAAGGTTTCGCTCAGCCGAATAAAATTGTCAGACGGCAGTTAGAATAAAGACTATACTTGTAAAGCGAAAATGGGCTAAGCAATTGTGGAAGATATCAGTGACCAGATGAGGAGGAGCGTACACCATGAGGCGCCGAGCAACGGCGGCCGAAGCCGTCACCTTTCCCATGTTATACGCTTTGGGGACTGTTGTGTGCAGGGTACAAACAGTCAGTGCTGGGAATCAGAGAGAAACGCGGTACTCGTATCCACAGTTAAGCGAATGCGAGAACAACACGCTTCCGAATATGCCACCAACGCAGTGACCAGAAAGATGGTATGATGTTAATTGAGTTTTTAGAGAAAGTATTTAAGTATTCAATATCATTCAAATAAGAACAACTGATATTTTATGGCTATAATAAAGCAAATACGAGGCTTGAAACGATTCAACATAAATTTAATGCGAAAACACATCTACTTGATTAAAATGTGCTCGTAAAACAAAGGACATAGTCGCGATCAGAGTGTATTGTCCATTAAGAATCGATTTTTTACTGCATTGAACTACTTCCCATGTATTATTGCTTTGTATCTATATAATGATATCATATGTCTTAATAAATGGTTACTGATAAGACGTAAAATGTTCTGGAGTATGATATAAAAGCCGGAGATATGCATTTATTTGATCTTTTCTGATTTATTCATTCATTCTATTTATCAATTTATTTCTATGTATTTACTGGTGTGTTTGTGTATTTATTTATTTGTTGTAATATCGGTACAGCGTTGCTAAACAGAATGATTTGATTTTGCTTAATTTGTCGAATTAGTTATGGAAGTAAGAACTATGCTCTTTTTGCATATCAGGCATCTGCCGAAAAAACAACCGACAGAATTCTCCAGAACCACAATACGCAATTGTCAAAGAACAAAAAAAGACCTTTTGCTAGGCGAAAATAAAGGTTGAATTACCTCGATAAAAAAAAAAAAAAAAATCCATCTGGATTTTTCTTTTATGCTCCAAAAGGTGAACCGGTATGCACATGCTGGTAACTGATGTCTCCCTCGCATGGTCGCCATGCAGCATATAGAAATAAAAAATCTAAGAGCTTAGCAAAGAAATATTTGAAAAAGGAAGAAGAATGTTGCCACAGTCCTTGACGGCAATATAACGGAAAAGGAAGCAAATTCATCGTCAATATTGCGAGGGTGAAGAGGGTGAGCAGGATTGTTGCGATAAAAGATAGTGTATGATAAGGATACTGAATTGTCAAGTGTCTGTCAACAGGCATGCATGGAAGGATTAATTAAAGAAGTTTTGCCTTCCTATGCATCTGAACAAGTTTTAATTTGCGAAGCGATCTTTCGACTCGGCAAAAAGGGGGTATTCAGGAAGCGTTTAATGGGGTCTAATTATGTATAAATATGTATATATTTATATACAAGAGATGGGTAGTCGATCAATCAGCAGGGAACTAAGACAGGGTCTCGGACCTAATCAATCCTCTGAGATGACAAATGCGCGAAGCATAGAATTTGGCGAGATTGGCGAAGACAATTCAGTGTCTCAGCCCCGCTCGATACGATGACGTCATACTTACGTCATAAAAACGCCTCAATGTCCAGCGTTAACAATATAGATACATATACATGTTTTTTTTTTCTCTTTTTTATTTCTTTTTTTTTTACTTCGTCACCTTAACGAGGGGGGCAAGGTCAAATGAACGAAATGATAATAAACGTCCCGATAAAGTCCCTGGATTATCGGTATAAGGTTCCGATAAAGTCCCTAGGTTATCGGTATAAGCTTCAAGGTTCAGTAGATTTCGGGTTTCAGAGTTATTCGGTTTAATCTTCTTTAATCAAGGAACGGGGTTTAGGCAGGAGTGGTGCACACCAAGTAAACAGAGACATTTCGAATGGAAATTTTGACCTCATGATTAGTACCTGAAAGAACAAGGGTTAGACAAACAAGAAAGAAATGACAATGGCCAAAAGAGTAGCAATTTTTTTGGCTATTTCTCAAAATGCATTTGGCTTAATTTTAACTTTAAATATATATATATAATATATACATATATATATATATATATATATATATATATATATACATACATATATATATATGTATATATGTACATTTATATATATCATAAATACAATATCTAATATTTCTCATGACTCAGATGATAACTTAATGAACCAGTAATATCTAAATTGAAACTGTTATGCAAGGAATCAGATATGAAGTGAACTTCAATGCAGGGTACAAATGTCAAAGTGACATTTTACTATAAACACTAAAGTTAAATCTTATTGTATTTTTGCCTTCTACTTATTATATTTTATTGCCTTTATATTCGTTCCCTTTCATTCCCATACATTCTAAAAACATCAGCATTCATCTAGAAAAAATATATAGAGATTTATTTATTTATTCATCTATTCATTTTTTATCATTATTATTATTATTATTATTATTATTATTATTATTATTATTATTATTATTATTATTATTATTATTATTATTATTATTATTATTATTATTATTATTATTATTATTATTATTATCATGATTATATTTATTTATTTATTCAATTTTATTTTTTATTTTTTGGCAGAGTGGAATTTGGGGGGGAAAGTGGAGGGGATCCACACGAATCTTGAGAATTCATGAGAGAGGGGAATGGAGTCAAAAATGTTGAGAATCACTGGCCTAAACACTGGCATAATTCAAATTTCTATCTGGAAAATGGCAGCTGGAATGACACAGTTTAGGTTGTGAGCTTTACCTCGACTGAATGGAAAAATATATGAATAAACAAGCAAACAAATAAATGAATAGATGAAGAAACACTGTCAATTTTAAAATCATATCGCATAAGGACCCTCCTAGATTTGTCTACTAGAAAAAATGCAGTTCACAAAAAAAAAAAAAAAATTGCCTAGCTCTCGGTTAAAAAAAAAAAAAAAAAAAATCAATCATGTTTCAATAGCTACCTATCCAACCAACGATTGAGGTCTTATTTTGGTTTGTTAACATGGAAATTAGTCATTACAATCTGTTCATTCCATGAAGCTTTAAAAAAAATCCTGATAAGCATCGGTGATTCAAATATTCTTCTGCCAACGTACATTCAGTAATGTTGATTCAAAACTACGCAACCATATTCAACAATGCTGACCATTTCTAAACATCCATTCACACTTACATACACATACATATGCATGAACATATGTATTGACTCTATAGGTGATCTGGATATACGGAAACACACAGGCAAAACATATGTACACACACACACACACACACACGCACCCACCCACCCACCCACCCACACACACACACACCCACACACGCACCCACACACACACACACACACACACACACACACACACACACACACACACACACACACACACACGCACACACACACACACACACACACACACACACACACACACACACACACACACACACACACACACACACACACACACACACACATTTACTCTCTCTCTCTATCTCTTTCCCTCTCTCAAACACGCATACACACACACATACACACGACGATGACGACTGGTTCGATGAGAACGATGAGAACAACGAGGACAAGAATGAGAACGACGAAGACAAAAGTGAGGACAATTTTCTTCCTCGGCGCGGGAGACTTCAATTCTTATGAAACTCCCAACAGAAGAACCACGAGGCGGGATCTCCGCCATGATGAGCTCTCACATTTGAGGTACGAGGAGGAAAAGTAGAAGAACCCGAATTGTGAACTGTGAAACCGAAGTCAAGCAGACGGAGATGGAAGCAAAAGCTCATCGACAAGCGTCGTTGTTTACGTTGTCGTTTGTCCCCATTGGCGGTATAAATTGGACAAATTTAGGCTTAAGTAGGAAAGAGGAAAGACCTAGTTTACCAAGAGAGTGGTTAACGAATGGAATTGACCTAATAACCATGTAGTGAACGCTGAAACAATTGTTCGTTTTAAGAGAAGATGAGATAACTTTATGGATATGAATGACAGGTGGTAAGGGAGATGGAACTGCCTAATGTAGGCCTTAGGGTCTCTTGCAGTCTTCTTCATTCATATATTCTTATGCTCGAAGATTTTTCTTGTGTTAAAAAACAAGTTAAGGAATTTTGAAAGGGCTGAGATAGAATAATCAGTAGGATTCATTCCATAAACGATTGTTTTTCGAGTCTTTTATCAAAGTATGCGTGGCCATGAGAATTTTGAATCTTTCAGTTTCATTTCAGGAATCGAAGTTCAAAAGACTAGAAAACATAAAAAGAAAATGAATAAAATAGGAAACAAAGACTACAGATTGTTACGAAACACCTCGACAAAATATATAAATGAAACCAAATGTAGAAAATAAACTTCAACGCCCTGAAAGACAAATGAATATATAAGTAAATAAATAGATAAACAAATAAATAAACAAAGTATTGGAACTGAGCAAAACTAGAATCCATCACTGACTTATTCAATGAGAATTGAAACAACACCAAGAACTAAATATGAAAAGTATCTAGAAAAGTTCATTGTAGACAATTTGTTGCTCGTAAGTCACTACATTGGCGGAGAGATGAAAATAACGGAGAGCCTAATCCACCCTAGCCTGTGATATGCAGCAGTAGTTATCAGAAAACAAGAAAGATATAAATAGAATCGAGAGAATATTACGAGTAAAGATAGTGGCACACTAGGCTAGCATGCTATTTGCTTATGCTATTTCGTTTGAGTAGAAACGACTACGGTTACAATATTCTAGACTTCCATAAGAACATCACAGCAATGTGTCTAACATTCTTATATGTTTAACTTCTATTATTTCGTCATTCAGCTTCTCGCTAAATTATGGGGCGAGAGTGATTTGACATTTGGAGATTTGAAAAACAAAAAATCGTAACCGAAGTCGTTTCTGATTAAACGAAGTAGCAAAAGCGAGTAGCATGCTAGCGAGAAATGCCTAGTGTGACGCCACCTTAAGAGCAACAACCAAACTGATCCTCAGCATAGCAGACAGATTTAATCAGGGAAATGTTAGAATTATTACGGCTGTCATCATTAAAAAAAAAAAAAAAATGAAAATGACTGAGATCCATTGGTTTGGACCGGAAAAGCGTCGTGAAAGAATGTTAAAATGATTGATGCTCGAAGGACATCAAGGGGATATAGTCTTTTGTATAGAAACGTCAATACGTGGAACAGCCTAAAAGAGGAGAATGTCTAATCTAAAAACATAAATTAATTTGATATCATGTTTGATCGACTGAGAAACCGCGTCAGACACTTACAAGCGAGCCTCGTTCCCTGTATATTGCAACTAGGTAGTTATGTACATACACATACAAAGACACACACACACACACACACACACACACACACACACACACACACACACACACACACACACACACACACACACACACACACACACACACACACACACACACACACACACACACACACACACACACACACACACACACACACACACACACACACACACACACACACAAACTATCTCACTCGACTGTCTTTCCATTTTGAATACATTTCTCTCCCTACCCTCCAGGTTGCCTGACTTACCCAAAGCAACTCTGCCTGGAACGTCCTTTTTGGTGATCCAGAAGGCCACCCAGGAGCAGCAGACGATGAGGATGCAAGGAACGTAGACTTGCAACAGGAAGAATCCAGTCAGACGTTTCAAGCTGAAGACGACGGTCAGCGTTGAAATCTCCTCTGCGGAAAGGAAAACAAATGTAAAGAATGTAATTATGTAACATTAAGAAGTGATGTGATTATATGTTTTTATTATTTTAGGTTTGGTTTTAGGGTTTTTTGGGTCATATAGACAACACATAACTATACATCTCGTAAATACCAACATACATATGATCTCACACACACATAAAAACGGATACACACTCATTTAGATGCATACACAAACATACATATAAACACACGTACACACACAAACACACACGTATGTCATACATACATATACACACATTCGCGCGCACACACACACACACACACACACACACACACACACACACACACACACACACAC
>NC_134782.1:31462207-31464707 GCF_046742065.1 Oratosquilla oratoria
TTCTAGTACTTAAATTTGTATATAATAATCATATTTTTGGTATAATAGCGTATTTTCTTATTAATTCCATCCCCTTCTAATACTGGAATTGGTATACCATTTTCTTGTTCTTAGTATAATAGTGTATTTTACTATTCCTTCAACCCTTATCTTCTGTTATTAGTCTATGATGTGCACAGGAATGATATCGTCTTCTGGAGACAATCGAAGAAAGGATGGACACTGTTCGCTGGTAATTTGGGAAAAGATTTTTCTTGAAGAAAAGTCTTCTTCCTCCTGAAGACGCTCTTGAGAGGTGTCTGAGCTGTGGCCCACGAGCGGCATGGGACGAGTCAACTTCGAGAACAGAACCGTTGTGTCAATCTTCTTCTTCGGGGAGGAAAAGATTGAGTTGAGGTTCTTCAAGTCGTCAAGGCCAAACAAAGACATCTTAACATGTGTCGGGATATTTCTCTCTCTCTCTCTCTCTCTCTCTCTCTCTCTCTCTCTCTCTCTCTCTCTCTCTCTCTCTCTCTCTCTCTCTCTCTCTCTCTCTCTCTCTCTCTCTCTCTCTCTCTCTCTCTCTCTCTCTCTCTCTCTCTCTCTCTCTCTCCCCCTCTCTCTCTCTCTCTCTCTTTAAGAAGCAAAAGATTGAATCGAGCTTCTTCAAGATTGACAAGACTAAACGAAGATATCTTAACATGCGTCGGGATAAATCGTTATCTCTCTCTCTCTCTATCTTCTCTCTCTCACACATACTTTACCTCTCTCTATCTCTATCTCTATCTCTCTTTTCTCAGAGAGCAAAATACTAAATCGAGCTCTTCAATATCGTCAAGGCTTAACAAAGATATCTTAAAGAGGAACCGATAGGGTCAAAATTGTCCATAAACTGGACTGGAAGCATTTAATGATAATTACAGATAAACAAATCAAATGCCTATTATCTTTTCAACCATGCCCTTATTACGGAGTCCTACAATAAAAGTCAGCACTAGGTGAAACGCATTTCAAATTTCGCGCCATGTAAAACTTGGTTGATGACGTCAATCCTAGAACTACCTTCGGGGCGCGCTGTTTATATATTTTCTTGGCGCTTCGTAATAAAATGCAAATAAATAAACTATCGCTTTTTTCTACAAGTGGTATTGTCTGGTCTGGGTAATTAATACATATGAACGAAACCATTGAAAGGCACGGAGTTTTACCATTAACCTGTCGGTTCCTCTTTAGCACGATCGGGATAAACATAATCGTTCCCTCTCATGAAACAAATGAATCACTTAGGTAGTAATGATATGCGTTTTACCAATACACTCGTCAAACTTAAGTATTCAACGAGCAAACAATAGCAGAGTACCAGAAGTATGAATATAAATAAACCTTTATGTGATAGTCTCTCTTGTTCACAATAGGAACTATTTTCGTAGAATATTTATATAGAATACAAAGAAAATAGTAATCATATCATCATAGTATACAATCAACCTTAAGACTTACATGGGGAATAAGGTAAAAAGATATACCAATTTGCATTCAACAAAAATCGTCAAATTTTACTTTCAGTATATCTAGATTACCAGTATCTATAATGCAGATGGCATACAAAAAGCCAAAGTTATTCAATAGAGAATGTATCCTTATACCTAGGAAGAAATAACAAAATTGAAATGAAAAAAAAAAGTAATATACGTTCAAACAAATTCATATCTTCAGCAGTGCAATTTTCCTCTCTACCGGTGACATTCCTTGCGCGTAGAGGGAGAAAGTGAAGAGGAGAGGAGGCAAAGGAGGCTAAAAGAGAAAAAAAGGGGAAGGGAACGTAGGAGATCGCGAGGGGTGGGGGTGGGAATTGTCGTCGCTCTAGGAAGGGTATGTTCATATTAGACTCATGGCGTAAAATAATGTATAACAAAAGGGATAGAAACTACGATAGAAGAATGTACGAAAAGTCTTGCAGATACAGATCCTAGTCTTAGCCTCAGCGCAATTGAGACGCAGGTGACACAGGCGACGTAGCACAGACTTCCTGTTGCTGAACTGAAGTACGGTTCGAACTTGTCTCTCACTTGAAATGCTTCTAGATGTACTACCTCAGCATTTCAAGTAAGAGAGAAGGTCAAGTTATACTTCAGTTCAGCAACAGGAAGTCTGCCGCCTTTGTTCTGTGCTGCGTCGTCTGTGTCGCCTGCGTGTCAGTTTGCGCTTACTCTCACAAGTGTACGGGAGAGTCAACTGACGTCCCTTGGCCTCGGAGTTAGGTCAAAGAGTGATATTGGCTTAGGTAGGATATAAACTCCCTTTCAAGCAGCCTACTGCATTGACAATATCATATTGGCATTATCGAAACAATGAACATTTACAAGAGTCGGCTTAAAGTACCCAGCGGCTTGTCGCAACTGACAAGGCTTTGCCCTACCATGGGTTTCTCACTTCCTAATGCGTGGGATTGGGATGATACGTTTTCAGTACAAGTCGGCCTTAAACAGTATTTTGAAAACCACTGAAATATTGTAATTAA
>NC_134782.1:31472207-31494707 GCF_046742065.1 Oratosquilla oratoria
TTCTGTTTCTCTCTTTTACTCGTACTCTCTGATCTCCCTATCCTTCCCCCCCTCTCTTTCTCTCTCTCTCTTTCTCTCTCTCTCTCTCTCTCTCTCTCTCTCTCTCACACACACACACACACTCCTCTTTCTCTCTGTCTCTCTTTCTCTCTCTCTCTCTATTTATCTATCTATCTCCATGTCCCGTTTTTCTTCTCATGAAATTTCTTCCTCTTTCATCAATCCTGCACCATTCTCTGTTTCTCATCATTCTACTTTGACTAGAGATTACTCTTCAACTTCAAGAGACTGCTACGTGACCCTGGTCCATAGAGGCGTCTCTAAAGTTTCTAAAATGATAACTTGTCTATTATCCAAATCCTGAGCTTGTAGCTGGACTGAGGACGTTATTTGTTTGTAGGTCGTCTGTAGGTCTCCTGCAGCCCGTTTTCTATGTGTTTATTCGTTTAGTTTCTTATGCTCATTAATCTAAAGCTGCGTTGCTTCTGACCCAGGGTAGTGGAATGGGTGGGAGTGTGCGTTCATTGTGACTTGGCTACCTCCCGTATAAGGGAGACTGCAAAAGACCAATAGGCAGTTCCATGTCCATTACCACCTGTCATCCCCATCTATAAAGTTTTCTCATCTTCTCTTAAAACAACCAATTGTTTTAACCCTCAGCACATGGTTACTAAGTCCCTTCCATTCGGTAACCACTCAGTTGGTAAACCAATTCTTGCCAACTTCTTTGCTCGTTGAATTATTCAAGCACTTTGTTGACTTCTTTAGGCAACTAATTGTTCATTAATATAGCTATATGGTTGATTATACAAGTATTGATTTTTTTCAGTAGATATAGGAATATGATTTCCCCCCTAGATTTCGCTCAGGAAGCTTTATGCAAAAGGATTTGTCGTTCAGGTCTATGCTGATGACGTCATATCTGGTAGTAACTCTTGTTCTACAAAGAGTAGCTATCTGGCCTTTGTATGCTATGGCCTTGGTAGCCTTGGCTTTTTTATCACTCCCATATTTGTATTCCTTTTCCTTTTTATTTTTTCTTCCTTCTTCTCTTCCTTATATATCATCTAATTTATCTCCTCCTCCTCTTCCTTCTCTTTCTTCTCCTCTTCTTCCTTCTCTTCCTCCTCGTCCAATTTTTTTTTCTATTATTTTTCTTCTTTTTTTCCTCTATATCTTTATAATACTCTTTATCTTTTACGTTCATTTTACGTAAGAACATAAGAATGAAGGAGACTGCAGGAGACCCTAAGGCTTACACTAGGCAGTTCCATGTCCCTTACCACCTGTTATCCTTATCCATAAAGTTACCTCATCTTCTCTTAAACAGTCAATCGTCTCAGCGTTCTATTCCATTCAATAACCACTCTATTGATAAACTAGTTGTTGCCTATTTCCTTCTTAAACCTAAATTTGTCCAACTTAAATCCATTACTACGAGTCCTGCCCTTCTGTCTTAATATGATGACCTTGTCTGGATCATCCTTGCTTCAATTCTGTTTTGTTTTTTCTGATACTACAGCCAAACAATTTCAATCAAACTTCCCCACTATTGGTCATTTCTTATTTTTATTTCTACATTTATTTCATCTAATGACTTGTCTCATTTATCTATTTGTTTATCGAATTTGGCCATCTATTCATTTAGCCATCCATTTATATTGCTTGGGTATCTATTTATTTGTCTATTAATCTATTCAATTATTCACTTAGTTATTAAGTCAGTCATTTTTAGCTATTTTTCGGGACGGGATTTGGGAGTGGAGTGTAAGTAAATTTCTACATTTTTGCAAAATTACTCCTGTTGGTGGCTCTCTATTTTAGTCTCTCTCTCTCTCTCTCTCTCTCTCTCTCTCTCTCTCTCTCTATCTATCTTTATCTCTCTCTCTCTCTTTATCTCTCTATATATCTTTCTATAGATAATTCTACATCACGCCCTCGCATGCTTCGAGGCTTAAATGTCTGTTTTATTTATATCTTTATGCTATGCTGTCAAATGAGTTTGTTTTGCTGAGGGAAAACACAGCCTCCTCTGAATTATATAATTTCCTGGTAGTCTTCAGTATTTTCTTTTTCTTGTTCTTTCCTCGCCAGAGGAAAACTCGTTTATTCTCAGAATTATATACTTCACTCTTGCTGCGGTCATATTTTTTCATGTGAAGAATACTCTTACACCAAAGACATGTTTTATATATATATTGTACACACACACACACACACACACACACACACACACACACACACACACACACACACACACACACACACACACACACACACACACACACACACACACTCACTCACTCACACACACACGACTCGGTGGCGCGGTTGGTAGAGTCTCCGGCTGTCACTTCGGCTGTCCGGGTTTGAATCCTGCCCAGGGTTGAAATAATTTCAGTATCATAGTGTTGTGAGTCGTTACTTCAAATCTCGTGGGCGGGGAGTTGGGTATGTGTGTGCGTGTAAGGTCTCAGCATTACCCACAGATCGGTCATACGAGCTCTGAGTTCTCTTTCAGGAGGGAAATAGCTGTCAATCACGAGTCCAACACGTGATCCAAAGACCATGGTGAAAGACCATGGTGGCGAACACACACACACACACACACACACACACACACACACACACACACACACACACACACACACACACACACACACACACACACACACACACACACACACATATGTATATATACACACACACACACACACACACACACACACACACACACACACACACACACACACACACACACATATATATATATATATATATATATATATATATATATATATATACACGTACACACACACACACACACATACACACACACACACACACACACACACACACACACACACACACACACACACACACACACACACACACACACACACACACACACATATATACATATATATATATATATATATATATATATGTATATATATGTATATATATATATATATATATATATATATATGTGTGTGTGTGTGTGTGTGTGTGTGTGTGTGTGTGTGTGTGTGTGTGTGTGTGTGTGTGTGTGTGTGTGTGTGTGTGTGTGTGTTTACCTAGTTGTATTTACCTAGTTGTATTTTACGGGAAGGGGAGCTATGCTCGTGATGTCCCGTCTTCGTATCTCATAATATCTAAACTATTTTTAAATTGATGTATTGTTTTTGCACACACCACTTTCTCATCTAAATTGTTCCAACTGTCTATTACTCTGTGAGGAAAGCTGTTCTTTTTCAGGTCTCTTCTATAGCTGTCTTTTTTTATTTTCTTTCCATGTCCTCTTGTATTTCTGTCATCCCATTTTATCAGATTCTCTCTATCGGTAATTTCTATGCCTTTCACGATTCTGTAAATAGCTATCAAATCTCCTCTCTCTCTTCTTTGCTCTAGTGTCTGTAGTTCAAGTTTTGCTAGTCTCTCTTCATATGATAGTTTTGAGAGTGTAGGTGCCAATTTTTTTTGTACTTGGTGACCATATTGTTGCTGCATATTCCAATCTTGGTCTTATCAGGGTGATTAGAATTTTCTTCACCATTTCTTCATCCAAGTATGTAAATGCAACTTTGATTGTTCTTATTCAATTATAGGTTTCTCCAAAAATCTTATTTATATGTTTCTCAGGTGACATATTATTCATAACAATGACTCCCAGGTCCTTTTCATTTTCTATTTTCTTTATTCCTTCTTCTCCCAATTTATATGATCCTGTTATTCTGTTTTTACTTTTTCCAAATTCCATTATACTACACTTCTTTGTATTGAACTCCATCTCCCACTTTCTACTCCACTCCTGTACTTTATTTAGATCTCTCTGTAGTGATTCACAATCTTCTTCCGTGTTCACTTTTTTCAATAATTTTGCATCATCTGCAAAGAAGCTCATATAGCTTTCAGTTCCTTCATCCATATCATTAATATATATAGCAAACATTATTGGGGCCAGAACTGTTCCTTGTGGAACACCGCTTATTACTTCATCCCATTTTGAGTGTTGGCCTCTTATCACTACTCTCATTTTTCTTTCTTGCAAAAAGTCTTCCATCCATTTAAGCAGTTTGCCCTGTATTCCTCCTTCAGTTTCTAATTTCTTAAGCAATTTCTTATGTGGTACTTTGTCAAAAGCTTTTTTTTAGGTCTAGAAATGCACAATCAGCCCATCCATCTCTTTCTTGTATTATATCTATTAGCCTTGAATAGAAACATATTAAATTGGTGACGCATGATCGTCCTTGTCTGAATCCAAATTGCCTTGGATTTAGCACGTTGTTTTTTTCTAAATATTTTACCCATCTACTTTTGACAATTCTTTCACATATTTTTGCTATTGTACTTCTTAGAGAGACTGATCTGTAGTTGGTAGGATCTTCTTTATTTCCTCCTTTATATATAGGTATTATATTTGCTTTTTTCCAATCTTCTGGGACTCTTCCTTCTTTCAAGGAACTGTTCATTATGCTATTTATTTTGTCTGCCAGTTCATTTCTGCATTCTTTCAAAATCCAGTTTGCTATTTCATCTGGTCCATGCGATTTTTTGACATCAAGATTACTCAAGTGTTTCAATATTTCATTCTTTGTTACTTCTATTTCTTTCATAGGGGGGACTTTCTCTTTCCATTCGATCTCTTCAGGTTGTATGTTCTCCCTTGTAAACACTGATTTAAAATGCTTGTTCATAATTTCCGCCATTTCAATTTCCTCTGTGTATTCAACTCCTTGTCTTAATTTCTCCAAATCTTGTTTGTTTTTCAGTTTGTTGTTTACAAATCTGTAAAATAGTTTTGGTTGATCTTTACATTTTTCTATGACATCTTTTTTATATTTTCTCCTTTCCTCTCTGCACGCTTGTACATATTCATTTCTATAACAAGTATATATTTTCCATTTTTCAGGTCTTCTGTATTTTTCAATTTGGTCCAAGCTTTGTCTCTTTTGTCTTTTAACTCCCTACAACTTTTGTTGTACCAGCACTTTACATATTCTTTTTCTTGTTTTTGTCTTGGGACATACTTTTCCACTCCTTTTTTATAATTTTTTGTCAAAATATTCCATTTCTCTTCCACTGTTGTTCCACTGTTCTTCCATTTGTATATTCCTTCCCAGTTTTCTTTTTGAAAGAATTCTCTTATTTTATCAAAGTTTGTTTTTTCATACATCATTCTTCCTTTTCTATAGTGTTCATTTCTTTTCATGTATTTTTCCTCATTTAGTTCCAGTTCAATCAGTATATGGTCACTTTTACTTATTGGTGTTTTATATTCAATCTTTTCTACTATTCTAGGTTCAGATGTGATTATTAGGTCTAGTCTCGATGGTTCTTCTTCATTTCTATACCTAGTGTTCTCCTGTATCCATTGCGTCATTGTATGGTCAGTAACCATCTCGAGTAGAACATTTCCCCATGAGCCGTCTCCACCCTTTACTGTCATCTCTTCCCAGCAGATTTCTTTGCAATTAAAGTCGCCCATCATAACTATTCTTCCTCCATCTTCCATTATCTTGTTTAGTGTTATTCTTGTGTCTTCTAACATACTTTTATGTTCACTCTCTTCCCACGAGGCTGTTTTTGGGGGCACGTAGTTTATTACAAACTTTCTGCTCTTCTTATCTCTGTCTTCTATTTCTATCATAATCATCTCTACTCTGTTCTTTCCATATGTGACACTCTTCACGTTTATATCCTTCTTAGTCAGGAACATAACTCCACCCCCTTGTTTTATCTCTCTGTTTCTAATCCAATAATTATATGTATTGTGTCCTACACTGTTGGGTGGTAGTGGACCTTTTAATTTTGTCTCAACAATTCCCATTATGTCTGGATCTTTTTCCTTCAGATACTCATTCAGTTCATTTAGTCCAGTTATTAATCCATCTATATTTGTGTAGGATACTCTTAACTTTCTGTTATTTCCATTGTATTCTCTGTTTCTTTTTTGTTTCTCTCTGTTATGGTCCATTTCTTCAATTTCATATTCACTACTCTCCAGTAGAATTCTTGTTTTTCTGACTCCGTTCTGGTCTCGTTTTTTTCTTTAGATTCTTTCCTTTTCATTTTTCCTCCTCTCTTTCCTCTTTATTCATTTCTCTTTTTATCCATACCTTTTTATATTGTTCACTTGCTGCTAGCTTCCCTGTTTTTGTTAAGATATTCTCTGCTGTTGTTTGTGATCTGAATTTAATCTTAATTGGTCTGGTCTTATCTGTACTATACTTTCCGAGTCTAAACTTCGCTTCAATTTGTTTCATTATTTCAGGTTCATATTCTTGAACTAATTCTAGTAATCTGCTTACTTTTTCATTTTCCTCTTTGATTCTTGTGGTTCTATCTGGGTTATGTTTCTCTTCCATTCCTAATATAATTATACATTTCTTTTTATCTGCTAAGTCTCTTACAATATTCTCCTTCTGTCTCATCACTTTGATAACTGAGTCTTCAGTTTGTTCTTTCATTTGCTGTTTAATTATATCAGTAAATGCAACTTTACTATTTTCCTGTATCTTCCTCCACCCCTGTGCCTCTTTTGCTATTGTTTCTTTATTGTCTTTATTGTTCCTTTTTAATTCTTCATTCTCCTCTTTTACTTCTCTTAACTGTCTTTTTAGTTCTTCTATTTCATCAGTTAAGTTTTTGTTCGCCTTCTCTAGTTCTTCCAATCTTTCAACCCTTTCCGCAATTTTTGACATTTTACCGAACCTAATCTCCCAATGTTCTGTCATTTGTTCAAGATTTTCCTCCAGTTTTGCCAGTCGGGGGAGGTCGGTATCCGCCCCCCCTCATTAAATCCATGGAAATTATTATTCTCACCTTCTATTGTGCTGCTCTTATCTATGTTTCTAGTCTTTACATTTTTGTTAGTTCCTTCGTCGTCACTAAATTGATCCGGTCCGCGCTTGTTTACATGGCGTCTGCCTGCCTGGACCAAGTCCTCTCCTTCCTCATTTCCTTCCATTTCCCTCAGTAATCCCTCCCCTTCTCCTTTTTCCTCACTTTCCCCCTACACCACGAGCAATCCCCTTCCCTGCAAATACAATAGGTACTTCCTTTGCGTTGAGATCCACGAAAATTTCACTTTTTCTTCAGGACGTCAATCCTCGCCGTCTGTTCGACGTGTGTGTGTGTGTGTGTGTGTGTGTGTGTGTGTGTGTGTGTGTGTGTGTGTGTGTGTGTGTGTGTGTGTGTGTGTGTGTGTGTGTGTGTGTGTATTTACCTAGTTGTATTTACCTAGTTGTATTTTACGGGAAGGGGAGCTATGCTCGTGGGGTCCCGTCTTCATATCTCATTTTATCTAAACTATTTTTAAATTCATGTATTGTTTTTGCACACACCACTTTCTCATCTAACTTGTTCCAACTGTTTATTACTCTGTGAGGAAAGCTGTTCTTTTTCAAGTCTCTTCTATAGCTGTCTTTTTTTATTTTCTTTCCATGTCCTCTTGTATTTCTGTCATCCCATTTTATCAGATTCTCTCTATCAGTAATTTCTATGCCTTTCATGATTCTGTAAATAGCTATCAAATCTCCTCTCTCTCTTCTTTGCTCTAGTGTCTGTAGTTCAAGTTTTTCTAGTCTCTCTTCATATGATAGTTTTGAGAGTGTAGGTGCCAGTTTTGTAATTGCTCTTTGTATTCTTTCAAGTTTTTTTTATACATTTTTTTGTACTTGGTGACCATATCGTTGCTGCATATTCCAATCTTGGTCTTATCAGGGTGATTTGGATTTTCTTCACCATTTCTTCATCCAGGTATGTAAATGCCACTTTGATTGTTCTTATTAAATTATAAGTTTCTCCAAAAATCTTATTTATATGTTTCTCAGGTGACATATTATTTATAACAATGACTCCCAGGTCTTTTTCATTTTCTACTTTTTTTATTCCTTCTTCTCCCAATTTATATGCTCCTGTTATTCTGTTTTTGCTTTTTCCAAATTGCATTATACTACACTTCTTTGTATTGAACTCCATCTCCCACTTCCCACTCCATTCCTGTACTTTATTTAGATCTCTCTGTAGTGATTCGCAATCTTCTTCAGTTTTCACTCTTTTCAGTAGTTTTGCATCATCTGCAAAGAAGCTCATATAGCTTTCAATTCCTTCACCCATATCATTAATATATATAGCAAACATTATTGGGGCCAGAACTGTTCCCTGCGGAACACCGCTTATTACTTCATCCCATTTTGAGTGCTGGTTTCTTATCACTACTCTCATTTTTCTTTCTTGCAAAAAGTCTTCCATCCAATTTAGTAGTTTTCCCTGTATTCCTCCTTCAGTTTCTAATTTCTTAAGCAACTTCTTATGTGGTACTTTGTCAAAAGCTTTCTTTAGGTCTAGAAATGCACAGTCCGCCCATCCATCTCTTTCTTGTATTATATCTATTAGCCTTGAATAGAAACATATTAAATTGGTGACGCATGATCGTCCTTGTCTGAATCCAAATTGCCTTGGATTTAACACTTTGTTTTTTTCTAAATATTTTACCCATCTACTTTTGATAATTCTTTCACAAATTTTTGCTATTGTACTTGTTAGAGAGACTGGTCTATAGTTTGTAGGTTCTTCTTTATTTCCTCCTTTATATATAGGTACTATATTTGCTTTTTTCCAATCTTCTGGAACTTTTCCTTCTTTCAAGGAACTGTTTAGTATGCTATGTATTTTGTCTGCCAGTTCATTTCTGCATTCTTTCAAAATCCAGTTTGCTATATCATCTGGTCCATGCGATTTTCTGACATCAAGATTACTCAAGTGTGTCAATATTTCATTCTTTGTTACTTCTATTTCTTCCATAGGGGGGACTTTCTCTTTCCATTCAATCTCTTCAGGTTGTATGTTCTCCCTTGTAAACACTGATTTAAAATGTTTGTTCATAATTTCCGCCATTTCTATTTCCTCAGTGTATTCAACTCCCTCTTGTCTTAATTTCTCCAAGTCTTGTTTGTTTTTCAGTTTATTGTTTACATATCTGTAGAATAGTTTTGGTTGCTCTTTACACTTTTCTATGACATCTTTTTCATATTTTCTCTTTTCCTCTCTGCACGTTTGTACATATTCATTTCTATAACCAGTATATATTTTCCATTTTTCAGGTCTTCTGTCTTTTTTCCATCTGGTCCAGGCTTTGTCTCTTTTGTCTTTTAACTCCCTACAACTTTTGTTGTACCAGCATTTTACATATTCTTTTTCTTGTTTTTGTCAATTTTTGTCAAAATATTCCATTTCTCTTCCACTGTTGTTTCTTCTTTGTATATTTCTTCCCAGTTTTCTTGTTGAAAGAATTATCTTATTTTATCAAAGTTTGTTTTTTCATACATCATTCTTCCTTTTCTATATTGCTAATTTCTTTTCATATATTTTTCTTCATTAAGTTCCAGTTCAATCAATATGTGGTCACTTTTACTTATTGGTGTTTTATATTCAATCTTGTCCACTATTCTAGGTTCAGATGTAATTATTAAGTCTAGTCTCGATGGTTCTTCTTCATTTCTATACCTAGTGTTCTCCTGTATCCATTGTGTCATTGTATGGTCAGTAATCATCTCAAGTAGAGTGTTTCCCCATGAGCCGTCTCCACCCTTTACTGTCATTTCTTCCCAGCAGATTTCTTTGCAATTAAAGTCGCCCATTATAACTATTCTTCCTCCATCTTCCATTATTTTATTTAATGTTATCTTTGTGTCCTCTAACATACTTTTATGTTCACTCTCCTCCCATGAGGCTGTTTTCGGAGGCACATAATTTATCACAAACTTTCTGCTCTTTTTATCTCTATCTTCCACTTCTATCATAATCATCTCTACTGTATTCTTTCCATATATGACACCCTTCACGTTTATATCCTTCTTAGTCAGGAACATAACTCCACCCCCTTGCTTTTTCTCTCTGTTTTTAATCCAATAATTATATGCATCATGTCCTACACTGTTGGGTGGTAGTGGGCCTTTTAATTTTGTTTCTACAATTCCCATTATGTCCGGTTCTTTTTCTTTCAAATAATCATTCAGCTCATTCAATCCTGTTATTAATCCATCTATATTTGTGTAAGACACTCTCAGTTTTCTGTCACTTCCATTGTGTTCTCTGTTTCCCTTTTGTTTTTCTCTTGTATGTCGAACTGCCTTAGTTTCATATTCACTACTCTCCAATAGAATCTCTCTTTCTCTGACTCCGTTCTGCTCTCGTTTTTTTTTCTTAGCTTCAAGTCTTTTCTGTTTTTCTTCCTCTCTTTCCTCTTTATTCATTTCTCTTTTTATCCATACCTTTTTATATTGTTCACTTGTTGCTAGTTTCCCTGTTTTGGATAAGATATTCTCTGCCGTCGTTTGTGACCTGAATTTAATCTTAATTGGTCTGGTCTTATCTGTACTATACTTTCCGAGCCTGAATTTTTCCTCAATTTCCTTCATAATTTCTGGTTCATCTTCCTGAACTAATTTTAGTAAACTGCTTACTTTTTCATTTTCCTCATTGGTTCTTGAGGTTCTATCTGGGTTATGTTTCTCTTCCATTCCTAATATAATTATACATTTCTTTTTGTCAGCTAAGTCTCTTACTATATTCTCCTTCTGTCTCATCACTTTAATAACTGAGTCTTCAGTTTGTTCTCTTATTTGCTGTTTAATTGTATCAGTAAATGCAACTTTACTGTTTTCTTTTATCGACTTCCATCCCTCTCTGTTTTCTTTACTATTCCTTTTCAATTCCTCATTCTTTTAACTGTCTTTTCAGGTTTTCTATTTCATCAGCTAAGTTTTTGTTCGCCTTCTCTAGTTCTTCCAATTTTTCAACCCTCCATATAATATTGTTAACATGACCGAACCTACGCTCCAAGTCCTCGATCATCTTATCGACCTTCTCTTCTAGTCTTGTCAGTCGGGGTGGGTGGGGGGGTGGTTGTGTCCCCCCCACCCTCTTTAAATCCCTGGAATATATTCTCATCACTTTCTACTGTATTGCTCTTATCTATACTTCTAATCTTTACATTTTTATTAGACATTTCATCGTCGTCGGGGGGCCGTTTGTTTACCTTTCGCCTGTCTGCCTGGGCCAAGTCTACTCCTTCCTCATTTCCTTCCATTTCCCTCAGTAATCCCTCTCCTTCTCCTCTTTCCCTACTTTCCTACTACCCCACGAGCAATTTCCCCCCACCCTGTAAATACAATAGGCACTTCTCTTTGCGTTGGGATCCACAATACTTCAATTTTCTTCAGAACGTCTTCTAAGCCGTCCGTTCGTTGAAGTGTGTGTGTGTGTGTGTGTGTGTACGGAAGGGCGGTAAGCTAAACACAGAGAACAGTTGGAGTTTTATTCACTGACGTTTCGTCCTTACCAGGACATTCTCAAAGTACTTTGAGAATGTCCTGGTAAGGACGAAACGTCAGTGAATAAAACTCCAACTGTTCTCTGTGTTTAGCTCACCTCCATTCCACTCATTTGTCTTCCAGACTTCAATATATATGTATATATATATGCATACATATATATATATATATATATATACATGTATATATATATATATATATATGTATACATATATATATGTATATATATACATATATACATGTATATACATGTATATATATATGTATATATATATATATATATATATATATTTACATACATATATATTCCTCTGAAAAATATTCTTACACCGAAGAAAGCGTGCAGACCAACTTCTACTGACTGCTTCAAAAATCATTTATTCATTTATCTATTTATTGATTTATTTATCTATACATATACATATATATATATATATATGTGTGTGTATATATATATACAGTATGTATATATGTGTATATACAATATATATGTATATATATACATATATATATATATATGTATGTATATATATACATATATACATATATATATATACATATATATATATATATATATATATATATATATATATATATATATACATATATATACATATATATATTCCTCTGAAAAATATTCTTACTCCGAAGAAAGCGTGCAGACCAACTTCCACTGACTACTTCAAAAAACATTTATTCATTTATCTATTTATTGATTTATTTATCTATCTATTATGATTATTACTTTCTATAATGATGTTACACCGGATAAAGCGTACAAGATCCACTTATTGATCCACTGGTTCATCTTTTTTCATCTAAAGAATAGTCTTATACCGAAGAAGGAATGCAGACTAATTTCTATTGACGCTCTGGTAATTTTTTTTTTTTTTTTCACCCGAAAAATAGCCTTACACCGAAGAAAGCGTGCACACTAACTTCTCCTATTGACCCTCTGGTTCATGACTTTTTTTTTATGAAGAGTAGTCTTACATCGAAGAGGGCGTGTAGGCCTACTCCTATTAACTACCAAGTTCATTTTTTTTTAGAAGTCTTACACCGAAGAAGGTGCGTGCAGACCTCCTATTGACCCTCTGGTTCGCAGAAGGGGAAGTTCCTCGACGACTAAAGAGGTCATCGCGCAGAAGCCAGGACGCGTCTAACACCTTCGACACGGGCACACCCCAAAGCTTCTGTTCCCGTGACCTTCAGCCGTTAAGGCCTAAGAGCCAACCCCCTTCCTGAACGAGGTCATCACCGTCTGGGACCCCGTGCCTGGTCGGGGACACGGCTCTGGATGGACTGAAATAGCTTGGGGTTTAGTAGATGAGTTGATACAGCGTCAACTTGTTGACAAGGAGAGACAAGGTGCACCGGCGGCGCCACAGAACGGAAGGAAAGGTAACAGAAGCCAGCCGCTTATTGAAGGGAATATGCCAGCTGGAGATCCCAGCTACCAGCTGGAGAATATAGCGGCTATCGACCGAGGGCGATACCTTAGACCCTTCAAGAAGGACCACAGAAGTCGACACGGAGGAGATCGACCTGAGGAGAGCCTTGCGAGGTCGATCCAAGGGATGATATGAGGTCACCGATCACTGTAAGGATTTGACCTGACAATGACCTCAGATTCCATCACCCGACACCCAAGATGGAATTAATCGTCTAATGAATTAGCCTCTTAAGTTAATTTGTTTTATCTATCGTTGTTTTTCTATTGATTTGCTGTTCTTGTTTGTTTACTGTATCTATTTATCTATTCATCTATTCATTTACTATCAATCTATTACTAATCTATTTATTTGTATGTTTATTTACCTATTTATTCATTTACATGTTTATTTAATGTATTTATTTGTTTATTCATTTATTTATTCACTTAATAATTTGTTCCTTTGTTTCCATTTCTTTATCAAATTTTCTGGTTAATGTTAGACGATTTTTTTCCCATATGTAGAGGGCGGGCTTGAGCAAAATAGGGATGGGCTCCAGGAACCACCCTTCACCATTGTTTTTATTTTTTAATTCATATTTTTGTCAGGACAAAAAATATACATGAAAAGTACAACGTTGCTGAGGGGCTTATCTTAGGTTTGGCAACAGTTGTTTTGTTTCCGTTTTAAAAATAGTATCTTTTTTTTCAGTACTTTGCTTTTTCTGGTCTACTATTTTTACTCTTGCAGACATCTCATGGAATCGTTGCGTTTTCTAGAACATTTTTGATTCTTGTCCATTTGCGTTCAAGTTATAGTGTTCTGCTTTCCTGCAGCCTCTCTTAACCTTCTTTGACCAGTGTGCCGTGATTTCTCGGTGTATTTATTTTTCTTTTCTTGTATTTATATATCAAATTATGTCTTTTATATTCTACACTCACATTACTTCTTACTCTCATCTTTATCTGTTTTTTTTTTTTTTTTTTTTTTTTTTTTTTTTTACTGGTCTACCTTGGATAAAATGATGCACAGTAGACTTACTATTTTAGCGAATACCAGTGGATTTCATTCAGTTGATGAATGGTTTAACTGTATGCCAACGTGGAGTGCATAAAGCCACGTTTGTGGCTCACATAATCTCTATGAAATACGGATGCAGAGATGGGACCGTTCCATGTACTTTCAAGTGAAGCAAATAGTCTCAGCTTATTACCTCACGTATTTCATGTATTGTATTGCTGTTCTTTAGCTCTAAGAGAAGGTAACACCAGCACTAAATGAAACCTCTTAACCTATAATCTTATGTATTACTGGTCTTTAACCTACTTCAGTACTAAATGAAATGATTAGGCATTCACTAATAACCCCTAGTTTTTTGTTTCCTACCCTACTTTCGAAACTGCGGCCACTTCATCACTTTACAAATTCACTAGGCATTCACTAACAACCACCAATTTTTTGTATCCGAACCCACTTTAAAAAATGTGGCCACTTGAACACCATGTTCTTAATCATGTAGTGAGCGCTGAAACTACTGATTGTTTTAAGAGAAGTATAGATAACTTTATGGATGGGGATGACAGGTGGTAATAGATATGGAACTGCCTAGAGTAGGCCTTATGGTCTCTTGTAGTCTCCTCCATTCTTATATTCTTAACTATATAGTGAGGACTGAAACAAGTAGTTGTTTTAAGAGAAGGTTAGATAGCTTTATGGATAGGGATGACAAGTGGTAATGGATATGGAACTGCCTAGAGTAGGCCTTATAGTCTCTTGCAGTCTCTTCCATTCATATGTTCTTAAACCATGTAGTGAGCACTGAAACAATTAGTTGTTTTAAGAGAAGGTCAGATAACTTTATGGATTAGGATGATAAGTGGTAATGGACATGAAACTGCCTAGAGTGTGCCTTATGGTCTCTTGCAGTCTCCTCCATTCTTATGTTCTTATGCCCCACAATCGTCGTGCCACCTCGGACGCGTTCGGACACAAGTCGTCAACATTGGCTTCGGTTTCATAGGTAGCGATGGACTGGAAGGGGAAGGAGACACTACATCCGACAGTTTCTGAGCGGTTGCCAATGAATCATTCAGTGTTAAAGCCGAGGAGAGTCATTGATGGCGACCTCGCCAGGAAGAGGACGGAGGCACGACGATACTACTCCCCGCCAGGTCAGTCTTTCTTGGTCCGCACGCCTCTCATGTTGACGTTGTTGATGATGATGAGGGTGATGGTGGTGGTGATGATGATGATGATGTTTCCTTGTAATATGTCGGGCTCTGTCTCTCTTGGTATCTCTCTCTCTCTCTCTCTCTCTCTCTCTCTCTCTCTCTCTCTCTCTCTCTCTTTCTCTATCTCTCACTTTTTCAAATGGTGGAAGAGTTTTTGAGACAAAATGGCGGTTGTTACCACAATACATATTTATTATGATACAAAGAAAAAATAAATCAATAGGAAAGTAACATATAACTGAGGTTTTGTGAGATTGGGCTAGGTTTGGTTTGGTTTGATTTAGTTTGGTTTGGTTTGGTTTGGTCTGGTTTCGTTTGGTTAGGATAGTTTAGGTTACGTTACATTACGTTACGTTACGTTAAGTTAGATTAAGTTAAATTAGACTGAGTGAGGCTAGGCGGGATTAAGTTATGTTAGGCTATGTTAGGTTAAGTTAGGTTAGGTTAGCTTAGGCTGGGTTGGGTTAGGTTAGGTTAGAATAGACTAGTTTAGTTTAGGTTAGGTTAGGTTAGGTTAGGTTAGGTTAGGTCAGGTCAAGTTAGGTTAGGTTCGGTCAAGTTAGGTTAGGTTCGGTCAAGTTAGGTTAGGTTAAGCTAGGTTGGGTTAGATTAGGTTAAGTTGAGTTAGGTTAAGTTAGATTAGGTTGAGTGAGGCTAGGTGGTTAGGTTAGGTTCGAATGAGGTGAGTGAGATGAAGTGAGTTTAGGTTAATCTGGGTTGCATGAGATCAGTTAGTTCTGGTTGGGTTAAATCGAGTGAGTTAAATCTAATTGAATTATGTTATCCAATCTAACCTCACCAGTAAATCAAGTCGAATTCAGTTATGTTATCCAACCTAACCTCACCTGTTTTGACCTGAACTGAGTGAGTGTATATGGATGTATGTACCTGGGCCAATGCGTATGTATGTGTATATACGTGTATGTGTGTACGCGTGTGTCTATGTGTGATTATGTATGTACTGACCCAGGGCAGTGGGCATGAGATAGGGACGACCTTTCATTCAAGAGGAGCTAAGGTGAGAGGGAAACAAAGATGGTGGATGGGAGTGGAATGGGTGGGAGTGGAATATGTGGGAGTGGATGCGTGCCTTTTGACTCGGATACCTCCCTTATAAGGGGGAAAAAGTCCTTGGTATATAGATAGATGTATGTATGCATGTATGTGTGTATACGTGTACGTATGTGCGTGCGTGTCTATATGCGATTACATATGTGAGTATATATGTATGTGTATAATAAACGTATGTGTGCGTGGGTGTGTCGTGCGTGCAAATCAGGTCACTTACCTCTTGTTTCTCAGAGAAGGGCCCCATTGACCTGACATTCATGTTCACCATTATCGTGGTGGCTTGTCCTGAAACAAAAAGGGATTTTATTAATGATAAAGTTATTAGTTTCCTACTCGTTATCATATTAAGTATTGTGTCTTATGTTCTCACAATAAGTCTGTTTATGGTGACAAAAATCATGCACTGACACAAGAAAATAGGAGATATATTATTACCCGGAACATGTGACTCAACATTATGGAGGATGTGATCAGTTGTAAAAAAAAAAAAAAAAAAAAAAAAAAAAAAAAAAAAAAAAAAATAAAAAAAAAAAACAATCCTAACTCCCGCCTAGAGGGGGTCTCAATCGCGGGGAATTCCCTTCAATCTCCCGCCCTCTTTCCGTCTGCAGAATAAAATCGACTGTCATTCCCAAAAACAAATCCGTGAATTGTGTCGCCGCACCGAGGAGGTAAAATTCGGAAAGTTAATGTTATTACCTATATGCATACCATCTTCATTGCGGTTACCTCCCCTTCTCCCTTCCTCTAGAATTGAATCGCCTGGCGATAGGAATAATGGTATCTACAACTGACTCCAGTGTACCAAAGGTAACCCTTTTGGTACTCTTAACCTTTGAACTAATGGGTCGTTTTTAGCACGTTAGGATTTTATTCTGGCTAGAGCCAAACAATCTCATTTAGTTTAAGGAAACTTCTGGTGATGTCATCTAGGATGAAGAGAATCTTTTGGCGTCAACTAGAACATAATCTATAAAGAACGTGGCCATACTGAAAGGGTGAAGGAATTCGAAGTAGAAAACGGAGTATTGGCCCAGCGCATATTCCCATTATGAAAGTCTCCAACACTTGGGACCCACCTGGACGCAAGACCGGGCACTAGATACGACACCGACACGTGCCCGGTGTAACATTTCCCTCCAGTTTGTCACATGTTGACAATGTACGCTGAAGCCTTCTTCAATCCCTTCCAGTTCTTTTGCAGACAAGATTTTCATTCGCCGAAGTACGTGGCGAACGCCCAAAGGTCAGTTTTCGTATTCTGAAGTGAAGGTAAACCTTCTGCTCCCCTTGTTCTCTTGTTCTCTTCTTAAGAACATAAGAAAGGAGGAGACTTCAAGAAACCATAAGGCCAATACTAGGCAGTTCCATGTCTTTTACCACCTATCATTCCCATCCATAAAATTATCTAGTCTTCTATTAAAACAATCAATAGTTTCAGCGTTCAATGCATGATTACTAAGTCTGTTTCATGCATTAACCACTCTGTTGGCAAACCAGTTCTTCCCGATTTCCTCTTGAATATAATTTTGTCTAATTTAAACCCATTAATACGAAAATCTCGATATGATAGGAATAACTGAGACATGGTTAAATGGTACAGAGTTCGAAGCTGAATTTAATATTGCGGGATTTAAACACTTTCATCAGGATAGAAACCACAAGAAAGGTGGGGGTGTTCTATTGTACGTTAAAAACAATGTTCATGCTTGTGTTTTAGAGAAAGTGAAACAGGATGCATATGACAGTTTGTGGGTTGAGTTAACCCAAACAAATGGACAAAAATTGAATATAGGTGTAATATATAGGCCAAAGACATTATCATTAGCAGACGACAAACTGTTATTTCAAGAACTGTCTAGTTTCTGCAACCGGGATTTATTGATAATGGGTGATTTCAATTTTACTGACATTGATTGGATGACCCTTGAACATGGCCATATAGGTAGTCGCTTGATTGATTTTCTTGGTGACAATTACTTAATTCAGCATGTAAAAGAGCCCACAAGATATGGAAACTTACTCGATTTATTGATCACTAGCCGCGAAAGCATGGCAACTGATGTAGAAGTCGGTGAATCTGTTGCAAATAGCGATCACAACTTAGTCAGATTCAAACTCCTAAACAATTTTAGAATAGATACTTGTGCTTCTAAAATACCCGATTTCAGTAAAGCTCAGTTCATAGAACTACGTCAGGAGCTTCAGCTTACAGATTGGGAGGAAAAATTAAACGAAAGGCCTGTAGATCAGATGTGGGAAATATTTCAAAATACGCTCACTAAGATGATCCAAACTTACATTCCTTTTAAGGACAGACGTCCCCCAAATCAGGCTCGCCCAAAGTGGCTCGACAAAGAAACTGAAAAAAGTATTGCTAAAAAGAGACAGGCTTATAAGAAATATAAGTGCTCGGGTGCATCTAATGACTATGAAAGTTATGTATCAATACAGAGAGATTTAAAAAAGACAATAAGAAAAAGAAAACGACAATACGAAATGAACATCGCTGATAAATCCAAAGAGAATCCCAAAGAATTCTATAGTTACATTAGAGATAAAAAGGTTGTTAGGAATCACATTGGTCCACTATTATCTGCTGACGGTCAACTTGAATATTCAAATGAAGGAATGTGTAATCTCTTAAACAATTATTTTAGCTCGGTATTCGTAAACGAAACACCTCAAAGTGAATTCCAAACTGAAACCTGTGAAAAGTCTGGGGTAAACTTACTCACTACGGTAAATATAACAAAAGAAACAATTAAAAGGTGTATAGACAAACTCAAAGTTAATAAAACACCAGGGCCTGACGGTTGGCATCCAAGAATCTTAAAGGAAATGAAAAATGAGATTGTTGTTCCATTAGAAATTATTTTCAAGAAATCCATCATATCCGGAGATGTCCCAAGAGAATGGAAGCTAGCTAACGTTACTCCCATATTCAAAAAAGGTGACAAAAAGAAACCAAATAACTATAGGCCTATCAGTTTGACTTCGATCGTAGGAAAAATAATGGAAACTATCATCAGAGATGCTATCGAATATCATTTAGAAAGTAACCGTTTGATAAATGATAGCCAACATGGTTTCAGACGGAAACGTTCTTGCGTGACTAACTTACTCGAATTCTACAACACAGTTGTCTCGAATTATGACAAAAGAAACAATATAGATTTAATATATCTAGACTTTGCAAAAGCTTTTGATACCGTCCCACACGAAAGACTACTTACTAAATTAGCTTTGCATGGAATAAGTGGTAGCCTATACGGTTGGACTAGTAATTGGTTGAAAGGTCGAAAACAGAGAGTTGTTTTAAATGGAAAAACTTCTGGATGGAAAAGTGTTGCAAGTGGAGTTCCTCAGGGTTCCGTTCTTGGGCCACTTCTATTCATAGTATATAAATGATATAGACCATGGACTAAAATCTACTGTTTCCAAATTTGCTGATGATACAAAACTGTGCGGAGTGGCAAATGATCACTCAAACCAATTAGATATTCAAGAAGATTTAGATAAATTACAGCAATGGTCTGAAAAGTGGCTAATGAAATTTAACACAAGTAAATGCAAGGTAATGCACATAGGTAAAAATAACAGCAAGTACGATTACAAGTTATTTGGAAATTCGTTAACAAAAGTGGATAGTGAAAAAGATCTCGGCGTAATTATCAGTAACGACCTCAAATCATCCAAGCAGTGTATTTCAGCCTCTGAGAAAGCAAATAAGATTCTGGGATTGATTGCGCGATCTTTTGATTTCAAAAGTCCATCACTCATTAACAAGCTATATAAATCGTTAGTTCGTCCACATTTGGAATATGCTGTTTCCGTATGGTCACCGAATCTCATTAAAGACATTGACAGACTGGACAAAGTACAACGGCGAGCCACAAAACTGATTCCAAATATCAAAAATAAATCATACGAAAATCGACTTAAGCACATGAATCTGTTTTCCCTAAAAAAGCGTAGACTCAGAGGTGACTTGATACAGGTCTTTAAGATTTTAAAGGGAATTGACAACATCAAAAGTGACCAAATTTTCACATTGAATGAGAATCAGACAAGAAACAATGGTCTCAAACTGTCCGGAAATAGATTCAATTTGGAAGTAGGTAGAAACAACTTTGCCAACCGTGTAGTTAATGAATGGAATAAACTTCCTGCACAGGTAGTGCAATGTAGTTCAGTTCGAAGCTTTAAGAATCATTTAGATAAATACCTAAGTAAGATGCTGTAATTATTATAATTTATGTTATATTATTTGTTTTTGTTTTGTTATAATTTGTCTGTCTGATTTTCATTTATTATTAGTTATATGTCAATTTATTATCATTTACTATTTACCTGTTTGTTTGTTATTCAACTATACCAATGCATTTATTTATGTATTCTAATTGTTATTTACATTGTTATATTTTTTTTTTATTTTTTTTTTATTTTTTTTTTTTTTTTTTTTTTTTTTTTTTTTTTTTTTTTTTTTCATCCGACCTAGATATGGATCAAAAGGTCTCCTGTCGGCATGCTTTGCCTTTGTAATCCTTTGTAATCCTTTGACTCCCAACCTGTATATTGCCAAAGTGCGTTGGCAAAGCTTAGAGCTTAATTTTTGTATTTTGAAGTGAAGTAAAGCCTTCTTCGACTCCCTCAAGTTCTCTTGCAGACTCTTCTTCATTCGCGTTAGAGCGTGGCCAAAATCCAGAGCTCATTTGTGTTTTTAATTAAAGTGAAGCCTTTTTTGACTCCTTTCAGTACTCTTGCAGACTCTTCTTCATTCACCTAAGAGCGTGGCCAAAGTCCAGAGCTCAATTCTCTTCTATTTTGATTTGAAGTGAAGCCTTCTACTCCCTCCAGTTCTCTTGCTGACTTTTCTTCATTCGCCTGGAAGCGTGGCCAGCACTCAGAGCTCTATTTTCGTATTTCGAACTGAAGTAAGAAAACGACTGGAAATTGTCGACGATAGAATCCTTTTGACCGTTTCTGATGGAAGTTGAGAAATAGGAATTGGTATTCAGAAGACTGAGAAACGCCTCAGGTTATACGTTAAAGGTTAGCTTTTTATTTTTTCTGAAGATTTCTATGAATGTGTTCATCAAAATCAGGTGAAAAGGGTTTTTCTATAGGAGTTCTATCTATACTTATGTTGAAGGATACTTGAAACAATAAATCATATTCCTAAACGATTATTAGTAATCATTGATTCTTACGTGATTAAATATTAATTGCATCTTTGATCTAAGATACTTCACGATTTAGATACTCTGAAAGTCCTTAACCACCACCACCACCACCACCACCACCACTACCACAAAAAAAAACAAAAAAAAAAAACGAAAAAACGTAAATAAGTAAATATATAATTAAAATCCATAAATAGATAATGAACAAGTACACATACACACACATACACACACACACACACATATATATATATATACATATATATATATATATGTTGTAGTATAAAGTGGAGACAGATGAGTGGAAGGTGACAAGGGGACGCAGGATGATGCAGGAGTGAATATTCTCTAACGTTTCGACGGATGTCTTCCTCAGTCAAAACACCAAGTTGTCAGTTTTTTTTTTTTATCAATATTCCTGAGAGCTTATAGAATTTGTTCCCCTGAGTTTTTGGATCAAGAAATAGAATTTATCTATGACATTGGAGAAAATTTAAAATATCCGAAACATCTGATTGACAAGACAAAAATGAAAACTAGGAAATCTTTTTTTAATACTTCGCAGGTTAAACAATTCAACTATAAAAATATGTTAACAATTCTGTATCATGAAAATTTAATCAATCTTCCTAGCATTTTGAATAAATTTGGTATCCAGGTAGTATTTAAAAACAATAATAACATTAAGAGCTTGTTAATTAAAAATTCACCAAGAAAAAAAGAAGGTTGTATTTATAGCATACCATGTAAAAACTGTGATTTTATTTACATAGACCAAACAGGAATAACGAAGAATAAGTCAACATAAATATAGAATTAGAACGGGGTAAGTGTCAAGTGGATTATTTGTCCACCAAAGGATTATGGACATAATATTGACTGGGGAAATTCAAAAGTAATTACTTCTTGTAATAATATTGTAGAAAGAAATATTATTGAATCTTGTTACATAAAAAGAAACTTTGGAAATAATATGAACTTGAGTTTAGGTTTATTTAAATTGGACAATTTTATTATTGACAAGATTGTGTGCGATAATTTGTAACATGGGACCTTTCCGAATATCCTTTGTCTTCCCATGTATATATTGTTTCTTTCTGTATTGATTCTGTGTACCTTTGGAAATGTCTTAATAGTTGAAAACGTTCGGTATCTGTTTTTTCAATTTCCCGGTGGTTTCTGCAAAAATAGTTTATCATGTGTGTTTTGGGATTTATTTGTATATATATATATATATATA
>NC_134782.1:31499707-31509707 GCF_046742065.1 Oratosquilla oratoria
GAGTGACAAGGCTCTGCCTCTACAAGATGCTACCATACCCATTCCATCACGACCTGCTACGCAGAATGCACCTCCCCCACCCCCACCCCCACCTTCATCTACTTCTCTTGCCTTTGCCCCCCGTTCCGAGTATGTCAAACTACAATTCAGAGGGAACCCAGGAGTTAATGAGAAACTGCGATGGCTTTCTGAAGTGGTAAGAATGTTTGGTCTTAATCGAGAACTAGCCGAGGTCAAAATGTCAGCTGTCACATCAAGTTATGTCTACATATCGAGACGCCGACAGGACATCATAGATGAGGTCAAGGATGGGGCGATTTTGTCGTTATCTCTTGATATACAAGATTCTGTAGATAGACCGCACAAGTTCCCCACATATCTCATCACACGATATCCTGTAGATAGTGAACCAACTTTAGCTAAGGAGCTAACAGGGGTATATACTGTACGCCGTTTCCTGCAGAATAAGGTACCCATCAACAGACTTGTAATTACATGGAGCCTACCTAACCCGCCCCCATCCCACATTAACTTTTCCTTCCTTCCTTGCCTACCACCATGTGAACTCCGCAAAATGCCTGACGAAAAACCATGGTGCTTCAAATGTTGGGGTATTGGTCATATCTCTCGGTATTGCAATGCCCATGAAAAGTGTGCATGGTGTTCAGCTGAACATGACTCGCGTTCCTGCCCTCATCGTAGTCCTACAGCAACCACAGTACCTACCTCTACCTCGGCATCATCGACAGACTCACCAAAACCACCTACACCAGACAAATCGCAGTGGAAATGCCCGCGGTGCCAAATGCCCGGAGTTAATGTGTGGCATGGATGTACCAAACGAGTACGCTTGGCTCCGAGTACCCAAACTCCACCCCCACCCGCCACCATCGCCGCCATCCACCGCTGCCGCCTCTCGGCAGATCATTACGCTCCAAGAGGCCGTAGAATCTCTCAAGTCTCAGTGTATCTCCCTTACAAATCGTGTTGCAATTATTGAAACTCGATTTGATAGCATCGAAGCTCGCTTTGATTCTCTTATGGCCGCCTTTGACTCCTTGTCTACACGACTATCGGTTAACGATGCAACACTCAAATCGCTCGTGGATGCCCAGCAGGCTAACATCGCGTCAACCTCTGCACTTACTGTTAAATTTGACTCACTCGCTACTCGCCTCGAGAAAATGATTGCCATCACAGTGGACGCCCCCTCCCGAGGACTAACAGGAGGTAGTGCCCGATCCTCTACTATCGTCTCACCTGGCCTCCGAAAGAACAGAAATAACGTTCAATAACAACGCACAGCTACACATCCTCTCTTGGAATGCCTGTGGTATAACCACACCCGCGAAGGTTGCTGCACTCAGGGCCTACGTCAACCATCATCAACCGAACGTCATCTTTATCCAAGAAGCTTTTGTTGGACGTCCCACTGGTGGGGGGGCAGCCCCATCCCTTAGTGGTTATATTCCATATGTTCACCACATTCGAAATGGGCTCCTTACTTATGTACACTCCACCGTCCAGCATCGACCACTCGGCACTTCCGAGGACAATGACACGACTTACCAACTTATTGAGGTTGCACTAGGAAGTGGTACAATTCGCCTCTGTAACGTTTATTCTGCCCCTGGTAAGCTGAATACTGCAGCCCTTCCTACTCCCACAACTCGTGGTATGATATACATGGGCGATTTTAATGCTAGACACCCTACCCTAGGTGACCAATCGGACACTGTAAATCGTAGCGGAACCCGGCTAGTCGACTTTATACATCACAACCATCTAACCCGCTGGAACACTGGTGGTGCTACGCACGCTCGGGGGGGTACCCTCGATCACATACTTACATGTGGACTCGTGCCTACCAACGTCAAGTGCTTTTCGGTGCCTGTCCTCTTCTCAGATCACCTCGCTCTCTGCCTTCGGTATTCAGTCCCAGTGATGCCTACTCCAGCTTACCAACGCACGCGAATCAGTATCCCCCCAAAGTATTCTCCCAACTACGTCTCCTTCGTATCTGCACACCTCCCCAAGTTTAATGTTGAATCTCCTGAAAAGTTATACAACTCTCTTGTCACCTGCACACACAACTTTTTCGATCGTTATGTACGTAGGCCAAATATCAAACGCCAGACGAGAGTACAGCCTTGGATGCTCAACGACCGTATACTAACAGCAGAAAGACAGGCAGAAGCAGACGGCCTTGCATATCAGAGATCTCCTAACCCCGACACTCTACGGCAATACCAAGAATCAAGTTCCGCCTTGGTAACCATACAACAGTGTGCACACACTGACGCCTGGAACCAATTCACTAATGGCATCAACCAACAGACAAGCGTGGGAACCATGTGGAGACTTATTAAGAAGGTGATCCGAAAGAAGACACCCATTGGTCTTCACCATAGCCCATCTCATTACGCACAGGCCCTCATAGAGGATTGGTCTGAACAATCCAGTGTTCGTAATCTCCCAGTGCATATTAGAGAGTCCCTCTCCACTCATTCGTTACATCGCACTCTTCGTCTGTCCGCAGCTATGCTAGAACCAGATGAGGAGGACAATATACCCATAACAAAATCCGAATTATGCCGTGCTCTTGCCAGCAGTAGGTCGACAGCTCCGGGTGATGATGGTATCACGTACTCAGTCCTCCGCCTTCTCCTAAAAGTACCAAGTGACCCCCTCCTCCGTCTCTATAATCTCTGCCTACGATATGGATATGTTCCACAAGCCTGGACGACCAGTCTCATTGTTCCAATTCCTAAACCCGGTTCCGACAAATTCCGACCCATTTCCCTCACGTCCTGCTTTAGCAAAGTGCTAGAGCGTATTCTTCTCAACCGCCTCATGTTCCGCCTCAACGACAAACTCTCCACTAGGCTCTATGGTTTTCTGCCCCACCGCAGCACACATCACTGTCTCTATGAATTATACACCCGCCTCTCCCCTCCCAGTATTGTGGCCTTTCTAGATCTTAAAAGTGCGTTTGACATTGCAAACAAGGATATCATCCTCGATCAGCTTGTAGATTTTAATATCAAAGGGAATCTCTTGAGATGGGTGCAAGGATACCTGAGCAACAGATCGTCTCGTGTACTCTATAAAGGGGCTATTAGTGCTACCAGGAGATTTGACCTTGGCACCCCACAGGGAGGTGTCCTCAGTCCATTTTTATTCAATGTCCTCATGCATCGCCTTCTCTCTCTACTCCCTGATGTCCCAGGTACCCAAGTTACATGTTATGCAGACGACATATGCATTCATTCGACCTCCTCTGAAGATCTTCAGCTCTTTCTCCACTCGTTTTATGAACACTCATCTTCATGTGGTCTCATCATATCCCCCGAAAAGTGCAGGATCTTCTCTCCCCGTAAGCCACGAACACTCCCTGCTTTCCTAGTAGGTACCAGCGTTATACCACTCTGCACGCAGTATATCTACCTGGGAGCGCCCGTCCGCGTCACCCCCCCCCCCCCACCCCCGCACGGCAGCGTATTCATCCACTTGTTGATGACGTATTGACTCGACTACAACAACGCCTAACACCTCTTCAGTGGCTTACCAACAACGCTGCTGGGATCTCCATAGCAGTGGCAAGAAATATATACGTAGCATTTATCCGTTCAGTCATCGATTATCTCTCTCCTGCCTTATGTCAACTACCTAAATCAGCATTGAACCCCCTCGATAAATTTCAAAATAAAGCTATGCGGCTCATACTAGGTTGCCCAATCTCTACTCGGGTTGCCAACATGCTACAGGAACTACATCTATCCCCTCTGACGGAACGAATACACGCTAACGTAACATATTTCACTGTTAAATGCTTACACACCCCACATATTAGCCCCCACTACTCGAATGTCATCACAACGTCTCTCGACCCCACCGCACCTCGACCCCGACTCCAACCTGGTGGTTGCGCCCTTATTAGAACCATTTGCACAAACCTACAGAGTATAGGATTTCATATTCCTAGACAAGAAATTGTTCACAATCCGCCCCCCTGGAAGGTTCCGCTCCCCGCCGTCACCTATACACCAACATGCAAGACTGACCTGCCCCTACTACAGAAGCAACTAGCTCTAGAAACCATCGCCAAAGTGACCTCTTCCCTCCCAGCTGTTCATACAATATACACAGACGGGTCACTGCAACCGGACGGAAACACGGGCTGTGCCATCTACTCGCCTAGTATGGTTCCACCCCATGGAGGCTGGATTGGACGCCGACTACCAGGTTTCCTCAGCTCAACTTCCTGCGAGCTCCACGGACTCCTGGATGCTGTCAATCTACTGCTACGTATTGGTAGTAATGGCCTAATTATCTGTGACTCTCAATCTGCTCTCCGTGCCTTGTCCTCCCAAAAATCAGAATCCCATAACCTAGTAACTCTCATTCTATTTCAGTTAGCCACAGCCCTTGAGCACTCCCTTGTTATTCACTTCCTGTGGATCCCTTCTCACGTAGGAATTACTAGCAACGAGACAGTGGACCTACTCGCCAAGGCAGCCTGCGAACAGCCCTCACCTGCAACTGACGCTTCACCTGGTTCCCTCTCATTCTACAGACGCAAAATACGTGCTGCAGCTCATTTGCCTATCGTTCACCGTAGGAATATCGAACGACCTTCGAGTGTGACCATTCAGCACTATGATCACTTTGCCAATCGCCCCCACAAATATCGCCGCCGAGGACTCTTAGTTAGAAGACATAATGTGGTATCTGCTCGACTTAGATTAGGCTACAGACCAGTGTGGCAGGTGAGCGAGACAAGAGACATGCCTCAATTTTCTTCCTGTAAACTGTGTGACTTGCCCAATGCAAATAACCTTCAGCATTATTGCCTTGAATGCCCTGCAGTAACAGATTTAATCCCCCATAGAGAGTCTGTCATTGATGTATGTAAATACTTGCTTGCCGATAACCATTTAGAAACACTACTCTTACGTCACCCACACTTTGGTGGGTGCTAACTATCGCTGTACGACGTAATAATTCTCATGTATGATCTTGTCCACGACTGTCTCAATTATGTCAATGTCTCTTATATCATAACTGTGATATTGTACATACTTTTGTTTTGTATATACTGTTGACTGTGATTGTTTTATACATGCTGTTATTACCACTGATTATATACCGTGTCCACCACTGTGTCCCAACCTCTGAAATTTTGTACTTAACTACGAATTGCCACCTCAGTCGAACAGCGTGCCCTATGAGTCACGATCCTCATGTAAATAGCTAATTACCTATGTACTAGGCTTGCCGCTCTTTGAGCGTAATAAAATGATTCAAACAAAAAAACCTTGGGGGTGATGCGTAAGTAAAGGGATAGATGAAGACTGGATAGGAAATTCGGATAAAGAGAGAGGAGTGGATGGAGGTGGATATGGATAGTGGAAACTGACAACATAAGAAAGATCTTGGGTCCAGGCCAGTGACCGAATATCAGCCCCTCAAGGTCGCACCTCATGTTAAAAGTAAGAGTACCGCTAGGTTTGTGAATGGAGATGGATAATGACAGAGCACTATGAAGAAGCTAATAGAAACTAATAGAGTGATTATGATCTTAGGTCCTGGCCAGTGAGCGAATGCCAGCTGCTCAAGGTAACCGGATGTGAATACTTATGATCTGTCGTTGTGTTGTGAGTGGGGCGACTGAATGTACAGTCAAACACAAATGTCAAGTTCATTGGACCAAAAGGGCAAAGGTATTCCGGTCAATATGAAAACAAAGAATAATGCATGTAAGGCTGTTAACGTGTTATAAAAGATAATGATAAAAAATAATAAAATAGATCAAATAAAAGGAGAGATATTTACTACGGGGCACGCTGCCTACGGCAGAAGTAATTATTTGTAAAACATAGAAAAAATGGAACTGAGAACATTTTCCATGTGTATGATATATATATATATATATATATATATATATATATATATATATATATATATATATATATATATATGTATATGTATATATATATATATATATACATATATATACATATATATATACATATATATATACATATATATATACACACAAGTATACATATACCGTATACATACACACACACACACACACACACACACACACACACACACACACACACACACACACACACACACGCACACACACACACACACACACACACATATATATATATATATATATATATATATATATATATATATATATACATATATATACATATATGCATATATATATACATATATATATATATATATATATATATATATATATATATATATGTGTGTGTGTGTGTGTGTGTGTGTGTGTGTGTGTGTGTGTGTGTGTGTGTGTGTGTGTGTGTGTGTGTGTGTGTGTGTGTGTGTGTGTGTGTGTGTGTGTGTGTGGATGGATGGAAGTCACTATTTCACTCCCTTTCATCTGGTGACATGCTTTATATGTTCTGCTTTGGTTAACTTCTGAACATCTATAAAGAATATGCTCTTCCTGAAAAAAGAATGTGCCTTAAAACAGACAACAACCACCACAGATGTGACTTTGGGTGTCAAGAAACGATTCTGGCCTGGTTAGGTGAGAGCACTGTTTTCTCTCTCTCTCTCTCTCTCTCTCTCTCTCTCTCTCTCTCTCTCTCTCTCTCTCTCTCTCTATATATATATATATATATATATATATATATATATATATACATATATATATATATTTATCTGGCTGTCTTTATCTCTCTCTCGCCCTTTTTTCTTTATCTATTTCTTGTTTAAAACAACAAGTTTTAAGCACAAGACTTCGTTAGAAGTAAAGCTAATTATGGGGAGTGAAAAGGAGAGTTCTTGATCATAACACTCTTTTGACCATCGTCAGAAGAAACACTTTTCACTTCTAAGGTTGGGTTCTGACCCAAGAGGCTCCGAAGATCCTTCCATTAGTTTCTTCGATTTAGTGATATTTTTCAAAATTTCTTACAAAGAAAAAGGAAAAAGAAGAAAAGCTCACCATCTCACTCTCACAAAGTGGTAAGTAAGAAACCTCTGATACGGCTAGCCTTGTCAGCCGTAACAAGCCACTTTTTTTTTTTTTCTAAGGCCGAAGTTGGGTCACCTCCTCGTGTGACCTGGGCTGTCAGGAACTAATGCGACAACCCGCAGCAGGTCCCTGGAATCGAACTCACGACCGCCTGCTCATGAGTTCGACATGGTATCCACTGGGTTACCATACAGGAATAGACAGTTTTATTCACGCATAAGATGGACATCGAGGTTGAAGAATCCATCCTTGTCCCAAGTGATACTTCATATTCTATTCTTGTTCCTGCCAGACGATTTCATACAAGTATATATGGCCCCTCATGTCGTGAAAGTGTGGGGTAGAAGGAAAGATGAAAAACTGGTTAGGTTAGGTTAGGTTAGGTTAAGTTAGGCTATGTTGGATTAGGTTGGGTTGGGTTAAGTTGGGTTGGGTTGGGTTAAATTGGGTTAGGTTAGATTAGTTTAAGCCAGGTTCGGTTGGGTTGGGTTGGATTAAATTGGGTTAGGTTGGGTTGGGTGGGGTTGGGTTAGGTTAGGTTAGTTTAGGTTACGATAAGTTAGGTTAGGTTATGGTAGCTTAGGTTAGGTTAGCTTAGGTTAGGTTAAGTTAGGTTAGGTTAGGCCCAGTTTGGCTGGGTTGGGTTGAGTTACATTGGGTTAGGTTGTGTTGGGTCGGGTTAGGTTAGGTTAGGGTAGCTTAGGTTACCTTAATTTACGATAGGTTAGGTTAAGTTATGGTAGCTTAGGTTAGGTTAGTTTAGGTTAGGTTAACTTAGGTTAGGTTAGGTTAGGTTAGGTTAAATTAGGTTAGGTTAGGTTAGGCTGTGTTGGGTTAGGTTGGTTTGGGTTGGGTTAGGTTAGGTTAGGATAGGTTAGGTTGGATAGGGTTGGATTAGGTTGGGTTGGGTTAGGTTGGGTTTTATTGGATTGGGTTAGGTTAGGCTAGAATGGATTAGGTTAAGGTAGCTTAGGTTAGGTCAGGTTAACTTAGGTTACGTTAGGTTAGTTTAGGTTACGTTAGGTTAAGTTGGGTCAGGTTAAGTAAGTATTGAGCTTCATGAAGAGTAGGGTTACCACAATCTTTTAATTCGGAAAAAGAAATCTGGTTTGGTTACGATTTTTTTTTGGGGAAATATGAGAATTTTAGGGACAAAAATTATACAAATGAAGAACAAGGGTACGTGTGTTCACTTATGCAAAGTAGACCACTTAGTTTCTTTTTCCAAGTGGTCAACTGTGCATATATATATATATATATAAATATATATATATGTATAAATATGTATATATACATATACATATATATGTATATATATATATATATATATATATATATATATATATGTACATATGCTAATAAGAACACGGGTACATGTGTTCACTTATGCAAAGTAGACCACTTAGTTTCCTTTTTCCAACTGGTCTACTTTGCATATATATATATATATATATATGTATATATATACATACACACACATATACATATATATATGTATGTGTGTATGTACACACACACACACATATATATATATATATATATATATATATATATATATATATATTGGTTATCTTATTCATTCACATGGTGCAGCAATGACCAAAAGTTTTGATCCACGTTACAGTTCTCATAACGTCAATATTTTTTTTGTAGAGTACTTGATAGTACAGGGTGCGGCAACATAACTTCCTTTTTCCAAAAGGCAATAAAACAAGATGTATAAATCAGAAAGGTTTTAATTTTGTTTCATAATTATAGTACATATTTAAAGTTTTGTTTCACACAGTTTTGAAAATCATATCAGGTGGGTGACGTCCACCATTGTCCATACACTGCATATACCTATTTCGGGTGTTTGCCATGACCCTCACCAGCGTATCAGCGGGTATATTGGCAATTTATTCTCGGATGTTGGCCTTCAAGTCTGGTAGGCTTCTCGGGCGGTTGACATAAACACGGGATTTCAAATATCCCCACAAATAAATATCACAAGGGGACAAATCGGGGGAACGGGCTGGCCACTCCAAATCGCCCCTTATTGAAATGAGGCGCTCCGGAAAATGTTCCCTCAAAACAGCCATCGATGCCCTTGAAGTGTGAGCCGTTGCTCCGTCCTGTTGAAACCAAATATCCCCTAGGTCCAATTCTTCAATTCGTGGAAATAAAAATTCCTCCAACATGTTTACATACCGGTATGAATTCACTGTCACTGTGACCTCATTTTCTTCAAAAAACCAAGGACCAACAATTCCAGTGGAGGAAATTGCACACCACACTGTGACTTTAGGTGAATGCAAAGGCCTTTCATGCAATTCATGGGGATTGGTGTCAGCCCAGTAGCGCATGTTTTGTTTGTTGACGCATCCAGTCAAATGAAAATGTGCTTCATCACTAAAGTAAACAATAGCGTCTTCAGGAACGTTTTCGAGAAGTGCCTCACATGCGTTCCTTCGTGAAGTGAAATCACGTACGGAGAGTTCCTGCACAATCGCCATCTTGTAAGGATGGTAATGAAGGTCATCGTGAAGTATTCGCCTCACTGAACGATCAGAAAGTCCAAGGGCAGAGGCATGTTTGCGCGCAGAACGCCGTGGGGATTGCAGGACTGAAGCTCTCACTGCCTCAATGTTCTCAGGTGATCTGATGGGCCGAGGTACTCCAGTTCTTCGTCGTGTAGTACTCCCAGTTTGCCTGAACGTAGTGACCCATGTAACAATTGATTTCCGGTCCAGAACAGGGCCTCTCGGGGCTACATTGAAACGATTTCGAAAGGCGCGCTGGGTTGCAATAACAGACTGACGATTCGAAAAGTAAGCTTCGACGGCAAACGCACGCTCCTCACTCCTCCAACGCATGATAGCGACTGACTGGATTTCCAAGAAAACTTTCAGAACGGCCCTGTCAAATGAAACCACGCCCACCCCGCTAATACTTTTACATCCAGATTGCCACGCATTATAAAAAAGGAAGTTA
>NC_134782.1:31522207-31532207 GCF_046742065.1 Oratosquilla oratoria
CGGGTTCTGCTAGTAATAATAAACAAAATAAATTAATAATAAGTAGATGTATATAGTTAAATGATAAACAAACAGGTAAATAGTAAATGATAAATTGACATATAACTAATAATAAATAAAAATCAAGCAAATAATAATAAACTAACAGACAAACAATGACAAAGAAATAATCAAGACCTGGTTTATCCACAGAGTAGTTAACGAATGGAATAGTCTCAGTAATCATGGAGTGAGAACTGAAACTATTGATTGTTTTAAAAGAAGATTAGATAACTTTATGAAAAGGCATGACAGGTGGTAAAGGGCATGGAACTGCTTAGTGTAGGCCTTATGGTCTACTGGAGTCTCCTTCATTCTTATGACCTAATGCTAAAAGACAAACAAACAAACACGACGGAAAACAGAACTTCCTTGTCGGAGGCAATTAAGTTATGTGGCATTAATAAGCATCCTAAGTGAGATTAATGACAGTTACTAGTGTCTGTCACACCGCAGCACGAGAATTCTGCCCAATTGAGGCCTGGCGGAATGCTTACTCAGAGATTTGGAGTTCCATAATTGAATCAAGACTGGTTTCAGAGAGTGAGTTGTTGTTGTCGTTGTTTTTGGTGGTGGTGTTATTGTCGTTGTTGCTGCTGTCGTTGATGTTGTTGATGCTAATGTTGTTGTCGATGGTGTCATTGTTGCTGGTGATATCGTTGAAGTAGTTAATGATGTAGTTGATCGTGTAGTTAATGATGCCGCTGGCTGTGTAGTTGGTGATATAGTTCAAGTTGTTGTTGTTGCTGTTGTTGTTGTTTTTGTTGTTATTTTTATGCTACTACTGCTGTTGTTGTTATTATTATTTTTTGTTGTTGTTTAGATTAAAATACAACAAATGACGCATCTTATCAAACAACCCAGACTTAGATCAAAGACCATTACCACTCTATCTAAAAATGGTAATTACCAACAAAAATGGCAGAGGAAAAGCCACGGTAGTAATTTAAAATTTAATTTGTAAGAGTTTTATCGAAGAAAAGGAGACTACAAACACTCTTCGACTTACGAACGAGTTACGTTCCGAACGGCCGTTCGTAACTCCAAACGTTCGTAAGTCGTTATTCAACATAATTTTAAAGGTATTCAAATATACATGCATAAGTAAGTATGATATACAGTCAATACATATTTTCTTATCCAAAAACACGTTACTAATGATACATAAAGCAAAAAATAAATTGTAATAATAATAGTTTAATGTTTGTTTTCTTGACTTAGAAACAGGTAAATTAGGATTGAGGCTTCGTTCGTATGTCTGAAAGTTCGTAAGTCGAAAGTTCGTAAGTGGAGTGGCGTCTGTCTCTTCCTATATGGCGGTGGTTATGCCCCGAAGGAACGTTAGGAGGACAATTATTGTAATATATGAGTACAAATTGACCATCGAGAGTATTGATTGAACCAATGATGCTTTTTTAACACGTACGTGTGTGTGTGTGTGTGTGTGTGTGTGTGTGTGTGTGTGTGTGTGTGTGTGTGTGTGTGTGTGTGTGTGTGTGAGTGTGTGTGTGTGTGTGTGTGTGTGTGTGTGTGTGTGTGTGTGTGTGTGTGTGCGTGTGTGTGTGTGTGTGTGTGTGTGTGTGTGTGTGTGTGTGTGTGTGTGCAGTATGTGTGTGTGTGTGTGTGTGTGTGTGTGTGTGTGTGTGTGTGTGTGTGTGTGTGTGTGTGTGTGTGTGTGTGTGTGTGTGTGTGTGTGTGTGTGTGTGTGTGTGTGTGTGTGTGTGTGTGTGTGTGTGTGTGTGTGTGTGTGTGTGTGTGTGTGTGTGTGTGCGCGCGCGCCCTATGTGCACGGACAGCCGAAACAAATAAAATAGCAATCGATGGTGACCTGTAAGGATCGAACCAGTCTTTTTTGATCATGAGGTAGACATGGAACCAAAAATGCCACAGCGTCATACTTATCGTCTGCAGCACTTCTTCTTTGAGGGCCGTACGGTGGGGGGCGTGTATCTGCACCTTAGCTTTGTGGGTCCGTATAGCTGAAGCCATTTTCTGTTGGGGACTGAGGACCTGTCACCCATGACTTCTGGGTCTCGAACCTAGGTCACCCACACAAGAGGTCAGGTCACGAAATCATCGAGAAACGAAGAATAAATCCATAATGAAACACGTGCGACAGAAGAGATTCAAATGATATTATTACCCTGGAGAGGGAGGAGAGGGAGGGAGAGGAGAAAGGGGGGAGGGGGATAGGGAAGAGGGGGAAAGGGGGAGATGAGAGAGGGAGGTCCTGCCACCCTCTGTTTCCCTGGAGAAGGGGAGAAGGGGGGAAAGGGAGGGGATATAGTAGCCCTTCCCCCTTTTTTGCATCAAACTAATTGCTTATAACTCTATTGGTAACTGGATAACGTGGCAACGCTAGATGGTAACGCGGTTAGGTCGACAAAGCCCTGAGTCAACTTTCGTATTTCAGCCTCGCACTTTGCAGCCAACTTTTGTAGTTTGCGTTTGCAGTATTTTTTCCCCGACTGTGGCCAGGTGCTAGAGGTATCTTTTCGAATTTGCGTGAAATGTTTTTTTTTTTTTTTTTTTTTTTTTTTATGGGTAGGGAGTGAAGATAGTCGTGGCTGCATATTCTGTTATGTATTCATATTTATGTAAAATCATGAACAGTGAATACGTATATACACTCACGCACACAATTCCTCGTTGGCGGTTGTATACATAACATTTCAGAAAAAAGAATTTAGAAATATTATATCAGGTTCTTTGTTTGTTCCCCTCGAAAGCTTTGAAAATTATTCAGGCAGAGACGAATGTCTAAAGAATGGCTTCAGGAGCAGAAGACTTATGTGTTCAGCATAAGAGGATTTATGACTAAATGCATCCGACCTAGATATGGATCAAAAGGTCTCCTGTCGGCATGCTCCGCCTTTGTAATCCTTTGTAATGTGACTTCAAGGTCCTTCATAAAGCTTAGATAGATAGATAGATAGATAGACAGACAGATAGACAGATAGAGAGAGAGAGAGACAAAGAGAGATAGAGATAGATAGATAAATAGAAAGAGAGAGAGAGAACGAGGAGCAGTGAGTGAGACGGAGATAGACAAACAGAGGCAAGAGAGATGAACACAGTCTGCGTGAAGATATTATTATGGAGATCAAAGACTTGCACCAGACTCCGTAACCCGCTTGCGGCCGTAGGCCTAGGCCCAACTCGATCCCCATAAAGAAGAAAATGGCAACTACAACCTGAGATGTCTTGTGTCAAGACATCCTTCTGTAAAAAAAAAGAAGAAAAAAAAAAAAAAAAAAAAAAAAAATCTTTGGGAGAGGATGAGTACGTGTATAAGCAGATTTCCAAAATGAAATGTGTAAAAGCAAGATGACAAGAAGACGTTAAACCAGTTTTCTTAGATGAATGTGTTAACGATGATTTATACTTTCTGAAAATGGTCGAGGCAAACCATTGGAAGAAGTGAAACCAGATAAGACAAAAAAAAAAAAAAAAAAAAAAAAAAAAAAATGATAGGCTTTAGTGTTGATGGGACGATTCCGATATGAGTCCCGATACTGCTATAAATTTCCGATTCCGATATGATTCCGATTCCGCTACCTGCGATGATTATAATTCTTGGTTATTTTCAGTTTCTGCAGTTGGTTTTGGAAACACACACTTCATGAACAAAGTACATTTATCAATTATTTATCAGAATCGGAAGTTTAGAGCAGTATCGGGACAAGTATCGGACTCGTTAAAATCTTTTGTTATCGTCCTGTCATTAGTATATTTCGATTAGAAGCACAAGTGAACCAGAGAATACACAAACGGGAAGAATAACGTCAAATTTAACCAAAAAGTAATACTGAAAAAAAAAAAAAATACTAAGGCTCAGTACTTGACATACGCAAAAAGAACATAAGAACCAAAGAACATAAGAATGGAAGGAAGCAGCAAGAGACCATAAGGCCTACACTTAGCAGTTCTATGTCCCTTATCATCTTTCATCCATAAAGTGATCTAATCTTATCTTAAAACATTCAGTTGATTCAGCACTCACCACATTGTTACTAAGTCTTCCTTTTGTTAATCATTTGGTTGATAAACCAGTTTTTACCCATTTCCTTCTTACTCCTAGATTCGTTTAATCTAGCAAAAAAATAAAATATATTGTAAACCAGGACATGAAGGTCACAAGAAAAAATAGAAAATTATATTGCTGACAATTTTTTCTTTTTGCGCGAGAGCAAAGAATACATTATGTATGATTCTTGGAAGATATAAATACTTTATGATTCTCAGGAGTCTGATGAACAAAGTTATTTGAGTCTTGTCTGTGTGTGTGTGTGTGTGTGTGTGTGTGTGTGTGTGTGTGTGTGTGTGTGTGTGTGTGTGTGTGTGTGTGTGTGTGTGTGTGTGTGTGTGTGTGTGTGTGTGTGTGTGTGTCTGTGTGTGTGTGTGTGTGTGTGTGTGTGTGTGTGTGTGTGTGTGTGTGTGTGTGTGTGTGTGTGTGTGTGTGTGTGTGTGTGTGTGTGTGTGTGTGTGTGTGTGCGCGCACGCGCATATCTGTTTATACGCGTGCTTGCACATGCGTCCGTGCTACCGCACACATACATATGAGTTACCGCATATTTCTACAACCGCATATGCGTATCTATGCGGGCGCATTTGTTAGATAGAGCAAGACCCGTAGTCCAAACGGTTATAACTTTTCTTAAGTAGTTTAAGTCCTTCGTTAGCGAAACGCAAACTGTAACAGAAGTTCACTTCAAAGTGAATTCTCTGCCTCGTATTTTATGACACGTGCAGCGCACCTGACTTATTATGAATATATAAGTAAATTTACAGGAGAGCAAATTGATACGCTGTGATTATGCAAATCAGGAGGGGAAAGTATGACAAGTCTCGTAAATAATATTTTAGAAGTGTTACTTATTACTGAGCAAAATGTTTGTTCTCTTCAGACCAGGACTAGAAGACAAACACATGTAGACACACACACACACACACACACACACACACACACACACACACACACACACACACACACACACACACACACACACACACACACACACACACACACACACACACACACACACACACACACACACACACACACACACACACACACACACACACACACACACACACACACACACACACGCACACACACTCACATACACATGTGTATATATATATATATATATATATATATATATATATATATACATACATATATGTAAATATATATATACATACATACATATACCAAGGCTTTTTCCCCCTTACTAGGGAGGTAGCCAAAAAGGAAAAGGCATAAAATCATTCCCACCCATTCCATCCCGGAAAACACTCCACACCCCTCCACCCTCCCTCCCATCTTAGCACCTCCTAGATGACGGGTCATCCCTGCACCCTGTCCACTGCCCTGGGTCAGAAGCAGTGTCGCAAGACACAGCACATCCACAGCAAGGCCGCTTCATTAAATCGGCAACCCCCCCTCTCCGTCCCCCCATATAAAGGAGAGGACGGGGAGAAATCCCTTCGGGCTGCGTCAAAATTTTGCTCACACACACTACCTCACCCCCATCCCCCCGTCCATTCCACCTCATGCATCACAACATCTTCCATATACAACCATTCTCCATTCACCCCTGTCTTCTGTCCTCTCCCGTCCTTCCTCAACAGACATTCCCCTCTTCCCCAAAGCCCCCTTCACCCCATCCATCCATCTCATCCTAGGACATCCCCTCATGTTCACTCCCTCCACATCTGCCTTCCATACCTCCTTTACTAATCTTTCTTCACTCATTCTTTCCATGTGTCCAAACCATCCTAATACTCTTTCATCAACCCTATCTCCCTACTCCCTTTCCACCCCTGTTCTCCTCCTCACCTCCTCATTTCTCACTCTATCCAGCCTAGTAACCCCCATCATACTTCTCAGACACTTCATCTCAAACACATTCAAGCTCCTTTTTTCTTCCTCTCTTATGTTCCATGTTTCTGCTCCATACAGTGCTGTTGGCACAATCACTCCTTCATACAGTCTCCTCTTAGCATACATTCCCAAATTTCTATTCCTCATTACACTTTTTAATCCACCAAGGCATTTACTCGCTTCTCTCAATCTACATTCTACTTCCACCTTTACTCCACCTTTTCCTGCCACATTTGCACCCAAGTATCTAAAATTATCCACTTCCTCCAGTTGTTCTCCCTTAATGCTCACTTCCAGATTACTGCCACTTTCACCCCTTGTACATCTCATCACCTTACTTTTACCCACATTTATCTTCAGCTTTCTTCTATCACACACTCTCCCAAACTCTGTCACCAACTTTCTCAATCCCTCCTCCGATCCTGCCACAAGCGCAGTGTCGTCCGCAAACAACAGCTGGCTCACCTTCCACTTTTCTCCATTTTCTCTAACCATCTCCAATCCCTGACCCACTACCCTTGCATTTACCTCTCCCACTACCCCATTCATGTATAAGTTGAACAGCCAAGGTGACATAACGCATCCTTGACGAAGTCCCACCTTTACCTCGAACCACTCACTCTCTCCATTTCTAATCCTGGCACAAGCTCTACTACTCTCATAAAAACTCTTGACAGCTCCCAGAAGCTTTCCTCCTATCCCGTATATCCGCATAACCTCCCACAGTACCTTTCTGTCTACCCTGTCGTAAGCCTTTTCCAAATCCATAAAGGCCCAAAAAACATCCTTCCCCTTTCCTATAGTTTTCTCACATATCTGTCTTACCACAAAAATCTGATCTACACAACCTCTACCTGTCCTAAATCCACACTGTTCCTCACCAATTACTCCCTCTGTTCCTCTCCTAATCCTCTCAATCAAGATCCTCCCATAAGCCTTCCCTACTACACTTAACAAGCTAATCCCTCTGAAACTACTACATTCACACTTGTCCCCCTTTCCCTTGTAAAGTGGAACTATACAAGCACTCCTCCAGTCCTCCGGCACTCTACCTTCTCTCCAGCAAACATTAAATAACCTCACCAACCAGTCCACCATCACTGTACCTCCTTTTTTAAGACATTCTGCATGGCATCCATCCAGACCAGGTGCCTTACCTGCTTTCATCATCTTAACTTCTGCCTTCACTTCATCCTTCCTTATTTCTCCTCCATTCTCCTCACTCATCACTCTCATTTTCTTAGCATTTCCCACTGCAGCTATTTTTCCCTCCCTATCCTCCTTCACATTTAGCAACTCCCTAAAATATTCTGCCCATCTTCCCCTTACTGCCTTCTCCTCCATTATCATCTCTCCATCTGCACCTTTTACCTTTTCTTCTCTACTTGATTCGCCTCCTCTTCCTCTCTTAATTTCTTTCCAAAACATCTTTTTATTACTTTCAAAATTTTCTGTCATACTCTTACCCCATTTTACATCTGCTCTCCTCTTTGCCTTCTTTACCTTTTTCTCTACTTCTCTTTTCTTTTCTTTGTACGTCTCATATGACTCACTCGTCTATATATATATATATATATATATATATATATATATATATATATATATATATATTTATATATGTGTGTATTCACTTGGTCTTTGGATCCCGTGTTGGACTCGTGATCAACAGCTATTTCTCTCCTGGAAGAGAGCTCAGAGCTCGTAGGTCCGATCTATGGGTAATGCTATGACCTTGCACATACACACACACCCAACTCCCCGCCCACGAGAGTCAGAGTAACGACCCGAAGCGCAGCGGTACCGAAATAATTTCGGCCCTGGGCAGGATTCGAACCAGGAACTCCAGGCCACTATCGTGGCAGTTCAGTGCTCTACCAACTGCGCCACCGAGTGTGTGTGTGTGTGTGTGTGTGTGTGTGTGTGTGTGTGTGTGTGTGTGTGTGTGTGTGTGTGTGTGCAGAAGAAATCACTTGAACGCGTAATTCTAGTATGCAGAAATACTACAAGGAAATAACAGAAATGAAACCGAGCGCTTTCGTCTATTCAGACATTTTCAAGGTACAAGTATAGAAAAAGAGAGTAGTATATATACTCAGGGGGTAGGGTAGATCTCTCCCCGTGACCAATGGACTTAGAGTCCCGAGAGTTTGGTTTACAATTTTCTTAATAATATATTCATCCAATCTGTACAGTCCATGACTTAGATTTAAATCATTAACAAATGTATCCTTGACGAGACTGGATTCTATGATATTTCTCCTAACAATTTCTTTAGCTTCATCCCAATTAATGCAATGGCTGAAGTCCCTAAGATGAACAAATAACGCGTTGAACGTTTGACCACTTCTAACGCTATGCTTGTGTTGCTTTAATCTAACATCTAATTCCTTTCCAGTCTGACCAATAAAGTATCTGTTGCAATCTTTATATGGAAATTTATATACACAACCTTCTTTATTTACAGGGGAACTTTTAATTAAAAAAACTTTTGACTGTGTTGGAGTTTCTAAAAATGACTTGGGTGTTGAAATTCTTAAGAATGTGCGGTGATTTAATGAAATTATCATAGTATGGAAGAACGAGAAGATTTTTAGAATATAATGTGTCTCTAGCTTTATCATGAAAATATGACTTCCTAGCCTTTTTTTTTTTTTTTTTTGAGAATTTTCAATGAGATCATTGGGATACTTTTATTTTGAAGCTATGTCATTTATTCTTGAGAATTCATTATCCAAAAACTTCGGACTACAAATACGATAAGCTCGAAGGTACATTGACGATAACACAGATGCCTTAGTCCTGTAATGACGAGAAATATTGACCATGATTTTATTCTTATTATTTATGATGTTACTTCTTTATTTACCCGTGTTCCCGTTAATGATTTATTAGTGTACCTGGAAGAAGAATTGGAGAAAATTGATTTACCACTGCCTACTGCCACCATTATTGATTTAATTAAATTATGTGTTTTAGAATCCTATTTTATGTTTAATGGCAAATATTATTTACAGAATTTTGGTATGGCAATGGGTAATCCGATTTCTCCAATTCTAAGCAATCTTTATATGGATTTTTTTTTTTTAACAAAGTTGTTACCCAATATTCTCCCTCAAAATGTTACTTGGTTTAGTTACATTGATGATATTTTGTGTATTTGGCCTGTTAATGTTGATCTGTCTATTTTCTTGTGACAGCTTAACACCCTAGTCCCTTCTATCAATTTTACTTTGGAAATAGAACAAAATAACCAATTACTTTTCCTTGATGTATTGATATACAGAAATGAAAGGTCTTTCAAATTTGATGTCTATAGGAAACCCACCAATGTTCTTTCATATGTTCATTTTTACTCTTATCATCATCACAGGACTAAGGCATCTGTGATATCATTAATGAACCTTCGAGCTTATCGTATTAGTAGTCCGGAGTTTTTGGATGATGAATTCTCAAGAACAAATGATATAGCTTCAAAATTAAAGTATCCTAATTATCTCATTGAAAATTCTCAAAAAATGGCTAGGAAGTCTTATTTTGATGATAAAGCTAGAGACACATTTAATTCTAAAAATCTTCTCGTTCTTCCTTATTATAATCATTTCATTAAATCAACGCATATTCTTAAGAATTTCAACATCCAAGTCATTTTTAGAAACTCCAACACAGTCAAAAGTCTTTTAATTAAAAATTCCCCTATGAATAAGGAAGATATTGTATATACAAAATTCCATGTAAAGATTGCAACAAATGCTATATTGGTCAGACTAGAAAGGAATTAAGTGTTAGATTAAAGCAACACAAGCATAGCGTTAGAAGTGGTCAAACGTCGAACGCGTTATTTGTTCATCTTAGGGATTTCAGTCATTGTATTACTTGGGATGAAGCTAAAGTAATTGTTAGGAGTAATTCTTATTTGAATAGAAATATCATAGAATCCAGTCTGATCAAGGATACATTTGTTAATAATTTAAATCTAAGTCATAGATTGTACAGATTGGAAGAATTAAGAAAATTGTAAACCAAACTCTCGGGACTCTGAGCCCATAATTCATATAATACCATTAGTATAAAAAC
>NC_134782.1:31534707-31537207 GCF_046742065.1 Oratosquilla oratoria
CTAAAAAACTAAACACCAAGACTCATGTGTTTCCTACTCCGCTTACGTCATATATATATATATATATATATATATATATATATATATATATATATATATATACATATATATACATATATATATATGTATATATATACACACATATATATATATACATACATATATATACTCGTATATATATATGTATATGTATATATATACATATATATATATATATATCATATATATATATATATATATATATATATATACCACAGGAGGAAGGAAACTTGTAGACAATAAATACTTTCGTATATTATATCTGAAGATGTAATATGCGAAAGTACTTACTGTCTACAAGTTTCCTTCCTCCTGTGGTTATTTTACATTTTTGTATCACGGTGATGTGATTGCTTGCATGTATTTATATATATGTATATATATATATATATATATATATATATTCTAGACCTTCAAGACTAGAACATCGTCTCTACACCAATGAAGTCCTTCTCACCCTGAGGAAGCCTCTTATCGAGGTGAAAAAACTCCGAAGTTTTAGGTGTCGTTGTCAACAGTTTTTTACATGCTGTTACACATCAAATAGAAACCATCGGCATTCACCAGCGCCTTTCTTTTCACATTCACCATGGATGATTTCGTTCATAAGCTGAATGAAGTTGATAGGAAGTCCTTCCTTAAACTTAAGAAGATACAACTGAAAATAGTTAAATCTATTAGCGCAGTTGATTTTAATCAATATATATATATATGTATATATATACATATATATATATATATATATATATATATATATGTATATATACAATATTAAAAAGTTATATATTCAGGTATCGGATTTTCTTTAGGACATGTTATGTTGAACACTAAAACTGCAAGCTGCATTTGTATTTATGTACTTTTTTTTTTTTGTAATTATAGACAGCGGCCTTGCTGTGGATGTGCTGTGTCTTGCGACACTGCTTCTGACCCAGGGCAGTGGACAAGGTCCAGGGATGACCCGTCATCCAGGAGGTGCTAAGATAAGAGGGAGGGTGGAGGGTATGGAGTGTATTCAGGGATGGAATGGGTGGAAATGATTTTATGCCTTTTCCTTTTTGGCTACCTCCCTTGGAAGGGGGAAAAAGCCTTGGTATATGTATGTATGTATGTATAGACTTCGTATAGTTTATCAATAAAATGCATTTGCTAAAAGGCCTAGGAAAACACAAAAGATCTTAGCCTATGTAATCCAAACGTTTTGGAAACAATGTATATTATCAAGTAATAAATAATAGTTTACAAAAATAGTGTTAATATAAAAGATACAATAATACATTTCTTACACCGCTCGTTAGAACAATAATGTAAGTTTCTTTATATTTTGTAACTTGTATCATAAGATTAATGTGCAACATTTTTCTTCCCTTTATTTTCACATATCTTGACACCCTGCCTAACTCTAAAAAAAAAAAAAAACTTATCTTTATAATCAGTACCCTAAATATAGGTTTGACTTTCTTTCGACAAAATTCATTGCCCCTTTTAGTTGAGTGAGGGGTCCTGAGTGACAATCTATCTTTGGAATTTATGACGCCTCGAGACTCTTCCAAACGCGCCGAAATAGGCTCAGATTCACCTGACCGAATCCAATGTCACATACTTTACATTCACGAAGTCTATAAATCGGCTCGCTCTGTTCCTGGGTATGCCTGTATGCTGAAAGCTTGGGTGTGATACGTTGGTTATTATTATTTTTTTCATTTGGCTTTATCTAAATTTAGGTTTTTGTTTTGTATTACATATACAACACACACACACACACACACATATATATATATATATATATATATATATATATTCAACTTGAATATTCAAATGAAGTAATGTGTGATATTTTAAACAACTATTTTAGCACCTCAAAGTGAAGTCCAAACTGAAACCTGTGAAAAATCTACAGTTAACTCACTACGGTAAATATAACAAAATAAAAAATAAAAAGGTGTATAGAAAAATTCAAAGTTAATAAAACACCAGGGCCTGACTGTTGGCATCCAAGAATCTTAAAGGAAATGAAAAATGAGATTGTTGTTCCATTAGAAATTATTTTTAAGAAATCAGTCATATCCGGAGATGTCCCAAGAGATTGAAGCTAGCTAACGTTACTCCCATATTCAAAAACGGTGACAAAAAGAATCCAAAAGACTACAGGCCTATAAGTCTGACTTCAATTGTAGGAAATATGATGGAAACTATCATCAGAGATGCTATCGAACATCATTTAGAAAGTAACTGTTTGGTAAATGATAGCCAGCATGGTTTCAGACGGAAACTTTCTTGCGCGACTAACTTACTCGAATTCTACAACTCAGTCATCTCGAATTATGACAAAAGAAACAATATGGATTTAATACTTTGCAAAAGCTTTTGATACCGTCCAACACGGAAGACTACTTACTAAATTAGCTTCACATGGAATAAGTGGTAGCCTATTAAGTTGGATTAGTAATTGGTTGAATGA
>NC_134782.1:31544707-31549707 GCF_046742065.1 Oratosquilla oratoria
AGGAATGTCTGTTGAGGAAGGACGGGAGAGGACAGAAGGTAGGGGTGAATGGAGAAGGGTTGTGTATGGATGATGCTGTGATGCATGAGGGGGAGTGGATAGGGGATGGGGGGTGAGGAAGTATGTATGAGAAATAAATTGACGCAGCCCGAAGGGATTTCTCCCCGTCTTCTCCTTTTCTGCATGAGGGGACCGAGAGGTTGGGGGTGGTCGCCGAATTTATGAATTGGCCTTGCTGTGGATGTGCTGTGTCTTGCGACACTGCTTCTGACCCAGGGCAGTGGACAGGATGCAGGGATGACCCGTCATTCAGGAGGTGCCAAGATGTGAGCGAGGGTGGAGGGTGGAGGGGAGTGGAATATGTAGAGAATGGAATGGGTGGGAGTAGTTTCTATACATTTTTCTTTTTGGCTACCCCCCATGTAAGGGGAAAAAAGCCTTTGGTATATGTATATATGAGGCGTTATTATTATTATCTTCATCATCATTTTGTTGTCGAGAGGAAATTATTCAATACCGTCATAACGTGTGTTATGTGTGTGTGTGTGTGTGTGTGTGTGTGTGTGTGTGTGTGTGTGTGTGTGTGTGTGTGTGTGTGTATTTGTGTGTGTGTGTGTGTATGTGTGTATGTGTGATTCACCATAGTCTTGGATCACGTGTTGGACTTGTGATCGACAGCTACTTCCCTCCTGGAAGAGAACTCAGAGCTCGCATGTCCGATCTATGGGTAATGCTGTGACCTTACACGAATACACACACCCGACTCCCCGCCCACGAGAGTTGAAGTAACGACTCGAAGTGCAGCGATACTGAAATTATTTCAGCCCGGGGCAGGATTCGAACCCGGACCGCCGTAATGACAGTCGGAGACTCTACCAACCGCGCCACCGAGTCGTGTGTGTGTGTGTGTGTGTGTGTGTGTGTGTGTGTGTGTGTGTGTGTGTGTGTGTGTGTGTGTGTGTGTGTGTGTGTGTGTGTGTGCGCGTTCGTACGTGTGTGCACTTGCGAGTAAATGCTTAGGTTGAGCGCATACATGAATTTATAAGCTCGTGTACATATTCATACATGTACGAGCATATAATACTGTACTTGTATGTTAAACTCATCATGTAAATATATTTTACATCTATAAAGATTTTTGGAAACTATGTGATTTGGTTATACTATTCTCGTTCTCACAATGATTTTCCGTTAGGTATATGTAACTAACTAGAGTATATGATATGGTATTTATCTTCAATTTTATATAGATATGAAAATTTTTCGGCAATAAGCGAAAGGCAACAATTTCCACACGATTTCTATAAAATATTCCGCAACTCCTGAATTACATTATGAAACTGTAAATTTGTTTCTGAACAATTACTACAGGATTTCCTCCACCAATAACTAGGGAAGTTTATGAATAAAACTTCACCTAGGTAACATATAACCTAGACCCTAGAAACTCTAGCGTCTTGGGACTATACAGGGTATTCCAAAAGTATATTTCTCGACATTTTATACCTTAATAACTACTGAGGATTTAAAAAATCTATCTATATATTCTGAAAGTTTATAAAGAAATATGAATACAAAAATGTAAGAAATTTATTTATCATTATTTTTAAAGGTGTTCAATGTGTGCGCCTTGGGTTCCAGGGCACACATCCAAACAATAATCCATTTCTTGCCGAACGCAAGGGGAGGTACATACTCCAAGCGTTTCAAATACCCCCTAGAGGAAGAAGTCGCATGGAATGAGATCTGGAGACCTAGGGGGCCATTGCGGATGCGCGTGATCAGTTCGTCCAGAACGTTCGAGCCATAGCAGGATTAAAAGAAGAAAAATTGATGATTTTAGCTTTCAAATGATACCAGTTTCATCTTGCTACCATTTGTAGTTCATGATGCACGAGTTCTTAGAATGTGACATATACTTTTGGAACACCCTGTACAGGTAACTACTCGCTCGCTCTCTCTCTCTCTCTCTCTCTCTCTCTCTCTTTTTTTCAAATGCACCATGCAGTCGAGGATAAGAGAAAGACAGACAGACAGACAGATAGATAGGCAGATAGATAGAGAGAGAGCATGTGTGCGTGTGTGTGATTCGCCATGGTCCGGGATCACGTGTTGGACTCGTAATCGACAGCTATTTTCCTACCGGAAGAGAGCTCAGAGCTCATATATGACCGATCTATGGGTAATGCTGTGACCTTAGACGCACAAACACCACAACTCCCCGCCCACGTGAGTTGGAGTAACGACTCGCAGCGCAGTGATATTGAAATAATTTCAGACCTGTGGGTGTGTGTGTGTGTATGTGTGTGTGTGTGTGTGTGTGTGTGTGTGTGTGTGTGTGTGTGTGTGTGTGTGTGTGTGTGTGTGTGTGTGTGTGTGTGTGTGTTCACTTGGTCTTTGAATCACGTGTTGGACTCGTGATCGACAGCTATTTCCCTCCCGGAAGAGAGCTCAGAGCTCGTATGACCGATCTATGTGTGTGTGTGTGTGTGTGTGTGTGTGTGTGTGTGTGTGTGTGTGTGTGTGTGTGTGTGTGTGTGTGTGTGTGTGTGTGTGTGTGTGTGTGTGTGTGTGTGTGTATTCACCTTGGTCTTTGGATCACGTGTTGGACTCGTGATTGACAGCTATTTCTCTCCCGGAAGAGAGCTCAGAGTTCGTATGACCGATCTATGGGTAATGCTATGACCTTACACTCACACACACACCCAACTCCCCGCCCACGAGAGTTGGAGTAACGACTCGAAGCGCAGCGCGACAAAGTGTCTGACGTGGTATGGGGAGGGGATCGTATGTCGGGCGTTGTCCCAGCCCGAACGCTACTGTATCTGTCGGTGACGAGGGTCGAAAAGAAATGCAGCAATGAAAGATGAGCTTCGGAGAGCTCGACGCTTGTTCCCTGTCATTCATCCCCTCGAGTTCTCTCTTGCTCTTTTGCTCTCTTTCACCTCTCTATCACCTTCTCTCTCTCTCCCTCTCTCTCTCTCTCTCTCTCTCTCTCTCTCTCTCTCTCTCTCTCTCTCTCTCTCTCTCTCTCTCTCTCTCTCTCCCCTTTTCTCTTACTATCTTTCTCGCCATCTTTCTCCCCATCTCTCTCTCTCTTCCACCATCCCTTTCCCCATCTCTCTCTCTCTCTCCCTCTCTCTCTCTCTCTCTCTCTCTCTCTCTCTCTCTCTCTCTCTCTCTCTCTCTCTCTCTCTCTCTCTCTTTAACCTGATGTGATGTTGTAAGAGATAATGCCTAGAGAAAAGATTTCTAGATGTGGTGATGGTGAAGACGGGTGGTGTGCTTGCATGGTGACAATGAAGATATAATAAGTGATGGTGAAGGAATGGAGATGAAAAACGGTGGTGATGGTGGTAGTGATAGTAGAACGTGATAACGATGATGACTGATGGTGATGTCGATGGCAATAGTGACGGTGATGATGATGATGATGATGATGATGATGATGATGATGATGATGATGATGATGATGATGATGATGATGATGACGACGACGACGACGACGAAGACGAAGACGACGAAGACGACGATGACGACGATGATGATGATGATGATGATGATGATGATGATGATGATGATGATGATGATGATGATGATGATGATGATGATGATGATGATGATGATGATGATGATGATGATGATGATGATGATGATGATGATGATGATGATGATGATGATGATGATGATGATGATGATCCGTTTCCTCTGGCTGGAGGGAGGTCATTTTTCGTTGGGACAGGACTAGCTTCGACGGAAGCCAGCAGGCGTTGATCATCCTCTACCAGTACCAGGCGATCTTATTTATTCAGCTGAGGGAAACCTCCCGGTTTCCGGCAAAGAAAAAAAAAAAAAAAAAAGCGAAAGGACGAGTAGTACGGTCAATTTGGAACGGGAGAAGAAAGTCGTCGGCTGCTGAGACCTCTGACGAAGGGAGGGAAGAAGAAGAAGAAGAACCTTCTGGCGAAGAGGGGGAAGATGAGCGCCCTGGAAGAGAGCGGGGTGTTGTGGGTGTTCCTGCGCTAATACAGAGTGCTGGGCAGCCGAAAATACCTGCTGATGGACGTCGTCGGCCTTGTTTTGCTGGGGACGCAAGGGGGAGCTCCTTCGGACGGGGAGACTTCCTGGAGCCACCCGCGTCGGTGTCCTCCGGCACCCCAAGGACGGGGACGAGTTCGGGGAAGCCGGAGGGGTTCTTGAAGGAGCTAAAGTTCGGTGATTCCCTACGCAGTGACGATGGGGGTGCCGGAGGACCCCAAAACGGTGGCTCAGGGCTGGACTTCAGGGGCGGGAGTGGTGTATTGAATCATAAAATGTCTTCCTCTTCTTTAACCGCTGGAGAATTTTGAAATGATGGTAATTAAAAGTGCGGCGAGGCTTAATTTTGGTAGGGTTTCTTTTAGGGCTACGATCTCTTCCAGGGCGGTCCGCGCCAGGTCTTCTCCACGCTCTTCAAACTGATTGGGCTATTGCTTGGATTCTATGAAGTGCTGGTTGATGTGGTGTAGTACGAAGTTTTTCAATTTGGCTATTGTCTTGAGAACTATTGTAGGTGTGAGTTCCTTTACTGATTCTATCAGTTGTTCAGTTTTGTTTTTGATATTGTATTGTAATTTGTTGACAAATCTTTTATATTTTTGGTACTACTCGTCCTTTCTCTTCTTTCCTTTGCAGGTATTTCAGCACTCGGCGAAAAGTTGGTGCAGGATTCTCCCCAGGTCCTGGAGCCGCTTCTTTTTAATAGTCAGTCCGCAAATTTTCATTCTCCACATACAACTATCGAGAGAAAAGTCGGAAAAGATTTCACAAGTCTCCCGTGGAAGCGAGAACCTCAGATTGTACTCTGACTCACATTCTCTCACTCTCTCTCACTCATTCTCCTTCTATCTCTTCCTCTTTCTTCTTTTTACCTTTTTCTCTCATTTTTTCATCATTTTGAGTAAATTTGGATTCCCTTTCAAATATAAGATTTTTATGTATACAATAGAAAATATTGTCTT
>NC_134782.1:31564707-31569707 GCF_046742065.1 Oratosquilla oratoria
TATAGTTTCTAATTATTAATTTATTATTACTATGATTTTTTTTCGCATCCGACATAGATATGGACCAAAAGGTCTCCTGTCAGCATGCTCCGCCTTTGTAATCCTTTGTAAACTCCGTCTTGGAAGGTTTAAAGCGTTATCACACTGAGCTATTTTTCCTCCTACCTTCAATTCATCGGCAGTACGACACACCTCCAGCACTTTTTCCGCCTTAAGATCCCTATGGCAAACTACTTTGTTATCTCAACAATTTACATAGAATATCATTTGCTTTGCTGGAGGAGAATCATTTTCCTCCAGCATATCAGATTCCTTCCCGAAAGCTACGGGCTGCAAATCTGCTCCAACAGTCGGAGGAAAAATAACCCAATGTGATAACATCAGTCGGAGAAAAAATAGCCCAGTGTGATGACGCCTTTAAACGGCTTCATTCCCTGTCTACTTTGGTTTCCTTCCTCGTAGCGTGTCCGTCTGTTCCCCACCCATACAGCATTACTCTTCGTTTTCCACTTATGGCCCCCAAGAGTCCATAAATTCATCCCGCTTTCCGCACTTTCGCTTTTTACTCCTCCTCCTCCTCCTCCTCCTCCTCCTCCTCCTCCTCCTCCTCCTCCTCCTCCTCCTCCTCCTCCTCCTCCTCCTCCTCCTCCTCCTCCTCCTCCACCTCGTACTCGTGTTTCTTCTCCTTCTCTTCCTCCTCCTCGTCCTCCTCCTCTTCCTTCTCCTCCTGTTCCTCGTATTCGTGTTTCTCCTCCTCTTCCTCCTCCTCCTCCTCCTCCTCCTCCTTCTCACCCTCCTTTTCCTCCTGTTCCTCGTACTCGTGTTTCTCCTCCAACTCATTCTCATCCTTCTCTTTCTCCCCCTCTTCCTCCTCCTCCTCTATCTCCTCCTCCTCCTCCCCCTGTTCCTCATACCCGTGCTCCCCCTCTTTCTTCTCCTCCTCCTCTTCCTCCTCCTCCTGTCCTTCGTACTTCTGCTGCTCCTCCCCTTCACCTCCTTCTCCTTCTCCTCCTTCACTTCCTCCTCCTTCTCCTCATCCTACTGCTACTACTATTACTACTACTACCTCTACTCCTGCTACACCTCTTCATCTTCCTTCTCTTCCTGTTCCTCTTACTCTTCCTCCTCCTCCTCCTCCACTTCCTTTTCCTCCTCCTTCTACTCCTTCTCCCCTTTCTTCTGCTACTGCCACCACTACTACTACTGCTACTACTACTACTACTACTACTACTACTACTACTACTACTACTACTACTACTACTACTACTACTACTACTACTACCACTACTACTACTACTACTACTCCCCATTTTCCTCCTCCTTCTCTTCATTATTTTTTCTTCTTCTACTACTCCGCTCCCACTCTTCCTTATTCCTCCTCTTCCTCCTTCTCCTTCATTCCTATTCTCATCGTCTCTTTCCATATTTTCTTCTTCATTCTCTTCATTCTTTTCCTCCTCCCCTTCTTCCTCCTCACTTTCCTCTTCCTTTTTCTCTTCCTATTACTCCTCCTTCTTCTCCAATTCTTCCTCCTTCTATTCTTCCTTTCCTTCGCCTATTTTTAGTCTTCCTTTCTATTTTTGTCTTCTTTTAATTCAAATTTCCTTTTAATTATCTCTTCCCCGTCTCCCTCCTCCTCCTCTTTCTCTCTACCCCCTCATCTTCCTCTTACGGTTCCTCCTCCTCCTCCTCCTCCCCATCCTCCTCTTCCTCCTCCTCCTCCCCCTCCTCCTTTCCTTCCTCCTCCTCCTCTTCTTTCTACTATTCTTCCGCCTCTTCTCCTCTTCCTCTCTTTCCCCTCCTCTTCTTCTTCCTCTTCCTCTTTCCCTTGCTCCTCCTCCTCTTCCTCCTTCTCCAATACGATCGTCCCTTGAAATCAGATGTTACGACCTCTTCCTATCCCCTACGGCCGCGCGCGGGATCGATCCATAAGGATAGAAGCGCTGGAGGAATACAGTCCTTCCCTTACGACCGCGTCCGTATACTTCAAGCTAAGGGCGGGGGATCTTCGTTTAAATAAATATATATAATCCTCCAGAGTATGTTCTATGTGTGTGTGTGTGTGTGTGTGTGTGTGTGTGTGTGTGTGTGTGTGTGTGTGTGTGTGTGTGTGTGTGTATGTGTGCGCGCGTGTATGTGTGATTCACCATGGTCTTGGATCACGTGTTGGATTCGTGATCGACAGCTATTTCCCTCCCGCAAAAGAGCTCAGAGCTCATATATGACCGATCTATGGGTAATGATGTGACCTTATACGCACACACACACACCCAACTCCCCGCCCACGAGAGTTGGAGTAACGACTCGCAGCGCAGTGCGCGCGCGCGCGTGTGTGTGTGTTGATATTGGTATCTTAATCATCCACACTACGTTGAGTAGCCGTCCATTGGATTCTGCGTTCATTACTTGTCGCCATTTTGTAGGTTAAGTGGTAATCATGGTTATTTTTTTTTGTCAGCATTTTGTAGGTTAAATGGAAGTTATGATTATCTCTTGTCAGTATTTTGTAGATGTAGTGGCTGTAGAATGAGTAGTGCTTCTTCTGAATATTGCCAATTATTATTTTGACGCAGAGATGACCCGTCATCCAGGAGGAGCCAAGTAAAGAGGGAGGGAAGGGTGGTGAATTGGAGTGGAGTACGTGAGGATGAAATGGGTGGGAGTGGATTTATACCTTTGACTTTGGCTACCTATCTTGTAAGGGGGGAAAAACCCATGTTATGTGTATGTATGTATTATTATTATTATTATTATTATTATTTTTTTTTTTTATTTTTTTTTTTTAAGGTTCCAACAGTCTTTTGGAATAAAATGTTCTTGAACTTAGCAAAATAAAATGTACAATATATGATCAAAATTTATCGAAGACATTTTCTCTGCTTTCAATTTGGCTCCAGTCGTCAAGTGAATAAAATCTTCTGACGACATAACCAAAAGAGAATTCATGAACGAGGTAATCTTGTCGAATGAGTTAACCTCACACAATAAAGTTTCTCATAACCTCACGCTCATTTCCAAGCATCATCACTCTTTTTCTCTTCTTCCTTTCTTATATCTACTCTCTTCTAACTCCTTCCATTACTTCTCTTTCATCTCCAATCATCATCACTCTTTTCCTCTTCTTCTTCCTTTCTTATTTCTCCTCTCTTTCTTCTAACTCCTTCCACTCCTCTTTCATCCTTGATCATCATCACTCTTTTCCTCTCCTTCTTTCCTCCTTCCTTTCTTAATTCTCCTTTCTTTCTTCTAAATCATTCCATTTTTTCTTTTTACCTTCATGCCTCATCACTCTTTTCTCTCCTTCCTTCCTTTCTTAATTCTCGAATCTTTCTTCTAAATCATTCCATTTTTTCTTTTTCTTCTCCTCTACAAATCCAAAGTCTCTTCTTGGAGAAGAATCTCAGCCTTAGTCCTAGAATCCATTTTACTTAGCCCTTTGACATCCTTGGTTGGCTATGGTCAACTGATAAAGATAATTTGATTCATTAGAGGGGCAAATTTATTAATATCGATTGGACACACACACACACACACACACACACACACACACACACACACACACACACACACACACACACACACACACACACACACACACACACACACACACACACACACACACACACACACACACACACACACACACACACACACACACATATATATATATATATATATATATATATATATACATATATGTGAGTGAGTGTGTGTGTCTTAGTTTCACTAAATACAAAAGTCTATCTTAAGATCTCTCGCGCCTATGAAACGCTTGTTAACCTGTTCCTTTGTTATTAATTGTTCCGGTCATTTCAGGGCAAAGACTCCCGTTCGGCATAACAACCTATTCAGAACTCTAACGCTTTTCCGTGACGTCATAGTCTTCTATGACGTCACAATATTATATGACGCCATTCTCAGTCACCGCCAACGATCCCATTGATGCCTATTCAAAGCCTGGTCACTCTAAAGCATAGACAATGTATGCTGATTCCGTGACGTCATAGTTTCATGACGTCATAGTCTTCTGTAACGTCATAACATATGTGAAGTTGTAACCTTCGGTGACGTCATAGTATCCAATGTTTTTATGACGTCATAATATGGTGACAATGACGTGAACAGCGTTATTCTTTATCATTTTTATTCTAACCAAAGCCAAACGGTTCCAATTAGCTGATAGGGTTCAGACCACCTTTTAGACCATATCAGTCCTCCTATCGAACGAAACCTTGATCCGCTAGCCTAAATAAAGACTAGGAATGATGTCCTCATTCTAAAGCGAGCTTCATCGCAAAAGATCGACCGGGGCGTTGAAAAACAAGGCTCACTCTAACTTTTTTTTTTTTTTTTTTTTTTTTTGAGAAGAAAAAAAAAGGGGGTGGGGGAGAATTGACCCTTTGTTGTTGTCGCGTATTGAACCCGTTGTTCCCTAGGTTCCATTAATATCCGTCACATGCCCCTTTGTTTTGCTCTCCGTTCCTGATATGTCATTCGCTCTCTTTCTCTCTCTCTCTCTCTCTCTTCAGATTTTTTGTGTGTCTATTCAATGCCATGTAATGTTATATTGTAATGCGTGTGCTTGTGTGTGTGTGTGTGTGTGTGTGTGTGTGTGTGTGTGTGTGTGTGTGTGTGTGTGTGTGTGTGTGTGTGTGTGTGTGTGTGTGTGTGTGTGTGTGTGTGTGTGTGTGTGTGTGTGTGTGTGTGTGTGTGTGTGTGTGTGTGTGTGTGTGTGTTTATGTGTGTATGAGTGTGCCTGTCTGCACGCACGCGTGTGTATGTGTGTGTTTGTATGTACTCTGCCTCTCTTTGTATGTGTGTATATGAACGTCTAATTCATCACGGCCCTAGAATAAGTGCTAGACTTGTGATTGACAGGTATTACTTACCCGGATGAGAGCTCAATTCATAAGTAATGTTCTCCATACAGACCCAAATGCACACAGGCGCATACACGTACACATCACCTCCTTGCTCAAGAAAGACAGTAACGGTTGATA
>NC_134782.1:31574707-31577207 GCF_046742065.1 Oratosquilla oratoria
TGAATATACCGCTAGATTGGTTTCCCTATCTAACGTATTTCTTGTGTTGATTGATTCGTGTTGTGAGTGTTTTAGCAGTTTTATGTTGGTCAGACTGCTAAAACACTCACACCCCCCCACACCCCCACACCCCCCCCACACTACCTTATATATATATATATATATATATATATATATATATATATTATGGGAAAGGTGGAGGGGGAAACACGGGTCTTTATCTGAATATCGAGTTTATTCCTGACCGGTTTCGCTTACAATAGCTTCTTCAGGGGAGTGTTACTCTGGCTCGAAGTTAGCGGTGTATATAGTGAGCCAGGTCCACGTTCCCTCTTTGCGGAGAGGTCGGTGGCTGGTACCAGTATAACACGTCAAACAGCATCGGTATAACATATATAATATAATATAATACAATAATGATAATATAATAATAATATAACATAACATGATACATGGCATAATATACGATATAATACATAATATAATATAATATAACATAATATATCATATTATAATATAATAATCAAAGAACACAAAGCAGACCTAAAATACCACAGGCTTTCCAACGCGATGGTGGGACATATAGAACAAGAAGGTCATATGCCCGATTGGCTACAATCAGAAGTGGTTGAAAAAGGATTGACAAAGAGAAGAAGGAAAACAGTTGAAGCCTTACACATAGCTACCAAACCCAACATAAACCAAAAAGTGGGAGACATAAAGTGAACAGAATACAGGGCGAGGTATGCAGCTATAGAAAGACGCCCCAGGACAGCTCCGACATAATACGGGGATTTTATAACATGACAAAACATCACGGTGACATTTATTTTCATATATATTTTCATTTATCAAAAATAAAGAAAGAATAGAACAAAAAATAAAGAAAGAATAGGACCAATTAAAAACGATGAAAATGTCATGATAGAATCGGAGGAAAAAATGAGTGAGGAGTTTAACAATTATTTTCTATCGGTGTTTACTAATGAGAGGTTAGATAAAGTACCTGACTGCGATCCGATTTTCAGAGGGGATGAAGAAAGTAGTCTATCTAATATCAGCATTAGTAAAGAAGAAGTAGTCAAGCAGATTGAAAGACTTAAAGCTACAAAATCTCCGGGTCCAGACGAAATTTTTCCAAGAATGCTTAAGGAGTGTAAATTTGAAATCTGCGACTAGTTAACTGAAATATTCAATAAATCGGTAGACACTGGTTTTGTGCCAACTGCTTGGAGGCAGGCAAACGTTGTTCCTGTTTTTAAGAAGGGAGATAGATCGTCTATATGCAACTACAGGCCAATCAGTTTGACATCGGTTATAGGAAAAATGCTTGAATCAATAATAGTAAATAGACTCAGAGAACACATCGAAGGACATAATTCAATTCGTGATTCACAGCATGGTTTCTCCAAGGGTAAGTCATGTGTGACTAATCTTCTATCCTTTTACACTAAAGTATATAAGGCGTCAGATAACAATGATAATTACGATGTTATTTACCTTGACTTTAGCAAAGCGTTCGACAAGGTGCCACACCAGAGACTACTAAATAAAATCAAAGCCCATGGCATAGGAGGAAAAGTATTAGAATGGATTAGAGCTTAGATTAGTAACAGAAAACAGCGGGTCACCATAAATGGAATAAAATCTAGGTGGGGCAATGTTACTAGCGGGGTCCCCCAAGGCTCGGTTTTGGGTCCCTTGTTGTTCATTATGTATATAAACGACTTAGACGATGGGATAAATAGTGATATTAGTAAGTTTGCGGACGACACTAAAATAGGACGCCTAATTAGGTCAGGAGACGACGCAGAGATTCTGCAGGATGATCTTAATAAATTGTTATTATGGTCGGTGAAATGGCAAATGAACTTCAATATCTCTAAGTGTAGCGTGTTAAACGTAGGGCTACACAACCCCGAAAATAGATACAGCTTAGATAACACGTTTTTAGAAAAATCTGAGTGCAAGAGGGACTTGGGAGTTCTGGTGAGTCCGGACCATAAAACCAGGAAGCAGTGCATTAGCGCCAGAAATAAAGCTAACAGGGCATTAGGTTTCATTGCTAGCACGGTAACGAATAGAAGTGCAGAGGTAATTATTAAACTATCTAGCGATAGTTAGACCCATTCTTGACTATGCGGTACATTTTTGGTCTCCGTCCTACAGAATGGACATAAATTCACTAGAATCAGTACAGAGAAGAATGACCAAAAAGATACATGGACTCAGAAATTTGCCTTACGAAGAGAGGCTTAGGCATCTTAACTTACACTCTCTGGAAAGACGCAGAGTGCGGGGTGATCTAATAGAAGTAGATCAAAGGTTATAACAAGGGTGATGCAAACAAGGTCATCATAATAAAACAACAGGGCAGGACTCGCAGTAATGGGTATAAACTGGACAAATTTAGATTTAAGAAGAAATAGGCAAGAATTGGTTTACTAATAAGGCGGTCGATGAATGGAAAAAACTTAGTAACCATATAGTAAGCGCTGAA
>NC_134782.1:31587207-31589707 GCF_046742065.1 Oratosquilla oratoria
TTTACACACACACACACACACACACACACACACACACACACACACACACACACACACACACACACACACACACACACACACACACACACACACACACACACACACACACACACACACACACACACACACACACACACACACACACACACACACACACACACACACACACCACGAACATAGTTTCCCTTCCCGTAAGATACAACTAGGTAAATACACGGATACACATTCACACACACATACATATACACACATACATGCCCACGCACACACACACGCAAACACACATTTGCACATACACAAGCACTCACGCATGCACACACGCATACTCATATATTCAAACACGTATGGGTATGTGTGTTAGTTTGTAGGTGTTTTTATGCGTGTACGTGTGTGTTAGTATGTGTTCATGTGTATTTTTCTCTTTGCTTCACTACTTATCATTTATCATCGTTTCCCTCGACATCCTCTCTTGTTAGTGATCAACATTCTTGCCTTGACATGATCCAAAGTAATATCTCATTGCTTTCTGATTTCACACTTTCCCTCCCAACATATTCGTCTTTCAGACGTTTGCATTACATTAGCGTCTTGCTCTGGTCTGAACAATCTCTTCAACTCCATCTAAGGGTCATTTGGGCTTACCATATCATATGATTATCGTCCTTAGTATCCTCAGCCTTACAGGATGATTACTGTGCCTTTCCGAAATATCTTGCTTTTGTCGATTTTTTTTTTCTCACGTTTCTTTCTTTCTTTCTTTCTTTTCGAATTATCTAAGTCTTTTCTTTGGTCTTCTTTCTCGGTTATCTGTTTGTATATCTCTCTACTTTTCTTCTCTTCTTTACTCTTACGATCATTTCCGTGTTGAACTTTTTTTTTTGCTATTTTTGTTGTTGTTCTTCTCTTTATTTCTTCTTTCCGTATTTTTTTCCACTTACTGTCTCTATTTACCCTGATTTGTAATCCCATTTTTGCCTCTTCTTCTGCTCCTCCTTCTTCTTCTCCTACTCCTTCTCCTTCCCCTCCTAATCCAATTTCCTTTTATATTAATTTCTCTTATTCTTTTTCTTATTCCTCATATTTTTCCTGTTTATTTTCTCTCTCTCTCTCTCTCTCTCTCTCTCTCTCTCCCCATCTCACCAATCTCCTTTTTATTTGCATATCTCCATCTTCTCCCTTCCTTCCTCCTTTTTCTCTTCCCTCCTCCTCCTCCTCTTCCTTTTCTCTTTCCTCTTCCCCCTTCACCTCTCTCTCCCTCTCTTTCTTCCCTCTTCTCTTTCTCTCTCTCTCCATTCCTTCCTCTCTGTCTCCTTCCTTTCCTCCTCTTATCTCCCCTCTCTCCTCCTCTCATTTCTCATCCCTCTCATTCTCCTTTTTCCCACCTTTCCTCTCTCTCCCTCTACTCTTCTTCCTCCTCCTCCTCCTCCTCCTCCGCTTCTTTCTCTTCCCTTCCTTCTTCCTCCATATTTACCTAGTCCTCTTCTATTTATATCATTATCCCTTTTCCTCTTTTTTCATTTTACTTTCCTTACACTTTCTGCCTTCAGTTCCACAAGGGCCTCCTCTCTCCTCCCTCCCACTCCCTCGCTCTTCCCAATCTTTCCTACATCCCTCCCTACTCCCACTCCTTAACTCTCCCTCCTCTCTCCCACTCATTCCCCCAACCTTCCCCCTCCCACTCCTTCTCATTAATTCATAATCCCGTGTCTCCCCCATTCCCACAAATCCCGTTCCCACAAGACAATTCGCCTTCCTTAACCCATCAACTCCGATGACAAGATGTCTTGTCATTTGGTCAAATAAAACAAAAAATCATAATAAAACAACAAAATGTTTGATGATCAAACAGCACCAGAAAAATATGACGTCATCAGTCCTCCTCGAGGAGGACTGATGACGTCATATTTTTCTGGTGCTGTTTGATCATCAAACATTTTGTTGTTTTATTATGATTTTTTGTTTTATTTGACCAAATGACAAGACATCTTGTCATCGGAGTTGAATGGGTAAAAAAAAAAAAAAAAACAAAAAAAAAAAAAAAAAAAAAAAAAAAAAAAACAAAAAAAAAAAAAAAAAAAAAAAAAAAAAAAATTCCTGACGAGGGAGTCGTGATGGTCCGGTGGTTACATTGCTCGGCCTGTGCTGTGTTCAAAGTGTGACGTCATTGTGTGATGTCATCTTTGTGACGTCATCTTTGTGTTTCTTCTGAATGTCGAATGGCAATTTTATTCTGAATTAAATATCATTATATTCATTTTGGCAGACACTTAAATTTTTTTTTTCAGTTAAGTAAAACCCTTTCACTATCCAAAGGGTTAACCTTACCTTCATTACCTAGTTTAGGTAATGCCGTTTTTCGCTCAATTATCTTCATATAATTCCATTCAGGTAACCAAGGACTCACTGTCCAAAGAATTCATATTTTCAGTTTTTTTCTCTTAGGCGCTTTTTTTTTTATATATATAGACAAGGTCTCGATATCCATTTTTCTTCTTTTTTT
>NC_134782.1:31597207-31602207 GCF_046742065.1 Oratosquilla oratoria
TTTCTTTGCAATCTTACTAAGAAAAGCATAAAAGGCTTATCTTTTCTGTGGGATTAATGGGGTACAGCATTACTATAGTACTTAGAGTACTAAAAGATGATGATAAGTGTTAATTTCCTTCAGTTATTTATTGCTGACGTGCGATTGGCTGTCGACATTGACTACATCGTGACGTCATCGGTTAACGGAACAAATATGAAAAAGCCAGTCACAGTTTCTTTTCTTTTTCTTCTTCTTCTAAGTTATCTAACCCATCTTAACCCACACAATAGTAATTTATATTTACTCTATGACCTAACTTATCTTAATCTTCTAAGAGTTTTTTTTTTTTATTAATTTATAAATTTTTACCGCACAAGCATGACGTCAAGTCGCCGTTCTCTTTTGTGTTGGTAGATCTAAAATATATTCATCGTATTAAATTTTTTTTCTTAAAACCTTATTAACTAATCCATTTTCGTATATAAAAAAAATGGTAAAATTTGAGTATATTCTTTTTATAAATTCATCGTCTTGTGAATTGTCTTATCCCTCTGAAACACCAATTTACAAACAAAGGATTACAAAGGCGGAGCATGCCGACAGGAGACCTTTTGATCCATATCTAGGTCCTAATTAAACAGGTAACATTTGATTACACATTATGCTAAATCATCGTCTTACCTAAATCGATAAAACCATGCAAGTACACTGTCCAACATGAATATTTCAAAGGGGCAATGGTCCCCGGACATAATGTCCGGACTCTTCATCACCAACCTATTGAAAACTCATTTGTCTCCTGATCTCACATACGGAGTGAGCCGAGGGTAGAGACCTCTTCCCATGTTCCCCTTTCTTTTGTTAAGGGTGCTACTTAAGCAGCACGCTATCTCTTAATTTTATCTACTGAAGAGGATTGCAGTTTGCAATCGAAATATATAGATTCCCCGTTTCCAGTCTTTTCTACTCCAACAGTGGTTTCTACGTGATTGACAAATGTGTGATTACATTTTTCACCTGTAACACTGTCATATATTTACTAATTAATATTTAGCCTTCCATTGATTATTTTTCATAACTTTTACATATTTCATTATCTAAATAAATTTGTTTGAATAAAAAAAAGTGACGTCATTCCATTAATTTGTTAATCAATTCATACACTAGTTAAAATGTGCACATATATATATATATATATATATATATATATATATATACATATACATATATATATATATATATATATATATATATATATATATATGTATATATATATACGTATGTGTATACAAGACTTATTGACCCACTGTCAGAGATAAGATGGACAGAAAATCTGTATATTTCGACCACTATAAGTGGTCCTCTTCAGCAGAAGAGGACCTCAGATAGTGGTCGAAATATACAGATTTTCTGTCTATCTTATTCTCCTACAGTGGGTCAATAAGTCATTTTACAAATATGCTACTATATATATATATATATATATATATATGTATGTATATTGAACATATACATGCATTCAATTGAAAATAGATATATTTTATGCATATTAATTCTTAACGTATGTCTGCGCATACTCGAACGCATATGTTTGTGTATATGCGCGTATGAGAGTTCATGTGCGCGGGATTTTGCGTGTATATAAATGTCTACTGGCGTGCGTGTCTTGGTGTACACGTGCATATGCAAATTCATTTGCTCATATATATGTATATATATATATATATATATATATATATATATACATATATATATATATGTATATATATATATATACACATATACACACACACCTGTATATCCCATGTACGTACTTATGCATTTGCACATGTGTACACTTATGTGCGTATCTGTTTGTGTACACCTGTGTGGCATGGAATTATGATACACAGCTACTTTTTCGTCTCTATCTTGTTCCTATTATGTAATTGAGAGATCAACCGTGCAAAGAATACAAATATGAATATATAAATAAATAGATGAATAACTACATGACTATATATATATATAGATAGATAAATAGACAAGAAAATAAATAAATAAACAGATAAATGAATGAATGAATAAATACAGTTCAACTAATAAATCAAAATTAATAAACAAACAAATAAGAAAACAAATATATAGATATCATATGATAAAGAAATATAGATAATATAAACGCATAGGAATATAAAAAATATATGTCAGAATAAACAAATACGTAAAATGAATACCCACAAAATGTACCAAAAGGAAAAAAATGAAAATAAGTAAATTAATATGAATCACTTTAAGCGTCAATTAAAAAATATTCTTTTTCAGCTTTCAGAAAAATATTTTTTTCTTTTTATCACATGAATATATAAATTGGACGAAAAAATTACCTAAGAAGACAATAGGATTATCTTAAATTGGAGTCAAATTAGTCAGTTATCTGAAAATCCGACCCCTCAGCTGATGACACATATCTGTAAGCCGCTCTGATTGGTTGCCGAAATCACGACAACCAATCACTACAGGTTTTCACCCTACAATATATTGTCAGCTTGACTGAAGTTTGTATATATATATATATATATATATATATATATATATATATATATATATATATATATATATATGTATATATATATATATACATACACACACACACACACACACACACACATATATATATATATATATATATATATATATATGTGTGTGTGTGTGTGTGTGTGTGTGTGTGTGTGTGTCTGTGTGTGTACATACATCTACTATAATAAAGGAGTAGCTTCGGTCTGTCTGTTTGTTTGTTTGTTCACGAGTTCCTCCTGGGGTTTAGGAGATAGACCCCCATTACCATAAATATTCTGATACCCTATCAGTCTAGGTACTTGGTTAACTATATTTCATTAATATGTATATATATATATATATATATATATATATATATATATGTATTTATATATATATTTATATATATATATATATATATATATATGTATATATATATATGTATATATATATATATATATATATATATATATATATATATATATATTGGTTAGGGTTAAGGGTGGGGTATGGTGTGATAAAATGCCACTACTGTAGTCTCCCCTTAACGTGCATAGCATTTTGTGACAAAAATTATTATGATTAAACAAACCATTGTATGTGTCAATACATATTATTTATATTTGTGAAATTAATGTTGCCACAAACTGTGATAGCCTTTGTAAAAACATGTAAATGTAAAATGATGGTATGATTTTACCAAATCTTAAAATATTATTTATTTTTATTTTATTTTATCATGTTAACAATCCACTACAATGGTTAGGTTAAAGATTATCTACGAACTCATCCTAGGTTTTTCCAGATAGACCCCTATAAACATATATATTCTGAAACCTTATAATCCAAGGTACTTGGATAACTATCTTTTATTTGTCTGTGTGTTTTTTTTTTTTTTTTTTTTGTTCACGAACGCCTAGGGTTTTGGAGATAGACCCTCCATAACCATATATATTCTGATACCCTATCACTCCAGGTACTTGGATAATTGGTTAGGGTTAAGGGTTAAAGTCAAGTAAAGTATGGTTAGGTTAGGAATTATTCATGAACTCGCAGCAACGCGCGGGTATATATGTATATATATATATATATGAATATATATATAATTATATATATATATATAACATACATACTTATATAAATATATGTACATATAAATATGTATATATATAAATATATATACATATTGATAAGTATTTTAGACAAATTATTTGGATGATGGAGAACATAAACACAGGGGAAGGCTCGGAACCCTAAACACTAACGTTTCGTTCGCGTAGAACTTCTTCAGAGAGTGTATGTAGAACTGCAATTGAAGTTTATGTACTAAATCTAATTATCTTTTCGGACACTTGGGAAAGGTCGTTTTTCTGGCGTGCTTTAGAATTAAAATACTAGTTTCTTTAGCTAAATTGATAAACCCTCCTTGATGATTCAACTAAAAATTCATTGAATCCCCTGTGTTTATGTTCTCCATCATCCAAATATTATATATATGTATATGTATATATATATATATATATATATATATATACTTCATTAAAAGTGATGGCTAATTGTGCATATAATATTTTTATATGTATTTTCCATATGCCTTACTATGGACTTATGTTCCTTTTAAAGGAGGTTTATGACTTCACTGTAGATGGTCATGTTTGCTATATCGCGATTTCGGGTTCAAGACCCTTCTTCAGTAGCGCTTATGAATATTCTATTTGGTCAGGATAAGAATTATTCCAGTGTTATGTTTAATTATTTTACTTTATATACTTAATGTTGTATACTTCCTCGTCATTGGGGGAGGTACCGGTCACCTGGAAGAGGTTACTTGGTAACTCAGGCAGTGATGAAATGTCACGTGCTAGGGGAAGCCTCCGACTTTGTGTTGTGACAAAAATGTCCAGTGCTTGGCATTGTGTTTTTTTTTGTCTCAGCTTTGATTTGTGGGGTTATGTCTCATGCTTAGATTTGTGGTGATTTGTCTCACGCTTGGGAGGGCCCTAAGATCATCTGCTTGTATATTCAGATTTGGGCTCAACTCTTTAATGTATAGTGCTTCTAAAATTGGGAGGCGTCTGTAATCTGTACATATTTTCAAAATCTCAGAGTTTTCTTCGAGGATGTATCTTGTTAGTGTTGTGCCATGGACTTCTCTTAAATGATTTTTAGGGGTTCCTGATGTCAGGTGATATGAAAGGCGACGGGATAACTTCATTGTCGTCATGCCAATATAGGTGGAGGGGAGGGCTTCACAGATCCCTCGTGCAGAAGTAAACCTATAGATGATATGTGATTTTTGAAATTCCTTTCTCTTTTGGTGGTTTTTTTTTTTTTAAGAAGGAAATGTCTGGTCTTGTCTTATAATAAATCACCAAGCTTATTATCTTTTCTGGGTTAGTTGGTTTGATATTCCTCTTTACAATATGTTTCATTATACGCTCATCTTCTTTATAGGCTGATGAGAATATATATTTATAATA
>NC_134782.1:31614707-31617207 GCF_046742065.1 Oratosquilla oratoria
CCATTGCAATGTTACAACCCAAATTCCTTTTCATTATTTAATTTTAGTTTTTTATTCCGAAATATTAATAACTTCCTGCAGCATCAGAGGCCTTGTATACACACATACATACACACATGCATATATATACATTCACACACATGTACATACATAAATACATATATACATATACATACATACATACCTGAACATACCCATATACGAGTATACAAGCGACAGAACCAATGTAGTCACCATACATCATTTCATCCATAACGTCACCATACCGTTACATACAGTAAATAACTGACGACCATAAAACTATTACTATATTGAAAGTATTTCTTTTAATGTCTTCGGCTTCTAACCACACCCTCCCCCTTCCCCCTACCTCCACCCACCCCATCCTGAAGCCTCCGAAGTGAGTCAGTTTACGATCTAAACCATTTGATTCATTACAACCGTGTGTTTTCTATGGCGGCCATGGCATTGGGCGTGAGGGCTTGCCTAACAGAGAGAGACGCTTCTGCAAACAGGGGAGGGGGGTGGATGTGGGTAAAGGGGCAGGGGGGTATTAGCGGGGGAGGGGGAGGGAGAGTAGAAGGAAGGGGAAGAGTGTAGTGAGAGTGGGAGAGGGGGAAGAAAGAGAATGAGGCGTGGTGACGGGTGCGTGTTTCACGTCTTTGCGTGGTTATGAACATAATATTATAATTGTATGAATACATTTATGTGCTTAAGATGAATTAACATTATAGTTTAAATTTGAATACAAAATTGTAAAGAAGTATGTTTTGCATGTCTTGCAGGACCGCGAGCGTGATTAATGGATTAAGAATACGTCTCCAACGAAATCAAGTAACGTTACAGACGTATTTCTTTAGTGACGTCATGCCAACGAGAATGTATACAATCACACCCAGAAGTGTGTCCAATGAGTTCCTGGGTTGAGAAAGTTACCCATTCAACTCCGATGACAAGATGTCTTGTCATTTGGTCAAATAAAACAAAAAATCATAATAAAACAACAAAATGTTTGATGATCAAACAGCACCAGAAAAATATGACGTCATCAGTCCTCCTCAAGGAGGAGGACTGATGACGTCATATTTTTCTGGTGCTGTTTGATCATCAAACATTTTGTTGTTTTATTATGATTTTTTGTTTTATTTGACCAAATGGAGGACTGATGACGTCATATTTTTCTGGTGCTGTTTGATCATCAAACATTTTGTTGTTTTATTATGATTTTTTGTTTTATTTGACCAAATGACAAGACATCTTGTCATCGGAGTCGAGAAAGTTAAGCAGAATTAAGTTGAGAAGGGAGCAGAGAAGGTGGAGATGATGATTAGAGTAGATAGAGTAGAGGAGAATAGATATGTAGTTCCTCGAGAGACAGACATTTTTCATACATCGACTCTTAGGTGATTGAGGACAATTCTCTAAATGTGACGGAAAGTTCTGTTACGTTCTTATTTCGATTCAGTGTTGACCTTACCCAACAACGCCCCGACCTGATTTAAATCTCCTATATCGGCTTTTAGCCGGTCACGTTCTACGTTCTTGCCAGAGGATTCTCGGAATGTGATTGTTATTCACAATCACCATCATAAATAGATAATTATCTCACCTTCTCCAAGCTGAACTAAAATGACACAGAAGATAACTTAAAAGTAACAGTGCATAGATAGAAAATCTTCAGTAATCAGTGTAGTAAATTATCAAATGAAGTGTTAGCCTCCTCCATAGATGTGTTTTTGTCACATGTTGTTTAATACTTAATTGCTACATCTAAATGTATGATAAAGTAAGATTTTATAATAATTTATTTGTAAAAGGAAAATGTTTAGTACATTTTCTCTTTCCCTCTGATTTGAAAAGAACCTGATTTTATTTTATCGCGACATTCTAGTTAATTTAAGGAAACATTACTAAGGTAATTAAGCACTGAGAGTGTCGTGATTGCGTAGGGGGAGAGTGGGAGGCGAAAGGGAGAGTGTGTTGGGGGACGGAGAGGGGGAAGGAAGGGGAGAGGGGGGTGTGGGGGGATGGAGAGGGGGAAGGAAGGGGAGAGGGGGGTGTGGGGGACGGAGAGGGGGGAGAAAGGAGAGGGGGAACGAAGAGGGTGTAGAGTGGACGTATAAGAGGAGGGGAGAAGTCAAAGGAGGGGGAGGGGGGAGTAGGAAAATGAGAAGGGAGAGGGAGGGGGAGGGAGAGTGGGGGAAGGGATGGAGGTGAGTGGAGGGTGGATGGGAAGAGGGGAGGAATGTAGAGGCAGAGAAAGGGGTAGGGGGAGGGGCCAGGGGAGGTGGGTGAGGGGAGTGGGAGAGGGGACAGTCTACGAGATAAGACAATTTTCTCTGTATAATGGCCGGGGTCCACATGTTACTGCCATATATGCGAGAAGAAGAATCGTCTCGACCGAATGCACTTCATTAAAAAAAAAGTGTGTTAGGGATTACGAGGGTTTAATTAGGGGGATGGACCCCCTTAAGACCTCCTAAGATCTCCCCCTTCCCCC
>NC_134782.1:31634707-31637207 GCF_046742065.1 Oratosquilla oratoria
CCTCCTTGACAATCAGAGTACTTACCGCTCCTGCTAATTTTATAAACCCTTCCCTATGGTTGATGCAGGGGTGGGAAGTAATGTAGGCTGCCTCCACTATTTTTCTTTTCTTTTTCTCTAGACCTTTGTGGAGCACCTCTATCTGGAAGATGACCACATTGGTCTAAATGAACTACTAGCGAGTTGGAGGTTCTGGGCGTTGTCAAGAATAGAAATAAATCAGAAAAGGATATAGAGAAGGGCGCGATTTACAATATACCATGTGGTGGTTGTCCGTTAGGATATTATGGAGAGACGGGAAGATCAGTGGAGCTACGGACATATGAATACAAAAATGACGTCAGACCTCACAGAACCTCCAACTCGCTAGTGGTTCAATTAGACCAATGTGGTCATCTTCCAGATTGGAATAGGATAGAGGTGCTTCAAAAAGGTCTAGGGAAAAAGAAAAGAAAAATAGTGGAGGAAGCCTATATCACTTCCCACCCCTGCATCAGCCATAGGGATGAGTTTAAAAATTAGCAGGAGCGGTAAGTACTCTGATTGTCAAGGAGGTAAAAAGGACAATTGAGAACAGAGGGAGAAGTGACATAGTCGGAGTCGGGTAGAGGACGGATGAGAGTATAGAGGGAGGGGAACACGGCAAGGATGGATTATATAAGCTGTTAATTTTCTGAAACTGTATGTACTTTGAGAAAGTCCTGGTAAGGACGAAACATCAGTGAATAAAACTCCAACTGTTCTGTGTTTAACTCACCACCCTTCCACTCATATATATATATATATATACACATCATTAAAGAACAAAATACGAATATGGGCCTAAGAGTACTTAGAAACATAAACGAGGAAGGCAAGGAGAGGGCTGTATTAAAACAACTCGCAATGAAATAATCAAAAGTGAATATCTGTTAGCCTTCAACTTCGTTTGTCTACAAAAGAAAATACTACATGACTACACGGGAGTATATATATATATATATATATATATATATATATATATATATATATGTATATATACACACACATATATATATATATATATATATATATATATGTATATATTTACATATATATATATATATATATATATATATATATGTGTGTGTATGTGTGTATATATACTATGTTGAAGGCGAAAGAGTGAATTAAGATTGAAAGACGCGCCTGTGAGGCAGATTGGGTTTACTCTGCACGAGCCTAAAATGAAATATAATTGAAAACGTGCTTCTGAAATCTTTACGAATTTTGAAACAAAAAAGATAAAAAAAGGAAAAAATCTGAAAGGATAAAGGGTCTTTTTTGACTCTATGTACTTTTTTATATATATTTTTAACTTTTTTCTATTTTTTTCTTTAGTATTCATTTTTTCCCTTTTCTGTTTTTTTTTTTTTTTTTTTTTTTGTAATCTAATCGAAACAGAGCTCAAACGTGATGGAACTTCCGGTAAATTCTTCTACATCAAATTAATATTCATTCCGACGACCAGCCCCGTTCGTATCAATCTCGTGATTGAAATTGATTGAACCAGTTCTAGAAACCAATTGAGTTTCTCTATCCTCAAAAAGCTATGAAAACAAAGGAACGACCATCCTAACATAGGCCCTGTTCACACTAGCGGTTTGAACAGTACGGTTATAGCGGTGGTATTGCATAGTCAAGGAAAAACTGCGCTGTTGTGTGAAAACGCCTCCATTGACTTGCATTTTAACAGAACCGCCGCGGTTGAAGCCGCTAGTGTGAACAAGACTTTATTCTTATCCCCTCACTTCTCTTCATTTTCTTTCTTTTAGTATTTTATTCTGGCTAATATATATCGTACATTCCTGGTCTATTTACTTGAATGACATAGTACATAACACACACACACACACACACACACACACACACACACACACACACACACACACACACACACACACACACACACACACATATATATATATATATATATATATATATATATATACACATATATATATGTATATATAAATATATATATGTGTATATATATGTATATATATATACATATATATATGTATATATATACATATACATATATATATATATATATATATATATATATATAAATATATATATATATATATATATATATATATATATATTAATGATGGGGGACACCAGAATTTTCAACGATTCCGATACGAGGTCTGATAATCCTCTAAACTTCCTATTCCGGTAAATGATTAATGAATGTACTTTGTTCATAAAGTATCTGTTTCCCAAACCATCTGCAGAGCCTGAAAGTAACCGTGAATTATAATCATTGCAGGTATCGGAATCGATATCGTATCGGAATCAAATATCTAGAGAAGTATCGGGACTCGAACCGGAATCGGACCCGTATCGGGATCGGAAGTTTAGAGAAGCATTGGGACTCGTACCGGGGTCATTATTTTTTTTCAAGTGTTCCTCCATCACGACCAAAATAAACTTAACCAAGCAAAAACAATCTCACATCAAAACCTTACACAAACAT
>NC_134782.1:31649707-31652207 GCF_046742065.1 Oratosquilla oratoria
TGTGTGTGTGTGTGTGTGTGTGTGTGTGTGTGTGTGTGTGTTTTCTGGATATTCATCAAAGCATAAGCAGAAGCAAAAGTAGAAGTGAAAAGGAAATATATAATCATGACAAGGAGGAGGAGAAGAAACAGAAGAAGAAAAGAAGAAGGATAAGGAAAGGAAGAAAAGAAGAAAAATAAGAAAAAAAGAAGATGAAGAAGAAGACGAAGAAGAATGATAAAAAGAGGAGGTGAAGAAGAAAAAGAAGAAAAGGGAAATGAGGAAAAGAGGAAGGAAAAGAAGAAGAAGAGAGGGAAGGCAAGAAAGAGATGACGAAAGAGAAGGGCGAGGAGGAGGGAGGCGAAGAAGCAAGAGAAATAGATAAATAAACATGAAAAATAAATAAACAAATAAACGAATAAGTAAGTAAATACATAAACAAAAAATAGGAAACCCTTTGTTAAACTGAAAATTAAGACCCTATTTATCACTAGACTAAAAAGATTGTCATTAGAAGGTGAGGAGAGTACGCCATGAGGAGCTGAGCAGTTGCGGCTTTGGAGACTGTTGGTGTAGGCAATAAACAGTAACTGCTGGGAATTGGAGAGGAATGTGGGACTCGAACCCAAGAACTAAGGGAATGCGAGACCAGCATGCTTCCGATTACGCCACCAGAGCATATTTGGAATGTGCAACCTCGTAATTAATTGTTGTCTTCCCATAACATATCGTTCACATCCATTAACAATATTCGCTCGTGACCGAGGATTTTAGATCAAAGCGACAAGAGATGATACTACGACTATACCTAATCTACTTGACCATAACTAAGTGAACAAGGACCCAAATCCCACTGATGACTGTCACTTACCCTGAATACCATAATACACAGGGTTAAGGTGACTGCATCGGCCGCAGTTAAGCTTGCTTCTTAATCTCCTCATTTGTTTGATATGTGAATCCACATCACCATTTTTTCTCGCGGGCGTAGCTGACAGGTACAACTCTCGTATAATTTACAGAAAACTTATCCCCCCTATTCCTCCCCTCCCCCTCCCCCCTACTCCTCCCCTCCCCCTTGCCCCCTAAAATGAAAAATTAAAACCGTATGATTAATTTATCTGGTTCTCTGTGATCCCAAGCCCAGAACCAAAACATGAGCATAATTCAGACAACCCCAGACTGCAACAACTCTGCATTCCACGCCACACTCACCCGTACTCCCAACTTCACCTGCTCCTCCTCTCCTCTCCTCTCCTCTCCTCTCCTCTCCGTCATATACTCACCCCTCCATCCCCCACTCACTCTCCCAGTCACATAATATCTTTCATTTTCGTACCATCTCGCTATGCTTACAAATTTCTTGGCTTGGTTTAAACACCACATTTTCCACAGCTACTTGAACCATAGCTGCTGACACCAGAACCGTCGCTACGACACCTTAATATTCTTAAAGAGGTAATGAACTTTATAAGAACATAAGAATGGAGGAGACTGCACGAGACCATAAGCTCCACAATAGGCAGTTCCATGTCCTTTACCACCTGTCATTCCTATCCATAAAGTTACCTCATTTTCTCCTAAAACAATCCATTGCTTCAGCACACACTACATTCGTTAACCACGATATAGTTTATAGCCTCTGTTAGGACGTTTAACCCATTCAACTCATGTCAGCCGCTTGTGGTGTAGATACGAAAAACCGGATATGGTAGGCCTCGCGCCGGCCCGTACATCCGAATATCATCTGATGCGGCTTGACCGCGCGAGGACTGACGTCATCTTTTTCTGGTGTTTGATCAAACATTTTGGTGTTTTATAATTTTTTTTTTTTAGTTGACCAAATGACAAGACATCTTGTCATCGGAGTTTAATGGGTTAATCTAGTTTGTGTTTCCTAGATTCTCCCTTTCTTCGCTTAAATATAATCATTTGAATTTGAGTCAAATAAAATACGTAGTAAGTCGCTAAGTCAGGACAAAAATATTTTCCCTCGAGGTTCTTATCTTCAGTGTCTTTGTCAAGTTAGATGACCATCCAATAGAATCACGTCGGTACGGATGTCAGAATAGCTGTTTTTATGAGGTGAATTGGATCACAGTATAGAACACGGGAATGATGAAAACATAAAGAAAAAAAAAACACCTTTTAATAAACCACTCCCGTACATGAGAGGCCTTTTTTCTGAGTAAAGTACTTTTTATTTCACGACCGTATAAGGCAATAACTTAATGGACGATACAATCGTCGCGTATTCACCTCACTAGTAACAATGAATTTTATTTCCATCACATATAGTATATGAAAAATAATACATATATACATATACCAAGGGCTCTTTCCCCCCCTTACCAGGAAGGTAGCCAAAGTCAAAAGGCATAAATCCACTCCCACCCATTTCATCCCCATACACTCCAATCCCATTCACCACCCCTCCCTCCCTCTCTTATCTTGGCTTTCCATGACATCCTGCTCTATGTAGCCCTAAAGGGTATATTCATAAAATAAAAGTCAAGAAAAA
>NC_134782.1:31657207-31664707 GCF_046742065.1 Oratosquilla oratoria
TGTATATCCCTCTCTCTCTCCCCATCTACCATTCCCTCTCTATATATATCTATCTACATCTCTCTCTATCTATCTCTGCCTCTCACCACTCTCTCTCCCTCTCCCTCTTTCTGTCTTATTTTTGTTTTTATTTTACCTTTTTTGACTGACATCGTTGATATACTGATACACACTTTACATATCCCTAGTTCAGCCCCAAATAAAAAGACTGAGAAAATCTCTCCAATGACAGAGAGAGAAAAAATCAAATAAACACAAAAGTAATATACAGTAGTCTGCAAAAAGAAATCAAAACTGAAATAGAAAGCTTAACTTCTTAAGAACTTAAGGGTAAAGGAAAAAAGAAAAGAAATTATGATCTTCGTATCTGGCCTACTAGAAGATAAACTTTTAAGACAATTTTAGAAAACGGACGAAAAGATAACGGGTTTTTCTTTCTAAGCCCACGAAAAAAAAAAGAGATAAAACGAAGGAAATAGAAATAACCAATTGAAAATTTTGAAAAAAAATATCACAATGGGATTAGCAACGACGCGAAGGAAGACGAAAGAAATTGAAATTGAAAAGATTGAAATGAAAAACAGAGATAAAAGATCAGTTCCCAAGATGGACCTAAGCTTTGACCTCCTCAATACAGTGACGTGACCAATGATTCAGAATTTTTTGTTTATATCAATAGTTTTCGCTCACGAGGGGCTAAAACTATACCATGGCTGAATGAACTATAGAAGAAATCATATACATAGAAAATAAAATAAAGAAAAATAAAGAAATGAATAAGTAAAGGAATAACAAAGAAGAAATGAAGAAATAAATGAATGAATAATGTAATTGAATAACCATGAATGAATATTTTGGCATAAATAATTTAAATAGAATAAATAGATAAGTAGATAGATAACAAAGAAACAAATGAATGAATAAGTAATCAAATAAAATTACAAAACCCTTGAATGAAATTTTCTGGCATAAATCATATAAACAGGTAATTGAATAAATAAATGCTTAAATAAACAAATACCAAATACCAAATGAATAAATATATATTTCGAAAATAAAAATAAATAAGAAAATAAATAAACGAATAAATAAATAAATGAATAAATAAATAAATAAATATGTAAAACATTAGCTAAGAGACCGACTCCGAGACGACACAAGGAGTGATAAAAAAAAAAAAAAAGGAAACAAAAGAAACAAAGAAGGAAGTCTCGAGGGGGTCCCGCAAGGAAACGCGGGAATCGATTAGAGAGACAAATGGTGGCCGGTCGGAGGAGGAGGAGGAGGAGGAGGAGGAGGAGGAGGAGGAGGAGGAGAGGAGGAGGAGGAGGAGGAGGAGGAGGAGGAGGAGGAGGAGGAGGAGGAGAGAAGGAGGAGGAAGAAGAGGAGGAGGAGGAGGAAGAAGAGGAGGAGGAGGAAGAGGAGGAGGAGGAAGAGGAAGAGGAAGAGGAAGAGGAAGAGGAAGAGGAGGAGGAGGAGGAAGAGAAGCGGCCAAGGAGGGAGCCAAAGGGAAGAATAATTCAAAAGGAGGAGAGGAAGACGTGAGATGAGGAGGATATGAGGGTGAGCGGATGAGAGAGGTGGAGTAGTAGCAGTAGTAGTAGTAGTAGTAGTAGTAGTAGTAGTAGTAGTAGTAGTAGTAGTAGTAGTAGTAGTAGTAGTAGTAGTAGTAGTAGTAGTAGTAGTAGTAGTAGTAGTAGTAGTAGTAGTAGTAGTAGTAGTAGTAGTAGTAGTAGTAGTAGTAGTAAGTAGTTCATCCTGAATGCAAAGAAGTCTGTCCTCATAGTGAAGCCAGAGTACTTTGACAATGCCAAAATCCTCTTTGAGAACAGTGAAGTGAAGGTAACAAAAGAGGTTGGAAAGACATTTCGGTGCAGTGATCGGCTCTGAATCTTTTAAAAAGCAATATGTTGAAAAGAAGGTTAATGAATGGGTGGCGGAAGTTAGGCTTCTAGCCAACTTTGCAAAGACCGAACCGCAGGCGGCATATGCCGCATTCATATATGGTGTTAAACATAAGCGGAACTACATATCAAGGACGGTACCGAACATTACCAACCTACTAAGACCCCTTGAAGAAACCATCAGAAACGAGCTAATTCCGGCCATCACCAAAGGACGGATAATAAACGAAGAGGAAAGAAAACTTATTGAACTTCCCCCTAGAATGGGAGGGCTAGGCATCTCCTACCCACTAAAATTCGCCGACATAGAACACCGAAACTCCCTGAAACTCACGTTTTCCTTGACAAACATCATGTCACAAGATCAACGGAAGGAGACTAACATGGAGGAAATCAGAGAAATTAAAAGAAACATTTCAAAGGGAAGGGAGGAGAGGCAGAAGGAAGAACTTCGAGCACTATTAGTTCGGCTATCGAATTGTATAAAAAGAAAGATAACAATGGCGCAGAAAGTTGGAGCGTCCAATTGGCTGACAGCACTACCAATCAGGACAAAGGGATTCACCCTAAGCAAAAGAGAATTCACGGATGCCATTGCCCTGAGGTATGGATGGCCATTGGAAGGGCTGCCTAACAGATGTTCATGTGCTGTAAAGTTTACTCCAGACCATGCGATTATATGCAAGCAGGGTGGATTCATTTGCATGCGACATTGTGAGGTAAGGGATCTCACTGCCCAAATGCTTTAGGAGGTGTGCAAGGATGTGACTATCGAAACAACATTACTCCCACTAGGAGGGAAGAACTTCAGATACCGCACGTCCAACACATCAGACGAATCAAGAGTGTATGTCAGCGCAAGAGGTTTCTGGACACGGGGACAATTGGCTTTCTTTGACATGCGAATATTTGATCCGATGGCCCCCTGTTACAGCAACCTAACTATTGAGGCATCCCACTCCCGGAACGAGTATGAGAAGATCAGGATGTACGAAGAGCGCATACAGAATGTAGACCAGGGCTTATTTACTCCTATAACCTTTACGACTTCAGGTGGGATGGGTCCTAGAGCAAAGGCAATCTACACTCGGCTGGCTGAGGTGATGGCTGAAAAGAAACAACAACCAAAAAGCAGCATTGTTTCATGGATGAGATATAGACTGTCATGATCACTCCTAAGATCAGCCCTCCTATGCCTGAGAGGTACCAGGTCCCCACCGCCCAAATCGGCACATATACAAAACCTAGATTTTGAGCAGACGGTAGTTGACAGTAGGATAAATGAACTTTTGTATTACGAATTATTAAGAAGATAAATAGATAAATAAACAGATAAATATAAGGGTCGTCGATCACAGTCATTGGTGGGAGAGAGGCCAATGAACTGTGTTTGTGGGAGACAGACCCTGCTGCTTCCACCACACAGTTCCACGAGGATGGAGGTCGTATTAAATGTTTGTAGTAGTAGTATTAGTATTAGTATTAGTATTAGTAGTAGTAGTAGTAGTAGTAGTAGTAGTAGTAGTAGTAGTAGTAGTAGTAGTAGTAGTAGTAGTAGTAGTAGTAGTAGTAGTAGTAGTAATAGTAGTAGTAGTAGTGGTAGTAGTAGTAGTAGTAGCAGTAGTAGTAGTAGCAGTAGTAGTAGTAGTAGCAGTAGTAGTAGTAGTAGTAGTAGTAGTAGTAGTAGTAGTAGTAGTAGTAGTAGTAGTAGTAGTAGTAGTAGTAGTAGTAGTAGTAGTAGTAGTAGTAGTAGTAGTAGTAGTAGTAGTAGTAGTAGTAGTCCTCATAGTGAAACCAGAGTACTTTGACAATGCCAAAACCCTTTTTGAGAACAGTGAAGTGAAGGTAACAAAAGAGGGGGAAAGACATCTCGGTGCAGTGATTGGCTCAGAATCCTTTAAAAAGCAATATATTGAAAAGAAAGTGAACGATTGGGTGGCGGAAGTTAGGCTCCTAGCTAACTTTGCAAAGACCGAACCGCAGGCGGCATATGCCGCATTCATATATGGGGTTAAACATAAGTGGAACTACATATTAAGGACGCAACCTAACATCACCGACCTACTAAGACCCCTTGAAGAAACCATCAGAAACGAGCTAGTACCGGCCATCACCAACGGACGGACATTAAACGAAGAGGAAAGAAAACTCATTGAACTTCTACCTAGAATGGGAGGGCTAGGCATCTCCAACCCACTAAACCTAGCCAAAATAGAACACCAAAACTCTATGAAACTCACGTCCTCCTTGACAAACAACATCGTGTCACAAGATCAACGGAAGGAGACTAACATGGAGGAAATCAGAGAAATTAGAAGAAACATTTCAAAGGGAAGGGAGGAGAGGCAGAAGGAGGAACTTCAAGCACTTCTAGCTCGACTACCGAGTTGTATGAAAAGAAAGATAACATTTGCGCAGGAAGTTGGGGCGTCCAATTGGCTGACAGCACTACCAATCAGGGCAAAGGGATTCACCTTAAACACAAGAGAATTCACGGATTCCATTGCCCTGAGGTATGGATGGCCATTGGGAGGGCTGCCTAACAGATGCTCCTGTGGTATACAGTTTACTCCGGACCATGCGATGATATGCAAGCAGGGTGGATTCATTTGCATGGGACATGATGAGGTAAGAGATCTCACTGCCCAAATGCTTCAGGAGGTGTGCAAGGATGTGACTATCGAAACAACATTACTCCCACTAGGAGGGGAGAACTTCAGATACCGCACGTCCAAAACATCAGATGAAGCAAGAGTGTATGTCAGCGCAAGAGGTTTCTGGACACGGGGACAATTGGCTTTCTTTGACATGCGAATATTTGATCCGATGGCCCCCTGTTACAGCAACCTAACTATTGAGGCATCCCACTCCCGGAACGAGTATGAGAAGATCAGGATGTACGAAGAGCGCATACAGAATGTAGACCAGGGCTCATTCACTTCTATAACCTTTACGACTTCAGGTGGGATGGGTCCTAGAGCAAAGGTATTCTACGCTCAGCTGGCTGAGGTGATGGCTGAAAAGAAACAACAACCAAAAAGCAGCATTGTTTCATGGATGAGATATAGACTGTCATTATCACTCCTAAGATCAGCCCTCCTATGCCTGAGAGGTACCAGGTCCCCACCGCTCAAATCAGCACATATACAAAACCTAGATTTTGAGCAGACGGTAGTTGACAGTAGGATAAATGATCTTTTGTATTACGCATTATTAAAAAGATAAATAGATAAATACAAGGGTCGTCGACCACAGTCATTGGTGGGAGAGAGGCCAATGAACTGTGTTTGTGGGAGACAGACCCTGCTGCTTCCACCACACAGTTCCACGAGGATGGAGGTTGTATTAAGTGTTACATTGTATTAGTAGTAGTAGTAGTAGTAGTAGTAGTAGTAGTAGTAGTAGTAGTAGTAGTAGTAATAGTATTAGTAGTAGTAGTAGTAGTAGCAGTAGTAGTAGTAGTGGTAGTAGCAGTAGTAGTAGTAGTAGAAGTAGTAGTAGTAGTAGTAGTAGTAGTAGTAGTAGTAGTAGTAGTAGTAGTAGTAGTAGTAGTAGTAGTAGTAGTATTAGTAGTAGTAGTAGTAGTAATAGTATCAGTAGTGATAGTAGTGATAGTAGCAGTAGTAGTAGTAGCAGTAGTAGTAGTAGTAGTAGTAGTAGTAGTAGTAGTAGTAGTAGTAGTAGTAGTAGTAGTAGTAGTAGTAGTAGTAGTAGTAGTAGTAGTAGTAGTAGTTGTAGTATAAGTAGTAACCTTTGCGACTTTAGATGGGATGGGTCCAAAGGCAAAGACATTCTACGCTCCTCTGTCAAAGGTGATGGCAGAAAAGAAACAGCCAAAGAACAACATTGTAGCGTGGATGAGATGTAGACTGTCACTGTCATTCTTCAGATTAGACCTCCTATACCTGAGAGGTACCAGGTCACCACCCGGTAAATCAGCACATATACAAAACCTCGATTTTTAGCAGACTGTAGTAGAAAGTAGTTTAAATGAACTTCTGTATTAGGCTCCATTAAACTGAAATAATACTAATACATAAAAGGATAGTCGACCACAGTCATTGGTGATACAGGAGCCAATGAACTGTGTCTGTGGGAGACAGGTCCTGACTGCTTTCACCACACAGTTCCACGAAGATGGAGGTCGCTTTATAAGTAGCAGCAGCAGCAGCAGCAGCAGCAGCAGCAGCAGCAGCAGCAGCAGCAGCAGCAGCAGCAGCAGCAGCAGCAGCAGCAGCAGCAGCAGCAGCAGCAGCAGCAGCAGCAGCAGTAGTAGTAGTAGTAGCAGCAGTAGTAGTAGTAGGAGCAGTAGTAGTAGTCGTGGTGGTGGTGGTAGTAGTATGTGGTAGTAGTAGTAGTATTAGTAGTAGTGGTGGTGGTGGTAGTAGTATGTGGTAGTAGTAGTAGTAGTAGTAGTAGTAGTAGTAGTAGTAGTAGTAGTAGTAGTAGTAGTAGTAGTAGTAGTAGTAGTAGTAGTAGTCCCCACAGCCCAAATCAACACATATACAAAACCTAGATTTTGAGCAGACGGTGGTTGACAGTAGGATAAATGATCTTTTGTATTACGCATTATTAAGAAATAAATAGATAAATAAAAGGGTCGTCGACCACAGTCATTGGCGGGAGAGGGGCCAATAAACTGTGTCTGTGGGAGACAGATCCTGCTGCTTCCACCACACAGTTCCACGAGGATGGAGGTCGTATTAAAAAAAAAAAAAAAAAAAAAAAAAAAAAAAAATAGTAGTAGTAGTAGTAGTAGTAGTAGTAGTAGTAGTAGTAGTAGTAGTAGTAGTAGTAGTAGAAGCAGTACTGGTAGTCGTGGTGGTGGTGGTAGTAGTAGTAGTAGTAGTAGTAGTAGTAGTAGTAGTAGTAGTAGTAGTAGTAGTAGTAGTAGTAGTAGTAGTAGTAGTAGTAGTAGAAGTAGTAGTAGTACTAGTATTAGCAGTGGTAATAGTAGTAGTAGCAGACTAGGAAAAAGAGGAAAAAATGAAAGTGCAGTGGAGGAAGAAGAGAAGAAGAAGAGAGAAAAGAAAAACAATTCCTCGACGGAGAGAAAGATTTGAAGGAAGAGAAAGAGAGAAAGAAGGAAAGAGAAAAGAGAGGAGAGAGAGAAAAGAGAGGAGAATGAGAAAAAGGAGAAGAGAACAGAAGAGAAGCGAGAGAGAGAGAGAAAGAGAGAGAGAGAGAGAGAGAGAGAGAGAGAGAGAGAGAGAGAGAGAGAGAGAGAGAGAGAGAGAGAGAGAGAGAGAGAGAGAGAGAGAGAGAGAGAGAGAGAGAGAGAGAGAGAGAGAGAGAGAGAGAGAGAGAGAGAGAGAGAGAGAGAGAGAGAGAGAGTGAGAGAGAGAGAGAGAGAAAGAGAGAGAGAGATGGAGAGAGGGATAGAGAGAAGAGAGAGAGACAGAGAGAGAGAGAGGGAGAGAGAGAGGAGAGAGAGAGAGTGAGAGAGAGAGAGAGAGAGAGAGAGAGAGAGAGAGAGAGATAGGGAGAGAGAGAGAGGGGAGAGATAGAGGGTTGGAGAGAGGGATAGAGAAGGAGAGAGAGAAAGAGAGAGGAAAGAGAGAGAGAGGGATGGAGAGAGGGATAGAGAGAGAGAGAG
>NC_134782.1:31679707-31682207 GCF_046742065.1 Oratosquilla oratoria
ATATATATATATATATATATATATATATATATATATATGCAATAAAATCACTAGGAGCGTGTGTTCACAAACGCGTAAGTAACCACAAGGAAAAGTAAACTAACGAGGCAGAACGCTTTCATATAATTACATCTTCAGTGCGCACTGCTTCGTTAGTTTACTTTTCTTAGTGGTTACTTACGCATATATATATATATATATATAGGATGTAATGATAATGGAGGAGAAAATATCACGGTAGGATATAATGTCAGTGAAGGCCAAAATGTAATTTTAGGAAGGGATACCGGACAGAATGTCAATGAAGGCCAAAATATCATGATAGGATGTAATGTCGCTAGAGGACGAAATGACACATTAGAATGTAATGTCATAGGACAAAATGTCACAATGGGATGTAATGACAGTGGAGGACAAAAGATCACGATGGGAAATAATGATAGTGGAGAACAAAATATCACGATAGGATGTAATGCTAATGGAGGAGAAAATATCACGGTAGGATATAATGTCAGTGAAGGACAAAATATAATTTTAGGAAGAGATACCGGACAGAATGTCACTGAACGACGGGAGGCCGGCGTGAATCACGGTGACGTAGGGGGACAAAATGTACAAAATAGATCGGATGACTGTAATCGACCAGATGTCCGTGATGGGGGAAATGTTAATTTTGATAGGAGAAATGTTAATGAGGCATTGAATGTCAATGAAGGACCAAATAATAATAATATAGAGCAAGGCATAAATAAAAAACAAAATGATAATATAAGACATGATATTGAAACTCAAAATGTGTCAAAAAGAAATAATCACGAGTTCCTTAAAACTATGTACTTTAATGCTCGTAGTATTAGGAACAAATTTCAAGAAATACAGGCGTATGTCAAAAGCGAAAATCTCGATATGATAGGAATAACTGAGACATGGTTAAATGGTACAGAGTTCGAAGCTGAATTTAATATTGCGGGATTTAAACACTTTCATCAGGATAGAAACCACAAGAAAGGTGGGGGTGTTCTACTGTACGTTAAAAACAATGTTCATGCTTGTGTTTTAGAGAAAGTGAAACAGGATGCATATGACAGTTTGTGGGTAGAGTTAACCCAAACAAATGGACAAAAAATGAATATAGGTGTAATATATAGGCCAAAGACATTATCATTAGCAGACGACAAACTGTTATTTCAAGAACTGTCTAGTTTCTGCAACCGGGATTTATTGATAATGGGTGATTTCAATTTTACTGACATTGATTGGATGACCCTTGAACATGGCCATATAGGTAGTCGCTTGATTGATTTTCTTGGTGACAATTACTTAATTCAGCATGTAAAAGAGCCCACAAGATATGGAAACTTACTCGATTTATTGATCACTAGCCGCGAAAGCATGGTAACTGATGTAGAAGTCGGTGAATCTGTTGCAAATAGCGATCACAACTTAGTCAGATTCAAACTCCTAAACAATTTTAGAATAGATACTTGTGCTTCTAAAATACCCGATTTCAGTAAAACTCAATTCATAGAACTACGTCAGGAGCTTCAGCTTACAGATTGGGAGGCAAAATTAAACGAAAGACCTGTAGATCAGATGTGGGAAATATTTCAAAATACGCTCACTAAGATGATTCAAACTTACATTCCTTTTAAGGACAGACGTCCACCAAATCAGGCTCGCCCAAAGTGGCTCGACAAAGAAACTGAAAAAAGTATTGCTAAAAAGAGACAGGCTTATAAGAAATATAAGTGCTCGGGTGCATCTAATGACTATGAAAGTTATGTATCAATACAGAGAGATTTAAAAAAGACAATAAGAAAAAGAAAACGACAATACGAAATGAACATCGCTGATAAATCCAAAGAGAATCTCAAAGAATTCTATAGTTACATTAGAGATAAAAAGGTTGTTAGGAATCACATTGGTCCACTATTATTTGCTGACGGTCAACTTGAATATTCAAATGAAGGAATGTGTAATATCTTAAACAATTATTTTAGCTCGGTATTCGTAAACAAAACACCTCAAAGTGAATTCCAAACTGAAACCTGTGAAAAGTCTGGGGTAAACTTACTCACTACGGTAAATATAACAAAAGAAAAAATTAAAAGGTGTATAGAGACACTCAAAGTTAGTAAAACACCAGGACCTGACGGTTGGCATACAAGAATCTTAAAGTAAATGAAAGATAAGATTGTTGTTCCATTAGAAATTATTTTCAACAAATCCATCATATCCGGAGATGTCCCAAAAGAATGGAAGCTAACTAACGTTACTCTAATATTCAAAAAAGATGACAAAAAGAAACCAAATAACTACAGGCCTATAAGCTTGACTTCAATCATAGGAGAAATGATGTAAACTATCATCAGAGATGTTATCGAATATCATTTAGAAAGTAACCGTTTGATAAATGATAGCCAGCATGGTTTCAGAAGGAAACGTTCTTGCGTGACTAACTTACTCGAATTCTACAACACAGTTATCTCGAATTATGACA
>NC_134782.1:31687207-31697207 GCF_046742065.1 Oratosquilla oratoria
CTAACCTTTCACCAACAGGACGGAGCGATCAAGGACCATTCTTTCAACTATCACAATAGAAATATTGACAGAGACACCTTAGTTCAATGTACCAAAATTATTGCGTACAATGAGGACCCTAGAAAGTTGAAACTCTTGGAGGCATTCCACATCAGGGACTCTGCCCCCACTATAAATATTCAGTCGGACATGACGTCCAGTATTAAGCTGTACAGTAGCGCTAACCTGAGACATCGCTACATTGAGGTCCCCTCTCCCCCTCCCCTCCCACCCCCCACTCCCCCACCACTCAGACGATCAGCCAGACTCCGTAATGGGAACTCGGATAGCAGTTTATGCATTTAAACCTTTCTCTCTATCTATCATTTTTACTTTCCTTGTAGAAGTAAGTAATAACTCTCGTTATATATCTTTTGTTCTACCTGTATATTTGTATTTGTATTTTTTTAATTTATTTTGTAACTTATATGTACCAACATTTGTATTCATTATTGCAGAAATTTTGTCAATCCTGATGATGTCTCTTTGAAGACGAAAGCTCGAGAATATTAAATGGAAAACTATGGAGAACTTGTATCAGCTCTCCCTTCAACTGGAAAAAAGTTGATAAGACAAATAGAAAACATTAAGAAAAAGTTTAACAATTGTCAGAATGCTGTCGTATTTAATTCTACATGCATCAAAGAAAACCTGCTTCCTTACTTCACGAATATATATATATATATATATATATGTGTGTGTGTATATATGTATATATACATATATATATATATGTATATATATATATGTTCGTGAAGCGTGGCAGGAGATTCTCTTTTAAGCATATTCTGTTGAAAACGACAGCAAATTCATTAGAAATTAATTTCTTTCTTAAGCTTTCTAGCTTTCGGAAAGTAGATTTCTGGGGGAATGAGAGGGGAAGAAGCAAATTTCCAATTGACATTGGTAACTTATATTAACACAGAAGTCTATGTTATATACAAAATAAATGAAAATAAACAAAACACAGTATAATAAACCCAAGACGTTTCGCAGATCGTTCTGCATCTTCAGTTGGAATGAAGGGAAGTGTGACCAAGACGAGTATAAATATGTATAAAGGAAAAAACTTGGAGAGGTCACTTAATGACTCTCCTCTGTTTGGCTGGCGCTATTTGGTTGGTTCCTAAGCCTAGCCGATCGCCTAAGGCATGACATTTTATCCTCTGCGGGGATATTTTGGACCTTTATGGGTGTTCTCTGATCTGGTGGTTGTATTTTGGTGAGCAAATGTCTCCTGCGTGTAGGTTTCATGCTGGGGAGGAGGGAGAAATCATTTGTTTGTACATTAATAATAGGTTGTAAATCTTTTATGATTACAGCCTCCAAAATGGTCAAACGTTGGAGGTCCTTCTCCTCTGCGACGATTTCTGTGTTGTGTACCATGGTTTCCCTGTCTAGATGGCGTCTGTGGTGGGTCCAAAGGTGTTGTTTCGGTCCTCCTTGTTGTAGGTGAAGGGTGATTCTTCTGGACAGGGTGGTAGTTGTCCTTCCCACGTAGGTAGATAGGGTGTACATTCCTCCTCTGGGCAGGTGAATTTATATACTACGTGGGATTGATGTATACCATGAGGTTTTGGGGCGGTGTTATTTCTTAAGATTAGGGAAATTTGCTTCTTCCCCTCTCATTCCCCCAGAAATCTACTTTCCGAAAGCTAGAAACCTTAAGAAAGAAATTAATTTCTAATGAATTTGCTGTCGTTTTCAACAGAATATATATATGTATATATATATATATGTATATATATATATGTGTATATATATGTATATATATATATATATTCATATATGTGAGTGTATAGAATATCTCTAATACTGGTAAGTAACATAGGCACTTTCTCTCTCTCTCTCTCTCTCTCTCTCTCTCTCTCCTCTCTCTATATATATACATATATATATATATATATATATATATACATATATGTATATATATACATATATATGTGTATATGTACATATATATATATATATAATATATATACATATATATATATAATGTGTATATATATATATATAATGTATATAATATATATATATATATATATATATATGTATGTATGTATATATATATATATATTTATATATATTTATACATATTGTATATTGATATATATATATGTGTATTTATATATATTTACATATATATATATATATATATATATATATATATTTATATATATATACACATACATCACATACATCACATACATGTATTTGTCTCCCTTTCTGTGTTTTAATATAGTATCCAGGGCGATGACATTTCACCCTCCATAATTCCACATGGCTTTTTCTTCACAAGCCCGAGGGCTTTTGCTTTTTAAGTCCTGTGTCATACAACTGTGTGCAGGTATTGTTATGTGGATATCAACTGTTCTTTTCACAACTGTACTGTAGTTCACACACACATATACACACACACACACGCATACACAGAATCACAGACACATAGACAAAAAACATAGACATACACGTACACACACAGATACATACACATATAAAGACACACACAGAGACACATAGGCACAGAAACATAAACACTTACACAGACACAAATACATACACATACAAGTACACACACAGATGCAGAGACACATAAACACACACACACACACACACACACACACACACACACACACACACACACACACACACACACACACACACACACACACACACACACACACACTGTGTGCTATATTTTCCTTTTTTTGTTGTTCATTTCGTCCCAGGGTGGCTCCTGTTGGTAATGAACTTGATTAGAGTGACAAAAGTGACGCTGCAGATTTGTTGAATTAATATTTTCAACAGAATAACATATTCCAACTTTGCTTGTTTATCTACTCGTTCATTTATTTATTTATTTATTTCCATTTCATATACTTATCTGTTTATATTTTATGCATTTTTAATTCAATTTTACATATTTGATATATTTATTTGTATATAAATACCTATTTATTCTATGTTACTGAATTATCATATTCGTTTATCTATACTTTTAGTTATGTTTATTTATCAATTTATTTTCATATATCTACTGATGTATTTTTATTGAGTGAATGATGTAGTCACTCATTTATTGAAGCTTTAATTATTTACCTCTTATTTACCCCTTTTTTACCCTCCTCCTCCCTTCCTCCCTCCTCTTCCCCTCCTCCCTCCTCTTCCCCTCCTCTCTCCTCTTCACCTCCTCCCTCCTCTTCCCCTCTTCCCTCCTCTTCACCTTCTTCCTCCTCTTTCCCTCCTCCCTCATCTTCCCCTCCTCCTTCTTCTTTCCCTCCTCCTTCCTTCCTCCCCTATCTCCTCCTCCTCTTGCCCTACTTCCTCCTCTTCTCCTCCTCCCTTCCTCCTTCCTTCTTCCCTCCTCTTCCCCTCCTCCCTCCTCTTCACCTCCTCCCTCCTCTTTCCCTTCTCCCTCCTCTTCACCTCCTCCTTCTTCTTTCCCTCCTTCCTCTTCCTCCCTTTCTCCCTCATCTTCCCCTCCTCCCTCATCTTTCCCTCCTCCTTCTTCTTTCCCTCCTCCTCCCTTCGTCCCTCATATCCTTCTCCTCCCTCCTCTTCCATTCCTTCCTCCTCTTCTCCTCCTCCCTCCCCCTTCCTTCCTCCCTCCTCTTCCCCTCCTCCCTCCTCCTCCCATCCTCCTTCATCTTCTCGTCCTCCCTCCTCTTCCCCTCCTCCCTTCTCCTCCCATCCTCCTTCATCTTCTCCTCCTCCCTCCTCTTCCCCTCCTCCCTCCTTTTCCCCTCCTCCCTTCTTCCCTCATGTTCTTCTCCCTCCTCTTCCCCTCCTCCCTCCTCTTCCTCCTCACTCCTCTTCCCCTACTCCCTCCTCTTCCCTTCCTCCCTCCTCCTCCTATCTTCCTTCATCTTCTCCTCCTCCTTCCTCTTACCCTCCCCCCCCCCAATCCGTCTGAATACAGTTATTTGTCGTCTTGTGAACAAAATCCATAGGAAAGTAGTTAACAACAAACGATCTGAATAATTTTGAAAACAATTTGTTAAAGTCTTCGATGTCTGAAACACAAATTCTTTGAATTTAGGCTCAATCACGCCAACCTGCATCAGAAAAAAAGTCTTTAGAGATTAATATACTGTACCATGACTATTGCTGCATATCCCTTGTTTATATTGTGACCGTCATTTTATTATTTTGTTGTTATTTTTATCATTATTTTGTTATTGTTATTGTTATTTTGATTTTGTTATTGTCATTTTGTTACGATGATATACCTTATCTATGATCTGTCATGATGAACTTAACAGACTTGATTTTTTGTATCACCAAACAACTGTATTTAGTTGAATGAAATGTTTACGGTGAGTTTTGCTCGATACGAGTATCATTCAACGATGATCGTGAAACGATTATCTAGAGCACAATTTTTTTTTATTTTTTTTTTATAATGATGCAAAGTATGGGGCTGATGATCATTTTAACCGAACCTATAACCAATGCGCTTACCCAAATAGGATGCCAGGTAGTAGGATACGCGTCACCCGCCATTAATGGCTGCGATAGGAGGAGGATAATTGCACAGAGCAAAACGTACCTTTAACACTGATTTTTTTTTTCCTTTTTTCTTTTTATGAAAGTAGCAGTTGCCGACAAGACTGATGAGTTAAACACCATATGAGGACGGAGCCTTTATTTGTAAGACGTTTCGCTTATTACAGCACAACTTGTACTTGAAAAAGCTGTAATAAACGAAAGATCGTACAAATAAAGGCTCCGTCCTCATATGGTGTTTAACTCGTCGACACTGAAAATGGTTAACCTCCTCCTTTTATACCGGGTGATCCTTTTTCTTCTATATCCTCTGTCGTCAGGCTATTTCATTACCTCCTGAGGGACTCCTCTGTTAATGAGTTATAGCTGTAAGTCTGAGATAGAAGTTGTTGCTAAGCATTACCTACATGATCAATATTATTGCGCAATATTCCGTATTGTGCAATACCATTGGCGGTGTAGGGATGGTATTGAAAAGATACAGGTGTTTGGTCTGTAGCCTACATTTGATGTCTTAAAAATATTATGTTATTCTTCAATATTATCCCTACACTGTCAATAGTATTGTACAATACGCAATATTGCGCAATGATATTGTTGGTACTGAAGAGGTACACATGTTTGACCTGCACATTTGATGTCTTCAATTTATTGTGTCATTCTTTAATACCATCCCTACACCGTCAATAATATTGTACAATACGGAATATTGCGCAATAATATTGATCTTTTAGGGCTCTCTTTAAATAGCGCCTTATGTACCTAGTGGTGCTTTCCTTGCCTATTGTCAATCTACCCTACTCATTTCTGGCACCGCTTTAGTGACAAAAGTGTTTTTATTAAAAGACTTTAATTCTTTTTTTATAAACTTTAATAACAGTTTCGACAGTTGTGTCTGTCTGTCAATAACAGTTTCATAACGTCAATAAGAACTTGCTTTGTTTGATTAAGAATATATCATAGATGACAATTGTGGAATTTGACATTTTTTTAACATTACATTTTTACAATCGTCGTCTTTTACAAATGTGTACACAACGTGTGTTATGTTAATGACGAGAAATTTGGCTAAAACAACTTTTTTTTATGTGACTCATAGGCAGTCACTCGTTCCTTTGATATATATATGTATATATGTATATATATATATATATATATATATATATATATATAATATGTATATATATATATATAATTTATATATATATATATATATATATATGTGTGTGTATGTATGTATGTATGTATGTATGTATGTATGTTATGCGCATATAAACACGATACCCTACTTTCAATGTCTGACTACCTTCTCTCTCTCTCTCTCTCTCTCCCTCTCTCTCTCTCTCTCCCTCTCTCTCTTTCTCTCTCTTTCACTCTCTTTTTTCATCCTTAAAAGCACAAATAGGTTTTATTTGGTTATTGATTAACTAATTTATTTATTTAATTATTTATCTATTTATATTTATTCATCAGTTTTACATATTCAAACCCTAAGAGTCTCTCCACCTGCTACCAGCCAGAATAAAGAGTACAGAGTTGCTTCTTAGATATTCAATTCATTTTATTCTATTTTTATCTATTTATTTACTTATTTATATATTTATTTTTACTGTTATTATTTCTAAATAGGACCACTTCAACAAGGTGCTCTGCAAGTCTTTGTAACGTGGGATTTTAATGAACCTATGCCCTTGGTCCAACTCGCTGGAGGCAACGTTCGAACCACCATCACCTCGCCCTCCGCGGTGATTAGTTGCATAAGGATCTTTGGGCAGTGTTTGTGTGTGTGTGTGTGTGTGTGTGTGTGTGTGTGTGTGTGTGTGTGTGTGTGTGTGTGTGTGTGTGTGTGTGTGTGTGCGTGCGTGCGTGTGTGTGTGTGTGTGTGTGTGTGTGTGTGTGTGTGTGTGTGTGTGTGTGTGTGTGTGTGTGTGTGTGATTCACCATGGTCTTGGATCACGTGTTGGACTCGTGATCGACAGTTATTAACCTCCCGGATGAGAGCTTAGAGCTCGTATGACCGATCTATGGGTAATACTGTGACCTTACACGCACACACACACCCAACTCCCCTCCCACGAGAGTTGGAGTAACACCTCGCAGCGCGGCGATACTATGTGTGTGTGTGTGTGTTTGTGAGTGTATGCATGTTTGCTCACAAGACATCTGTGGAAACAATCGTACAGATGTGAGAAGAACACTTGATATCCACATGCCGACATCTACATAGTTTGACACCAGGACTTAAAAAGCAAAATCCCTCGGGCTTGTGAAGAAGAAGAATGTAATGTTGAGTTACAGAAAGTGAAATTTCATCGCCTTGGGTATTACATTAAGAAAGACATAAGGGTATGTATATGTTTCACGTCAGTAATGTAGAAACACTACACACACACACACACACACACACACACACACACACACACACACACACACACACACACACACACACACACACACACACACACACACACATATACAGGGCTGAAATAATTTCAGCATCGCTGCGCTGCGAGTCGTTACTCCAATTCTCGTGGGCGGGGAGTTGGGTGTATGTGCGTGCAAGGTCACAGCATTACCCATAGTTCGGTCATATATGAGCTCTGAGATCTCTTACAGGAGGGAAATAGCTGTCTATCACGAGTCCAACACGTGGTCCAAGACCATGGTAAATACATACACACCCTGGTTGATGGTACTGCGAAGGAGGGGAGGCAGACGTCTTCGGAGACGAGTTACCTTCCTCAACATGTAATCATATTAGGAAGGAACGCTACAACCCATAAGGTTGCGCTCGCCTGTCACATTAACCCTTGCTTGTGCCCTGAGCACAGGTCAGTGAGCCTCATAATAAGAACATAAGAATGAAGAAGACTGCAAGAGACAGTGAAGTCTACACTAGGCAGTTCCATGCCCCTTATCACCTGTCATCCTCATCCTTGGAACTGTCTAGTCTTCTCTTAAAGCAACCAATAATTTCAGCGCTCACTACATGGTTACTAAGTCTATTCCATTCTTTAACCATTCTGTTGGTAAACCGGTTCTTGCTTATTTCCTTCTTAAATCTAAATTGGCCCCATTTAAACTATTAATATGAGTCCTGTCCCGCTGTTCTAATACGATAGTACACTAGGAAGGTCTTCTTGGTGTCTCCGTACTTTGGATCTAGAAACACTAATTACTTTCTTTTAAAATTTCTTTTTAATTCTTCTTATTGACTTCTTCCATCCTCCGTTATATGGCGTTTATTTTAAGCTGGCAGAGATTTTGCTCCACAGCAGTGATTCCCAAATTAACTAAGGGGTGTGAGGAGGATACAAAAGGTTCGTGAAGTCATCTGTTCAAAGATTTTTTTTTAATAAAAATAATAATAATATCTTCCCATGAATAAGTATCTGTCAATACATACGTGTAAATTATAAATCTATCATTCACCCTAACCTGTTTTTGTATAAGTTAGCTGAATGCTAAAATATAAATAGAATATATATATATATATATATATATATATATATATATATATATATATTTCATATACAAGAGATGCATAAAAGGTTGGGAGGGGGCGTGCAGGTCTGCTAGATGCAAAAGGTGTGTCATGTAAAATAGCTCGGGAACCACTGCTTCACGATGTTGGTGAATACCTTGTCTATATTTCTCACATTTACTTGAATTGTACTTGTTAGTCACTTTAAGTATTTTTCTACGTGTATTTGCATTTTGGTGACATTGTTATCCCAGTGATTATTGCATTACATTTTTTTCTATTTTGGATAAATCTCTGCCACGATAAACTAAACAGACTATAGGAAGCACGAGACCATTGGCACTCAAAATGACATACTTCTTATCCTCTGGCAGCCAGAGGCACTGTCTCCTACGTCAGATTATTTTCGGAGAGTACAGCAAGACCCAAAAGTATCTGTTCTAAGAATTCGGTAACACAAACATGAATATTATGAATATTATGATTATTAATATTTCAAAAATATTGTTGTATCCAAAACTTGTCTTGAATTGGCTTTTCAAAAAAAAAAAAAAAAAAAAGATTTACATTCATCAAAAATCAACTAACGACACCAGGAAATATATTTACAACAGTCATTCATTAACACTTGAATAGTGACAAAGATGAAATAGTTAGAAGACTTATGAACATAAATGTTCTATCATTTACTCTCGCAAATCTGTTAAGACGTCGTGAGAATGGTAGGAAGATAGTACAATTGCAATTACAAGTTTCGTCTCTTTTCATAAAGGTTCTGTCAAGAACTTGGTGAACTGGATATTTTGAAAATTGATGCAACATTTCATGGAGACATTGGTAGTGGTGGTAGTGGTGGTTGTAGTGTTGGTGTTGATAGTGACGATGAGGTTAATAGTAATTAAAGAGGTGGTAGTAAAAGGAATGTTAGCGATGATAGTAGTGATGGTGATGAAGGTGATGTCAGTGATGGTAGTGTCGGTGGGTGAAGCCGCTGTTCATAATTGTGGTGATGGTTGTGATTGTGTCAGTGATGGTGACGATAGGTGGTGTAAAGTACTAATCAGTAAATAGTGAATGTTGTGTATGTAATATTTCTATTGTTAATTACCATAACCTGTTGGAGGAACAGTGGACAGTATGATACAGTCAGGACGACCGAACTGACCAAAAGTAGGTTCCTAGAGGTCACAACACGACGAAGGCGCTGAAGAAGCCGGAAAAGATGACAATAAGAAGTCTGTGGTAGTGTGGAAGGTATGATACAGTCAAAACGACCAAAGTGATCAGAGGAAAGTTACTGCAGATCAAAACAAAACGAAGGCAATGAAGAAGTCAAAGAAGACAACAATAAGAAGTCTGTGGTGGTGTGGGAGGTATGATACAGTCAAGACGACCGAAGTGATCAGAGGAAGGTTATTGTAGATCAAAACAAAACGCAGGCGATGAAGAACTTGAAGACGACAATAAGATATCTGCGGTAGTGTGGAAGGTGCGATACAGTCAGGACGACCGTAGAGATCGCAATAATGTTGCTGTAGGTCGCAGCACGACGGAGGCGCTGAAGAAGTCGAAGACGGTGGTTCTCCTGTCGAGAAAACAGGTGCTGAGCCGTGTAACGTATCGGTCCTGGCAAAGATACTAGACACAACGCCGCCCCAAACCACCACTACCACCACCAACCACCATTACCACCACCGTCACCACGATCGGTACTAACCCTATCACCATTGTTGTTACTGCCGCTGTCACCTATCGTTACCATTAAGACTATCACCATCAGTACCACCGTTACCACTACTGCCACCACCGTCTCTACCTCCAATGGCACCACCACTACCACCACCATCGCCACAGTCACCGGCATCACAATCACTAACTTAATAACAACTGCCATGACCGTTACTTTCACCACCTCATCACCATTACTAACACCAACCGTATCCTCAAAATTCAAACAATATATCACCCACA
>NC_134782.1:31729707-31732207 GCF_046742065.1 Oratosquilla oratoria
TGATTTTTATTTATTATTAGTTATATGTCAATTTATTATTATTTACTATTTACCTGTTTGTTTATTATTTAACTATACCTATGCATTTATTTATGTATTTTATTTGTTATTTACATTATCATAGTTTTTATTTATTATTTTATTATTAATATGATTTTTTTTTCGCATCCGACCTAGATATGGATCAAAAGGTCTCCTGTCGGTATGCTCCGCCTTTGTAATCCTTTGTAATCTGTACAAGATTGATTAATTTGTTTATTTGCTTATTCAATTATTTGTTCATTTATATATTTATCTAATTGTTTGCTTATTCATTCGTTTATTCAGTCATTACCCGCAATGCAAAATAGCTAAGCATGATAGCCGTAATTGGGAGAGTTCAGGATTTGGGACCGCGTCCGTTTACTGCCATCACGCGGTGACTCCTGGGATTTCGAACCACCTACCTCTGGCTATTCGTCTCTAGATGCCCACGCTCACGTCCTCTCGGTCTTGCGAAGAACTGTTCTACGAAGAACACATTCTTCACGACGAGAACATTGAACTGGTGATACCTCGGCTTCCGGAGGAGTTCGAGTCCTCTTATGTCGAGTTCTTCCTCGAAGTCCTGACCCTGAATGAGGAGGACTTCGGAAATGTGGCCTTGGCAACCTGAGGTCCAACTACTTCAATCACGTCAATCCGGAGGAACCTTTAGGGCCAATTACCTTCGGGAGTTCCTTCGGTTTATGAAGTTCTGTCGATGTAGTTTCTCTGGCAATCATGATTATGGACGCAATTGTAAAGCACAATTGCACAATGACATGCAGGTCAGGCAGGTCAAGGTAAGGTAGGGTAGGGCAGGCACACAAGGTAGGGTAAGCACAGGACAGGGTAGATCTAGTGTAGATACAGGGTAGGGTAGAAACAGGGTAGCGTAGGGCAATAGGATAAAGTAGATGCAATACAGGGTAGGCAGGCAGGGTAGATGCAGGACAGGGTAGACGTAGGCCAGTATAGGGCAGAGTCTAGACCATTTGCTAAAGCCTATTAAGAACATAAGAATAGAAAGGACTGCAAGAGACCATGAGGCACGCACTATGTACCTTACCACCTGTTATCCCTATTCATAAAGTTATCTCATCTTCTCTTATAACAACCAATTGTTTCAGCGCTCACTACATGGTTACTAAGTCAATCGCATTAGTTAGCCACTCTGTTGGTAAACCAGTTCGTGTCTATTTCTTAGCACACTTATCAAAAGCTATTAGAAATATCCAACAAAGAATGAATGAAGTTAAATCTGACCTGATATATCCCTTCACAGTACTGAGTAGCCTTTACTGACATTACAATGTATTCTGACAAACAATTTCATTCATTGTAGAGCACTCATCAAAATGTATTAAAAAATCAGTAAAAGAACGAAAAAAGTTAAATCTGACCCGATATATAACTTCAGTCTTGAAAAGTTTTTAAAGCCATTTCACACTTGACCGATTCCCGCCAACTATTGTCAATTTTAATGGTTAGAATAAAAATGTTACAATATTCTAGATTTCCCTTGAGAACATTTCACTATTGTGTCTAACTTCTGTAAAGGTTTACCCTCCCTTAGTTCGCCATACATTTTCTCAGTATATGATGGAAAGCCAATTTGACATTTGGATATTCGAAAAAAAATGGAAACTTATAACCGAAGTCGTTTCTACTCAAACGAACTCACAGCAGTTGGCGAGAATAGGCCCGTTGTTGAAGCGAGCTTTATTGTCATGACATCGGTGGTATTCTTAACAAAAAAAAAAATCTTTCCTTATATAAATGTTATATAAATCCTTGGAAGGGAAAGATTTATATAAGGAAAGATTTTTTTAAGAATACCACCGTAAGATTTTTTTTTTTTTTTTTTTTTTTTTTTTTTTTTTTTTAAACTTCTTATCTCTCACTTCAGCTCCCAGTAGTAGGCGTTACGCCTGTCAGTGGCCCCAGCATGTTCCTCCATCCGGCTCCATCATGGAAGTCCCCTTCTTCCTCCCTCAGAGTTTCGATGTTTGGCCAGTCATGTCTGCTGAGGGTTTCTTCAACATTTTCTTTCCATCTCTTTCTCTGTCTTCCTCGTGACCTTCTCCCGTCCGGCATCCACTCCCAGCATCCCCTTGCAATTGGTGGTATTCTTAAAAAAAATCTTTCCTTATATAAATCTTATATAAACCCTTGGAAGGGAAATATTTATATAAGGAAATAATTTTTTAAGAGCACCACCGTATGGTGGTATTCTTAAAAAAAAAGAAAAGAAAAAAAAAGAAAAGAAAAAAAATCTTTATATAAATCTTTCCCATCCAAGGATTTATTTATGATTTATATAAAGAAATATATTTTTCTTAAGAATACCACCGTATATCCTGACGGACGATCTTATTCATTTGAGGGCGGGACTAAACGTATCCTGATCTAACGTTAATATTAACGTTGACGTTTGGGACTTCGTTATTGCTCGAAGTTTTGTTGTTATGGTTGAGAT
>NC_134782.1:31739707-31742207 GCF_046742065.1 Oratosquilla oratoria
GAGGAGGAGGAGGAAGAGGCGGAGGCAGAGGTGGATGAGGATGAGGAGGAGGGGGAAAAGGATGAGGAAGAGGAGTAGGAGAAAGAAGAGGAGGAGGAGGAGGAGGAAGAGTTCTGTAAGTACCTTGGTACTTCGAGTTCCATAGAGATCCTCAGACTCTCTCACATGATTACATTTATGAACAACGTTTAAGACAATATTGTCTACCGAACGTGAAGACATGTATGTTTCGTCTTTTTACACACACACACACACACACACACACACACACACACACACACACACACACACACACACACACACACACACACACACACACACACACACACACACACACACACACACACACACACACACACACACACACACACACACGCACACACACACACACACGCGCGCGCGCGCACATACGTTCCAGACACCGAAGCGAAAGGAAGTGCTGTGTTTGAGCGCGCCTATTTTGTGGTTTATCGCCGAAAACGAAGGAAACTTGTTGTTGTTATTGTACGCGACGAGTAAGCTGTGGTACTCGAGTGGCCGGTTAAAGTAATCCAGTTCTTGAAATAGGTATAGTTTTGGCATAATGGAGAGAGAGAAGAAAGAATAACAAATGAACCAACAAAGAGAGGACTAGATGTAAGTATAGAGGAAAGTCCGAGAGGTGTCATCCCCAAAAAACATTGTTTGATAGACACACCAAGGAAAAACCAAAGGTGGGAAAATAAAAGTTTTTCAGGGTTTCAAAGAAACCCAGGTGAAATAGGTAAAAGCTTAGATATAGATAGAGATATTAGATATAGTAATGCATTAAGAAATCGCAAAGTAAATGACTTAATGGAAGAAATCATGGATTTACTAAGTATTTCAGCGGGCTTTGACCCATCGTTTTTTGCTCATATTTCCGAAATAACCATTCACATCAGTATGATATATTAGCACGGCCTAATTCACACCCTGCCATAATTTTTGACGTTATAGTGCATTCACAAAGTGTATTTAATTACGGCGTTTACTCTTGATATTAAGTGTGTCGTAGCCGACACCCGTGAAGTAAATCGAACAGGTGAAGTCGTGACGTCATCACAAACTACCTCGTGTATCCCAAATTCACTTGTTTGATTTACTTCACGGTGTCGGCTACGACACACTTAATATCAAGAGTAAACACCGTAATTAAATACACTTGTGAATGCACTATAACGTCAAAATTTATGGCAGTGTGTGAATTAGGCTGTGATAATATACCATGCTGATGTGAATGATTATTTCGGAAATATGAGCAAAAAAACGATGGGTCAAAGCCGCTGAAATACTTAGTAGGTGACCTAAAGAGCGAACTTGAAATCCTCAAAACAGAAAACGAAAGAATGAAAAAGAGAACAAAAATAGAAATGAAGAACTGAAAAAGGAGGTCAAAGAACAACTACAAGTAGTGACCGGTAAGGTGGAAGAGTCAATTAAAGAAATAGATCTCATTGAAATAAAAAATCAATGGAAACAAGAACAGGAAAAAAAAATCCTTTAGTGAAATATTACAAAAACAGATGGAGGAAAATACAAAAGAAACAGTTATGAAAGTAATTAAAGAAAAGAAAAATTAGGTAAGAGATACAGTTGACAAAGGTAATTAGTGCATTGTGGTCCATGGTATCCAGGTAAAACATAATATGTATAGATACCAGAGAGAAAAGGAGGAGAAAGAATAGCTAAGGAAATTTGGAAAGAAATACAGGATGAAGGACAAAATTTTGATAAAAAAAAATCGTTGAAATCCACAGGATAGGCAAATATTAAAAAAAAAAAAAAAAAACATATACCGCTGAAAATAAAACTAAGAACTCAAATGATAGCAGAGGAGATATTATCGAAAGCTGTTAAATTGGCAAACAGCGAGAAATTCAAACATATATGGATACAAAAGGAAATGAGTGATGAGAAAAAAGAGAAAGACAAAGCTCTCAGAATTGAAGCCAATGATAGAAATGAGTTTAAAGAACAGAGACAGAAAAAAAAATGAGAGTGCTGGACTAGAGACTGAAAAAATTGTACATCAAAAAAATTGAAACTAACACCAAAAAAGAAAGGATAATATGAAACTAAAAGTAGCATGCACAAATATCGACGGCATGATCTCAGGAATCAATGAACTAAATGAATATCTAGAAATGGAAAAACCTGGCATCATGGGAAATGTGGAGACAAAACTGTAAGGAACTATGTCAACAAGCATAGTGGGACAAGGTCTATACAACTACAGGGTGAAAAATAGAACAGATAAACAGGGAGGTGTCATGATATTGACCAAAAAGGGTCTAAATGTGACAAAGATAAATGAAGGCCAAGGCAATGTAGAATTGATTATGATCAAAATTATAAACAAAAGGATGAAAAGCAGAAATTTTGTAGCAGTGTATGTACCACCAAAAACACAGGCTTGGTCGGATAGCGAATATTCTAAATTACTGGAAGACACAATGGAGATGCTAAATGAGTTACTGAA
>NC_134782.1:31747207-31752207 GCF_046742065.1 Oratosquilla oratoria
TAAGAAAAAATACAAACAAATGAAATGTTAGATTAATAGAAAACAAAAGACATGTGAATAACAATAGGACAGTAAAAATATGAAGAAAGACCAAGTAATTCAAGGTTAATGATTTCTGTAAATCATTATTCGTATTGAAGACTAGGTACGTGTGCTCTCTCTCTCTCTCTCTCTCTCTCTCTCTCTCTCTCTCTCTCTCTCTCTCTCCTTTACACACACACACACACACACACACACGCGCGCGCGCGCATAACACATAAAACTATATTGTAGATGCAAATTTGGATGTTCCAGACACGAGACAACTTATTACGTGTCTACTGGTTGTCAAAAACTTCAGAGATATCCTCACCACCAAGCAACCAACCATATGTACACATTTTCATGTCCAAATGACATTGACGCTTTCTTTAGTGTAATAGTTCTTAACCTGGGAGCCACGGGGGGGGGGGGGGCACGGGTGGCCACAGAGGGGCCTGCAGGGGCCCACAGGGGGCCACGGGGGGGGCCACGGGGGGCCACGAGGAGCCACCAAGTGAGCCATGACAAGAGTTCAGGGAGACCATGAACTGCTGTTACAAATTATACATTTCTATATAATGTGAGGAATTTGAATATGAAAATAAAACTTCCATCACTATGTCCTGGTAGAAGAGATATTAGATAATTATGAGTGTCATTTTTGTAATAAAGCTTCATAAACATTTTATTATCATTAATATTATTTTCATTTATTTATTTATTTATTTATTTATTTATTTATTTATTTATTTATTTATTAATTAATTAGAGAGAATAAATTGAAAAAAGTTCGAGAAACCGTACCCTAGGGGCATAATCACGAACAGCCTTGCGGGAAACACACCTTTACTGAACTTTTACTCCACAACGATGTCCCGTTCTTAACTGAATAAAATCATCTAACGCTAACTAGTTAGGCATTGGCCATCACCAGACTGAAGAGGTTAATTGAAATCGTCATGATATTTTTAATCTCGTTTAAGCGAATCCGCCTGGCATGAAGGAGATTAAGTTTGCGTTAAGTGTCAAGACGTAAGGGGTCCATCGGGAAAGCCATAATTCATGACACTACGACGAAATCCTTCAACCGATTAAAATCGTCTGGCGCAATTCAGTATAAAAAGTAAATGTATAATGTCAAAGGCTAAGTAGAATGAGTATTGAATATACATACATACATACATACATACATACATACATACATACATACATACATACATACACACACACACACGTACGCACACACACACACGCATATATATATATATATATATATTTTTGTGTGTGTGTTTGTGTGTGTGTGTGTGTGTGTGTGTGTGTGTGTGTGTGTGTGTGTGTGTGTGTGTGTGTGTGTGTGTGTGTGTGTGTGTGTGTGTGTGTGTGTGTGTGTGTGTGTGTGTGTGTGCGTGTGTGTGTGCATGTATGCGTGCGCACGCGGGAGTATCCACCAGGAAATATAAACTAACGAAGCAGAGCGCTTTCGTATATTTACATCGTCAGTGCAATACAAAGAGAGAATTACAATTTTCTAGTGTTTTCGTAGTATATATATATATATATACAGATATATATATACATATATATATACATATATATATATATATATATATATATTTACGAGTATATGCATTCTTTTTATTTTATTTTTCTCTAAACATAACAGAGGTTAATAAACTGTTAAACCTGAAACACCTTGGAGTTAACTTCTTGAGCACACTAAACTACTAAATACATTCTATTTTCACTAAACTTAGGCGACTTTGTACAAATACGGGGGAAAGGAAAGGGGAACCAACTTGGGCCGGATGTGGGGGACAGGTTTGGATGTGAAAGGAAGAAGAATTAGATAGGTAAGATGGAAGAGAATGGGAAGTGGTGGTCCGAATAGAAGTAAAGTACTCGTCGAGGACAATGAACAATAACCTATCCTAACCTGACCTAACCTAACCTAACCTAACCTAACGTAACTTAACCTAGCTTAACCTGGCCTATCATTGTTTTTCCTAACCTTATCTTACCCAACATTACCTAATCTAACCTCTTTTAACCTGGCCTAGCTTTGCTTTACCTAACCTTATCTATCCTAACGCAACCTATCCTAACCTATTTTAACCTGGCCTATCCTTCTTTTGGCTAACCTAACCTTACCTATCCTAACGTGACGTACCTTAACCTAGCTTAACCTGACCTATCCTTGTTTTGCCTAACCTAATCTTACCTAATTTTACCTATCCTAACGTGACCTAACCTAACCTAGCTTAACCTGGCCTATCCTTGTTTTACCTAACCTAATCTTACCTAAACTTACCTATCCTAACGTGACCTAATCTAACCTAGCTTAACCTGGCCTATCCTTGTCTCGCCTAACCTAATCTAACCTAACCTTACCTATCCTAGCCTAGCCTATCTTTGCTTAGCCTAATCTATCCTACTTTATCTCTTGTAACATAATCTACCCTAACGTAAATTAATCTAAACTAGCTTACCTACCCTATCTTTGTTTTCCCTAACCTAATCTTACCTAACCTAAACTTACCTAACAAATCCTAGCCTAATATCCTTGCTTAGCCTAGGCTAGCGTAATCTAACCTTGCAAAATCTAACCTAATCTAGCCAAATCTAACCTAACCTAGCCAAATCTAACCTAACCTAACATTGCCAAATCTAACCTCACCTAACATTGCCAAATCTAACCTCAACTGTACTCTCAAAGAAAATGTTAGAAAAGAATTAACTTGTTAAACACTTCTGGTAAATTTTACGGAAGCTTGTTAACTACGAAATAAAAATAATAATTTTACTTAAAACCATCTGGTGCTCACAATGATAACATAATTAAAGAGGGATTAAATGCCTTACTACGTTAGTCGATCTTATTCTCTTCTTGTTCATACAACAAATGAACAAAACTTCTGAATCTGAACAAAATATTTAGGAAGACTCCACGTCCTCAAACTCAACTAAACGCTCTCCAAAGTCACTAGAAAAAAAATAAATAAATAAATAAAATAAACAAATAAAAAGGGGAATACCCGCTCAAAAAGAAAGAAAGAGAAAAAAAGAGATATAAGAGGGAGGGGAGGAGTTGTGTATGTGATGTTTGTGGATCTAGAGTAAGTATTAGACACGCTGGTTGAAAATTTATTATGGGAAGTGATGGAGAGGTATTTGGCAGGAGGAAAGCTGCCAAGGCCAGTGAAGGAGCAAGTATTAGGGGAGAAAGACACGAGTGAATTTATGTAAATACGATAAAAAAGAGAGAAAGAGAAAAGAGAGAGAGAGAGAGAGAGAGAGAATGAGAGAGAGAGAGAGAGAGAGAGAGAGAGAGAGAGAGAGAGAGAATGAGAGAGAGAGAGAGAGAGAGAGAGAGAGAGAGAGAGAGAGAGAGAGAGAGAGAGAGAGAGAGAGAGAGAGAGAGAGAGAGAGAGAGAGAGAGAGAGAGAGAGAGAGAGAGAGAGAGAGAGAGAGAGAGAGAGAGAGAGAGAGAGAGAGAGAGAGAGAGAGAGAGAGAGAGAGAGAGAGAGAGAGAGAGAGAGAGAGAGAGAGAGCTAAAGCGGAATGAGAGAGGAGTCTGGGATGAGTTATGTTACCATGGTTGTTCAATGAAATAATGGAATCATTGAAGCAGAGATCAACTGAAATGTGAAAAAGACAAGAAAGGGGAGTTTTAAGCTATATGCTGTGTATTAGGACCTGTTCACATTAGCGGTTCGGATCGCGCGGAAACGGCGGCGGTCCCACATAGTGAAGGAAAAAACCGCGAGGTTGTGTGAACACCTCCATAGAGTTACATTGTAAGACATATAATTTCTTTTTGCGAAAAGGAGATGGGAGTATACGTAACATTGGTGATGTGTTAAGTAAGAATAGTGGATAGTGGAATAAATATGTGAAATTTGTGGATAATATAACAAAACTATTTAGAAGATATTACACAGTTGCAATTCCCATACAGAAATCAATAAATAGAGAAGAATAGTGTTCCATAGTTCCTGACATCCTGTAGGACTTAGTACCACATTTCCGGTGAAAAATAAATGAATAAATGAATAAAAACAAATGAATAAATGAATAAATAGATGAAAAATCTCTTGTCTCCTTTACTCAATATATCATTATTCTTGACACTACTAGAAACCACCTCAACAATGAAACAAATCGTCTAGCATCTACAATCTAGAACCAGCTTTAAGAACATGAGAACACCGGAATGGGAGAGATTGCAAGAGACCATAAGGCCTATACTAGGCAGTTCCAAGTCCATTACTACCTATCATCCCCACCCATAAAGTTATCTCATCTTCTCTTAAAGCAACCAATTCTTTCAACGCTCACTACTACATGGTTAATAAGTCTATTCCATTTGTTAGCCACTCTGTTGGTAAACCAATTCTTGCCTATTTTCTTCTTAAACCTAAATTTGTCCAATTTAAACCCATTACTACGAGTCCTACTCTGTTGTCTTAATATGATGACCTTGCTTGCATCACCCTTATTAAAGCAATTGACCCATTTTGCAGTTGTGGATCATTTAATTTGAAGATCCTATGAATCCTACGGTGACGATCGAAGAGAAACAAGACCAGAGTGATCACGGGGCTTCCGTCATATTGTGGAGGAGAAGGAAGAGGAGGAGGAAGGGGAGGAGGAAGATGACGTGGAGAGAGAATAAGAGGGAAGAGTGAGAGGAAGAGGAGGAAAAGAGGGAGTACTAGGTAAAAGGAGGAATGGGAGGAAGAGGAGGAGGAAGACGTGGGAGAGAATAAGAGGGAAGAGTGAGAGGAAGAGGAAGGAGAAGAAAAGGAGAGTTTTACGTAAGAGGAGGAATGGGAGGAGAAAGAGGAGGAGGAGGAGGAGGAGGACTAGTGGGGAAGAATGAAAAGGAAGAGTGAGAGGATAAGAAGGAAGAGTGAGAGGAATAAGAACAAGAAGGCAAAGAGAGTGTTACGTAAGAGGAGGAAGGGGAGGAGGAAGAGGAG
>NC_134782.1:31762207-31794707 GCF_046742065.1 Oratosquilla oratoria
TCTCTCTTCCTCTCTTATGTTCCATGTTTCTGCCCCGTACAGTGCTGTCGACACAATCATTCCTTCATACAATCTCCTTTTAGCATCCCTTCCCAAATGTCTATTTCTCATTACACTTTTTAATCCACCAAGGCATTTACTCACTTCTCTCATTCTACATTCTACCTCCACCCTCACTCCTCCCTTTCCTACTACTTCCTTATTACTCACTTTCAGCCTGCTGCCACTCTCTACCCTTGTATATCTCATTACCTTACTTTTACCCACGTTTATCTTCAACTTCCTTCTTTCACACATCTTCCAAAACTCCGTCACTTACTTCCTCGATCCCTCCTCTGATCCTGCTACAAGTGCAATGTCGTCAGCAAACAACAGCTGGCTTATCTCCCACTTTTCTCTATTTTCTTTAACCATCCCATATCCCCTACCTCCTACCCCCTACCCACTACCCCGTCTGGGTTATTGGCTGCATGTTATTGTGGCAAAGTAACATGCAGTTGATAGTTTATGGTCTATATGGGACGCCCCTATGGACCAGAGTCACACATCATTTTGTCTGTGATAAAGAAAGACTCTGTTCAAAGAGAAATTATGACAATTCTATTATACAGCGACTGTCCCTCCGTTATGCTGTCCCCCAACCCCTTGTTACTATCCTATACCACCTCTCTGAATATTCAGTTCTTTTTTTCGTCTACCCTGTGGTGGGGAAAAAGAATGCTACCACCAAGTCTTCCCACTTGAGTCGTAAAAGGCGACAAAAAATGTGATGGGGGATAGGACTAGGAATCCTTCTACCTGTAGCCCCACAGGGGACATTCCTAAAAAAGTAAAGGCATAAGAGGGTCTAGGAATTTTTCAACAAGTACCCTAAGGTTTGGGTCTTTTAATGTGCGTGGATATTGGTGCAGGTGAGAGTAAAAGGAAAGAGATAGGCAGTATGTTTGTGAGAAGAAAGATGGATGTGTTGGCATTGAGTGACACTAAGTTCAAAGGGAGGGGCAGGTGTGAGTTTGGGAGTGTAGTTGGGAGGTTCTCAGGAGTGAAGAAAGGACGAGGGAGAGAAGGGGTGTCTATACTAGTAAGTGAAGAGATAGGTAAGCATATAGTGGAGTGGAAGGAAGTTTCTACAAGGTTGATATGCATGAAGGTGAAGCTGAGGAGGGAGATGTGGGTCTTTGTAAGTGCGTATGGGCCTGGTAGTGAGAGGAGCATGGAAGAAAGGGAGGTCTTTGGATAGATTTAAATGGGTGCATAGAGCGATTAGGAAGAAATATCAATGTAGTTGCATTGGGAGACCTTATTGCTAGGGTAGGAAATTAACCAATAGACGGAGTGATTAGGAAGTATGGAGTTCCAGGAAAAAAGCATAGTGAAGAGTTGATGGTGGAGATGTGTCTCGAAAGAGAATTGATGATAGAGCATTAATGGATTATATAGTGGTGACCAGGAGTATGGTAGGAAGAGTTAAGGATGTACATGTCCTAAGGGGAGGGAATGGGGGAATATCAGATCATTTTCTGGTGGAAGGTAAGTTGAGAGTGGAGAATAGGTGGAGAAAGAGGAAAAGAGCAGAAGGTAGGGAGGTACTTAGAGTGAACTGCTTAAATGAGAAAGAAAAGGAAATGGAGTATAAGAAGAAGCTGAGAGAGGAGTGGGAAGTGGTGAAGGAAAGAGTAGAACTAGAAGTGGAGGAGGAGTTGGGATGGTTCAAGGAGGGAGTCATAAGGTGTGCAAAGATGGTGTGTGGAACAAGGAGGACGGGGGGAAATAGAAGGAAGAGTAGTGAGTGGTGGGATGAGGAAGTAAAGAAAGGTGTAGAAGAGAAGAAACAGGCTTGCATAGATTGGTTGCAAATTAGGACTAGAGAATCGTATGAGAGGTACAAAGTAAAGAGAAAAAAAAACACATAGATAATAAATAAATAAACAAATAAATGAATAAATATATACATAGATACATAAAGTAGATAAACAAATCAATAAAATAGGTAAGAAAACATATAGATATACTTAAATTAGTTAATAGGTAAGTAAATGCAAATATAAATATACAAAAGTAAATATCAAATAGAGAAATAAATAGATAAGGGAAAGCATAAATAGATAAGAAATAGATAAAGAAGTAAATAGATAAATAAATAGATAAGTATATAAACAATAAATAGATGAATATTAAATAAATGAATATATATATTCATAAACAAACAAAAAATATACAAATAGATAGATAAATAGAAAAAAGATAATAGTCAGGAAATACCAAGAACAAAGTTCACTTGAGGGAAAATCATAATTTACGATATGAAGCGGATACGATATCGTAATATTACGTCATCGCAACGATACTCATACATTTCTCTACAACCAGTCAATCATGTCATTCCATGGTATTCTTTTATGAATTTCAAATATATTCATCACATTTTGAAATATTTACGTTTCATATTTCTTACCAGTTACATTGATGCTATGCATAAAAGGACAAAATTCAACCTTTGGACATTTCATGTCAATACTCCATGTCCGTTTTTCTAATCGGTTTACATCAATTTGATCAGACGGAAATTTGTTAATAGTTGATAGAACGAAACGAAATGAGATTAAATGAATGGGAATGAAAATAAAAAGACCATAATGGTTATCTTCCTTTAAGATGTTGTTGACTTCGAATAGAAAAAAATGTAAAAGCAAGTGACGAAGCAGAACTTCAACATAAATTTCGCTAACACAGACTCACTTCCAGTCACCTGTAAAATCTCTTTACGGTGTCTTGCAAATTCCTGATCACTTGTAAGTATATACAAACGGGATACCTTACATCTTAGGAATTTTACTAGAATTTTTTTTCTTATTGGAGCCTGTAAGACGGGCTCAAGTATATGAGTGGCGTAGATGGATTGTAGATAATGCCATTAGAGAGAGAGAGAGAGAAAGAGAGAGAGAGAGAGAGAGAGAGAGAGAGAGAGAGAGAGAGAGAGAGAGAGAGAGAGAGAGAGAGAGAGAGAGAGAGAGAGAGAGAGAGAGAGAGAGAGAGAGAGAGAGAGAGAGAGAGAGAGTGTCATGGGACCATGGCATTGTCAAATATTATACTTAATTTTTAATCATGCTCATTGTGAGAATAAATCATTATTGATTTATAATAATAATCATCGTCATTGTCATCTTTGAATAAAACTCTCAGCTTTGAGTAAAAGTCTTTCTTTTGAGCATAACGCTCATCTTTTAGTAAAACTCTCAGCGTTGAACAAAACTCTTAGCTTTGATCAAAACTCTTCCTCATGAGCAACACGCTCATGTTTGAGCAAAACGCTCATCTCTGAGCAAAACTCTCTCGCTTTGACCAAAATTTTCATCTTCGAGTGAACTCTCAGCTTTGAGCAAAACTCAAATGTGAGCAAAACTCTCAGTATTGAGCAAAACTCTTAACTTTTTTGTCAAACTCTAAACTTTGAGTAAAATTCAAACATGAAGAAAAAAACAACAACTCATGAGCAAAACTCATATTTTAGCAAGACTCGCAAATTTGAGCAAAACTCACAACTTTGACCAAAACTCTCAGCTTTGGTCTCGGTTAAGCTCTACTCGTAAGCCTGTAATCTCATTCGTATTCATATATGCTAGAGTGTGAATTTCATTTCATTTAACTCCGGCTAAGTCAATTCCACTTACCATCGTTTAATTCCATTCCCATTCATTTAATCTCATTTCGCTTCGTTCCATCAACTATTAACAATTTTCCGTCTGATCAACTTGATATAAACAGATTAGAAAAACGGACATAGAGTATTGACATGAAATGTCCAAAGGTTGAATTCTGCCCTTTTATGCATCAATGTAACTGGTAAGAAATATGAAACAGAAATATTCTAAAATGTGATGAATATATTGAAATTCATAAAAGCGTACCATGGAATGACATGGTTGACGGGTTGTAGAGGAATGTATGAGTATCGTAACGATGTCGTAATATTACGATATCGTAACTGCTTCATATTGTAAATTATGATATTCCCTCAAGTGAATTTTCCTCTTGGTATTGGCTGACGATTATCTATTATCTACTTATCTATCTATTTGTTTATTGTTTGCCTTTTAATTTATGAATGTGTATATTTATGTATTTGATATTCATCTATTTATTGTCCATGTACTTATCTTTTTATTTATCTATCCATTTATTTGCTTATCTATTTCCTATATATTTATATATTCCTTGATCTGTACATTTCTCCACTGGATATATTTTCTTTTCTATATCTATTAATTTTTGCATTTACTTATCTATTAACTAATTAACTTATCTTGTTATTTGTTTATCTTTTCATTAATGTATTTGTTTACTTTATGTATTATGTATCTATTTGTTTATCTATTTATCCATTTATCTATTTATCTATTCATCTATTCATCTATTCATCTATTCATCTATTTATCTATTTATCTATTTATCTTTCCTCTCCAATACCATTTCCACATCATCAACTATATTTTACAATACGGAATACTGCGCAATAATATTGATCGCCCCAAAAATAAATAAACAAACAAGTGAAAAAATAAAAATACAGTGAAATAACGAAGAATGAAATACCAAATCAAACGCGAGTGTATGGGAAGTGAAAAGTCTTCAAACACTTTCTGAAAGAATCCAAGACCTCGGCAAGTGGGAAAACACCTGAAGGAAGTGAGTCCCAGACGCTTTCTTTCGCCTTGTGGGTCTGCCATCTGCCTCACCTCTGTTCTTTGCCGTCAGAGGGCGCGCCCCCTCCCTGTTTGAAAAGAGGGGGGGAGGGACGGTGTGTCCTTTCTTCTTCTTCTTCTTTTTCTTCTTCTTCTTCTTCTTCATCTTCTTCTTCTTCTTCTTCTTCTTCTTCTTCTTCTTCTTCTTCTCCTTCTTTTTCTTCTTCTTCTTCTTCTTCTTCTTCTTCTTCTTCTTCTTCTTCTTCTTCTTCTTCTTCTTCTTCTTCTTCTTCTTCTTCTTCTTCTTCTTCTTCTTCTTCTTCTTCTTCTTCTTCTTCTTCTTCTAAATCTCTTCACCTTCTTCTTCTTCTTATTATTATTATAATTGTTATTGTTATTATTATCATCATTATTATTATCATTACTTTTTTTTTTTAAGGGAACAGGAATCTCGCGCGTTCTTCACGAAAAAAGCAGGGGGCAACAACAAGCGTCCCTCCTGGAAAAGGGCATACACACGTCCTTAATAGAATAAAAAAAAAAAAAAAAATGGGGAAGGGTAGACAAAAACACCCCTTTTCAAAAAAAAAAAAAAGAGAGAGAGAGAGAGAGAGAGAGAGAGAGAGAGAGAGAGAGAGAGAGAGAGAGAGAGAGAGAGAGAGAGAGAGAGAGAGAGAGAGAGAGAAAAGAAAAACACTTATAAAAAATATCTTATAATCGAAGAAAAACGAAGGGATTTTTTCATTAGAAAACAATATAACTAATACAGATAAAAAAAATAGAATCAAATAAATATAATAGATAAAATAGATATATTGCATAAAATATACAAAGTTGTGAATCAAATAAATTAATAAGATAAACAAAACAAAATAAACAAATAAGAAGTTACTCCTTAAAAAAAAAAAAGGAAAATCATTCTTCGGAAAGGGACTGGAGAGAGGCGGCGAGAGAAAAAAACCTTATGTATGGTCCCCAAACACGTATACATATACTCACATATACACGGAGAACACTCTCCGGCGCCAACCCTGCTTACCTGCAAAAAATAAAATAAAAATAAATAAATAAAATAAATAGATAAATAAATAAATAGATAAATAAATTAAAAGAAATAGAAAAAAAGAAATTAAATAAAATAGAACAAAACAAAATAAAATAATAAGATAAAATAAGATAAAATCAAATAAAATCAACCAATCAATAGATCAAATAAAAGATGAAAAAATAATAAGTAAATCAAAGAAAGTGGAATCAGTTTGCGTGAGCTTCCGCTGGATGAAAGCGGGGACGAAATGGCTACAAGAGAGAAAACCTCGAGAAGTCAGAGCGGCGAGGCCAGGAACGATGGGGTCATTCGAGAGAGGAGGGGAGCGGGGGAGAGGGGGAGAAGAAAAGAAGGGAGAGAGGAAAAAGGAGAAGAGGATGGAGTAGAAGAGAAGAGGGGATAAGGGGAGATGGAAGAGGGAAGAAGGGGAGAGAGGAAAGAGGAGAGGGAAGAGGGGAGAAGGGAGAAGAAAGAAGGGGAAGAGGAGAGAACATCAAAGATAGGGGAGAGGAGGTGGAAGAGGCGAGAGGGGAGGGGGAAGAGAAGAAGGGGCGAAGAGAGAGGTAAGGGGAGGGCATACGGGAAAGGGAAGAGGGGAGAGGGGAGAGGAGAGGGCATTGTAAAGAGATCTGAGGGGAGGGGTAGGGGGAGGATAGAGAGGAGGAGGAAGAGGGGAGAGAGGAAAAGTTAAGAGAGAGGAAGGGAGAAGGGAGGGGTGACATGGGAGAAGGGAGAGTTGGGAGAGGGAAGGCGAGTTGGAAAGAGAGTTGAACGAGGAAGAGAGAGAAATACAGACAGGTGAGAGTAGGGGAGAAAGAAAGAAAGGGACAGAAAGTAAGGAGAGGAGAGAAAGAAAAGAGAGAAACGAAAGAGAGTGAGAATAAGAAGAAAAAGAGAGGGATATATATATATATATATATATATATATATATATATATATTTGTATAAATATATATATATATATATATATCTATATATATATAGAGAGAGAGAGAGAGAGAGAGAGAGAATGAAAGGAAATAACAGAAAGAAAAGTGTAACGGAGATATTCAAAGGAACACGCGGCATCATTTGAGATGCCTAAGAAGTTAGAAAAATAAAAACAGAAGAGGCCCAAAGAAAAGAAAAGAAATATAATCCAGGTGAGAAAAGGGTCAAGAGACATTGAAAGAAAAAAGGTAAAATAAATGAGACGAAGAAGAAGAAAAAGAAAAAAAAAAACTGACTTGAGAAACGCAAAGAAAACGGAACGCGAGAGGGTAGGGGATCGAGTTACGTTAATTGAGAGTTGCGAAACTCAATCCGCCTTCAACTACTTCAACTCGGTGGCAGGCAAACTTCACACACTTTATTCTGGCTAACGCCGATTTATTTGATTCAGTTTTGGGATCGAAATCGTTCAAAGTTGATGTCTCGATCAATGGAGGATACTTTCTATACGAGGCCTAAATAAAAACACATGCGCACACACACACACACATGAACATACACATACACACACGCATGAACATACACATACACCCCCCCCACACACATACACACAATCACCCACCCACCCACACACACACACACACACACACACACACAGACACACACACACACACACACACACACACACACACACACACACACACACACACACACACACACACACATACACACACACACACACACACACACACACACACACACACACACACACACACACGCACTCACACACACACACACACACACACACACACACACACACACACACACACACACACACACACACACACACACACACACACACACACACACACGAAGGCCTACGAGTTCTGCGACCAAGTCCCTCTTCAAGTTCAGGATGGTGGGGGGGTGAAAAAAGTCGCATGGCTGCTACCTAGATCGACCAAACGTGATTGGCTTAGCAGTCAGAAGAAACAGGGGGGCGACAACGGCTGGAAGAGGGGAGAGGGAGGAGAGGAGGAGAAGGGGAGGAAGAGGAATGAGGGGAGGAGAGGGAGGAGGAGGAGGAGGAGAAGGGAAGGAGAAGGAGGAGGAGGAGTAGGAGGAAGAAGAAAGAGGGAAGAAAAGGGTGGAGGAGGAGGAGTAGGAAGAGCGGGAGGAGGAAAAGGATAGAGGGGAGAAGGGGAGGAGGGGAGGAGTAAGAGGAGGAGGGAAAGGAGGAGGAGGGGAAGGAGGAGCAGTGGAAGGAGGAGGAGGAGGAGGGGGAGGGGGAGGAAGAAGAGAAAATAGGGAAGGAGGAGGAGGAGCGGGAGGAGGATTAGGAAGAGAGGAAGGAGGAGAAGGGAAAGGAGGAGGAGGAGTAGTAGGAAGAGAAAAGGGGGAAAAGGGAGGAGGAGGAGGAGGAGGAGGAGGAGGAGGAGGAGGGGAGGAGGAGGAGGACGAGGAGGAGGGGGAGGAGGAAGAGGAAAGAGGGGAGGAGGGGAGGAGGAAGAGTAGGAGGAGGGGAGGAGCAGGAGGAGCGGGAGGAGGAGCAGGAAGAGTGAAGGAGGAGGAAGAACAGGAGGAGGAGGAGGAACAAGAGGAGGAAGAGTAGCAGGACAATCGTGCGGGTGTAACGACCTTGGAAATAGCATAATTTTTTTTTTTTTTTTCATTTCAGTTAGTCTCAGATCATCCCAAAAATACAAGAATATTAGGTCATGAAGTGTGAGACGCTGGAAGAATTTCTTCCATCTAATTCCAACTCTGTAGTGTTTAATGTTTTTTTGTGACCAAGGTATTAGCCCGTTCGCTAACAAAGAGGAGATGGGGAGGAGGATGGGAGGGGTTACCACAGGAATGAACAACACAATCTGGCATTTAAGATGATATAACAAATGCCACCCGGTAATAAAGGGGTTATAGAAAGGGGGTGACCTTTGCTACTAAGGGGACGAGGGTCCCGGATATGAATGAAACAACATAAGAAGAAAGAAGAGGTTAAAAGAAAAGGTTCTCACCCAGTGTATGTAGGTGTTCAGTGTTGTGAAATGAAACATGTTTCGCGTGAGAAAAGATATATTTCTCTTTTGTACTGCTGAGGAGAAAAACAATATACTGTACAAGCATTTCACTATCTATAAGACTCTTCTGGTTAAGTCATTTTCGTTAAATACTTTTCTCACTCTTGACAATGGCATCATAGAATGCGTTTGTTTGTTTGTTTGTGTGTATGTGTGTGTGTGCGTGTGCGTGTGTGTGTGTGTGTGTGTGTGTGTGTGTGTGTGTGTGTGTGTGTGTGTGTGTGTGTGTGTGTGTGTGTGTGTGTGTGTGTGTGTGTGTGTGTGTGTGTGTGTGTGTGTGCGTGTGTGCGCGTGCGTGCGTGTGTGTGCGCGAGTGTGTGTGCTGTGTGTGTGTGTGTGTGTGTGTGTGTGTGTGTGTGTGTGTGTGTGTGTGTGTGTGTGTGTGTGTGTGTGTGTGTGTGTGTGTGTGTGTGTGTGTGTGTGTGTGTGTGCCTGAGCGCGCAAGTGTGTGTGTATCCATAAACGCGTGCGTATATGCATGAGCCCTTACATATATACCTAAGCACATACATGTGCATGTTACTGGATGTATCCATGTACAAACATGCACACAAGTGTCTCTATGTACGTATCACTTCCACACAAACAACGCGACACAGAAAGCATCAGGCACGTGTAGCGGACTCGAGTCACTTTATGAAATGGCCATTCGCGGAAACGCACTGGCGAGAGGTCACCGCTTTCGGAACCCGAATGAACAACAAGACTCTATTGAAATCAGGCTGATGGCGCTCGCCGCCAAAGCCATCAAAGGTATCTCCCATTCCCTTGACTGATGCTCACTCCCACCTAAGGGAGAATCCAATAAGTGAACAGAGAGGAGGTTAGCGTCATAGACTGTTAAAGCGTGAAGCAAAAGTGTTCACACTTGAAGATTCACTGCAGGTGTTTAGACCCATCCCCCTGGGAATGATACAGTTTCAGTAACTCACCTTTGAAAGCCATCAAATTAAGACAGCAGGGCAGGACTCGCAGTAATGGATTTAGATTGGACAAATTTAGATTTAATAAGGAAATAGGCAAGAACTGGTTTACCAATAGAGGGGTTAGCGAATGGAATAGACTTAGTAACCATGTAATGAGCGCTGAAGCTATCGGTTGTTTTAAGAGAAAGTTAGATAACTTTATGGATGGGAATGATAGGTGGTAATGAACATGGACCTGCCTAGTGTAGGCCTTATGGTCTCTTGCAGTCTCCTTCTTTCTTATGTAATTATGTTAATTTGGCTTGGCAAGGTTTTATGGAGAGTACAAATTTCATGTCAAGTGTTGAACTTTAGACAATTTGTGATTATGGATTACACACACAGAAACGCGTGTGCGTGCGTGAGTTCACATAGTCATGAAAACTATTGTCCTCTTAATGAGGAATCGAACCCTGGTTTTCTGAGTGACCAAACCCGAGGACACTAAAGGCAAAGAACCTCAGACCTTCTTTGTATGCAAGAGTGGAAGTTCCTGGAGCCTACGATCATAGCATCAGTTTCCATATCCGTCTCGAACTCACACGAAGACTGGAAAATACGAGCAAAACCAACACGTATTCGTCTTGGTCTACCATTGAAGAACGAGCTCAAAATCCCGGGAAAAAAAATCAGATTTCTGTAGAAGGGACGCGGTGATTCTCCAGGAACAAGGACGACCTTGACCTTTTGATGCAGAAGTTAAGTTGAATCTCCTTCAGGAAGGTGAAAATTTGATTGATTGATTGATTGATTTGTTGTTTTTGGCCCCGCAACATCATAGTCGTATTGCGTCCCTACAAAATGTTTAGGGAAGCAAATACGATAGGCTGAAACGTTTATATTACAAATAAAGTTCTGGTCTTGTAACAATCATTAAAAAGCACTCTAATCGGGAACGTGCAAAAGGGAAATGGGATGATCTAGTAAAATAATGAGAATAAAGACATTCAATAAGGAGAATGAGGGTAGATTTCCGAAGGAAGCCAGAGGCCCGAGATTCTTGATGAAGGAGACAAGGAGAGTCTCCTGAAGGAAGGACGAAGTGTAGATCCTTCCTTCAGGAAGGAAGAAGAGGTGAGCTATGGCTACCAATCTGTTCTCAGACACTCCAGTTCGTCATTGGCGAGGGCTTCTTTTATCCTCCTCCTACTCCTCCTTACCACCACCTCCTCCTCCTCCTTCTCCTCTTCATGTCCTCCCTCTTTGCCCAACCTTCCTTTTCCTACTCCCCCTCTTCACCTGCTCCTCCTCCTCCTCCTCATTATCTCTTCTCTCTTCGGCCTACCTTCCTTCTCTTCCTACCCCTCCTCATCTTTTCTCTCTTCTCCCCACCTCCCTTCTCCTCCTCCCCTGCGTTACCTCCTCTTCGTCCTACCTCCCTTCTTCCCCCTCAGTCTTCTCCTCCTCTTCACCCTACCTCCCTTCGCCTCCTCCTCCTCCTCTTCGCCCTAATTTCTTTCTCCTTCCCCTCCTCACCATCCCCTCCTCCTCCTCCCCTCCTCCTCCTCTTTGCTCTACTTTCCTTCTCCTTCTACCCTTTCGTCTCCTCCTCCTTATGACCTTGCCTTCCTTCTCCTGCTTCCCCTCCTCACCTCCTCCTCCTCCTCCGTCTACTTTTACCTGCCTTCTCCTCCTACGTACCTCTCTTTACCTCCTCCTTTCTTCTTTTTCATCCCTCTCTTTACTTTAGTTGCCTTACATTATTAATTTATTTAATTCAATTTATCCATTTATCTACTTATTTATTTATTTATTGGTGTAAATAATTTTGCAAAAACGCTAAAGTGTACGTCATATGTACAGTACATAGTTTCATCTACGAAGGCTGGTTCTACTTTCATCTTACATTCTACACTTTAAAGATATTGTCCTCATTTCCCTGATCCTTTCAACATTCAAATAAAAACAAAAAACCTCATTTACCATAACCGCAAACTTCTCATCTTGACATTTCTCACACTGACAAACCATGAGTTGCCAGTTTAAGAAATACTTCAAAAATCTTGAAAGAAAATTAAGGTATTTTTTTCATAAGACACAAGAAGCCTGCAGCTCATTCTAAATGCTAAATAAGTGAAAATATGTATATATGCATTCTTCGGCTGGGCGAGTCCAAGAACACAAGATGTAAAGAAAAGAAAATATTTTGTCAATTTTTTCTTCATATAGTAAGTTAACAAAGTAGATAAATAGGGAATAGATAATAGATGGATAAATAGATTTTTCTTAAGATTGAAATAGTATATATATATATATATATATATATATATATATATATATATATATATATATATATATACTGACATTAAAGTATGCATGTTCTCAACTTATCTTTGAATACCTGTACATTTATATAAATGATTTTATATTCTGATGACATCCAGTAGGCAATATATGTATATATATATATATATATATATATATATATATATAAATATATATATATATATATATATATATATATATACGTATGTATGTATATATGTACAAATATATACTGACATTAAAGTTTGTATGATCTCAACTTATCTTTAAATACCTGTCCATATATATCAATATTTTGATATTCTGATGACATCCAGTGGGCAATATATATATATATATATATATATATATATATATATATATATATATATATATATATATATATATATATATGTATGTATATATATATACAGTATATAATCAAATAAATTAATAAACAAATTAATAAATAGGCATTTAGAAGAAGCTGTGATAATGTCGCATCTAGTCTGGATGGAGTCGGTGAAAGAGAACTGAGCTTCCGGGAACGACTGAGGTGGTGCCAGGAAGGTGGGAGGAGAGCGACGGCTGCGTCCCTTCCCTTCCCTTCCCGGGGCCGATCCGCCGCGGCCAGAGACGCTTTCCGCTCGATTACTTTCGCGCCCAATTCATCTTCTTCCTCTCAAAACCTAATTACCTCACAGCTACCTATTGCTTGATTCATATATATATATATACATATATGTATATATATATATATATATATATATATATATATATATATACAGATATATATATATATATATATATATATATATATATATATATATACAGATATATATAATGTCTATCTAATTCATTCATTTGTCTGTCTGCTTATCTGTTTATTAATTTATTTGCTTATTAATTTACATATTTACCTAATCAATTAGCCATACACTTACATATTTATATATTTATTTACATATTCATTGCTATATTCATTAATTTATTTATTCATTTATTCATTTATTTATCCATTTTTGCCCTTCCCTCCTGCTTCTCTTCCTTCCTTCTTTCCTCCTTTCCTTCACTTCACTCTCATGATCCGTTGCCTCTTCCTCTCCTTCCCTATCTCTCTTTTCATCTGACCTACTCCCACTCCTCTTCTTTCCCCTCTTCCCTCCTTCTTTTCCCTCTGCCTCTTCTCATTTATCATCCTCGTTCTAACTGTCTTTCTCCCACCTCCCTTCTACCCCTTCCTATTTCTCCTGGTCCTCTTTTCCTTCCTCCACATCTCATTTCTCCTCCTCATCTTCAATGACCTTCTTCTACTCTCCCTTCTACTCCTTTCTAATTTTCCAACATTTCTTTTCCTTCCTTCTCATCTCATTTCTCCTCCTTATTTCCTTTCTATCCTTCTCCAACTTTTCCTTTTACCTGCATTTCTCCTCCTCGTCCTCTTTTTCTTCCTCTTTCTTATTCTCCTCCTCTTTTTCTCTCATCCTCCAACCACCCACTTCCCTTTCCTACTTTTCCTCCTTCTCTCTTCCTTCCTCTCTTCATTTTTGGCTTTTTCCTACCCCCCCCCTTCCGTCTTCTTACTCCTCTTTTTTCTCTTCCCTCGTCCTCTTTTTCTTCTTCTTGCAGGATCTATGAGTTGTCGGGGACTCTTCAAGGTCCCCGTCTACTTATGACCTCAGACTCTTCAAGAGATGCTTCTTCTAGGAAGCGAAATTCTTCAGAGTGAGGAGGAGGAGAAGGAGGAGGAGGAGGAGGAGGAGGAGGGGCGATTAAGCAGAATGATGCAGCAACTAACCCTTAGTTTGTGCAAATACTGGAAGTTAATTAATTTCGATCGATGGAATGATGGCATTTAACATAAGGAAATAAATTAATTGGTCAGAGTTAAAATAAGATATAAAAAATAAAAATAAATAAGAAAACAAAAAATAAAATAAAATAGAAGAAAACAAAATAAACAAATAAATCAATAGGTAAACGAAAATAAAAAATTTAAATGAAATCAAATCAAACCTCAGCGAGACGTTTAACTATGGCTGGTGTTGTCATCTTTGCCTTCTCTGCCCTGATAGGCAGGGTGAACAAGAAAAAGAGAAAGAGAGAGAGAGAGAGAGAGAGAGAGAGAGAGAAAGAGAGAGAGAGAGACAGAGAGAAATATATAGAGAGAAGGACAGAGGAATATATATAGAGATAGATAGACAGATAGATAGAGAGAGAGAGAGGGAAATACAAGAGAGTGAAAGAGAGAGAGAGAGAGAGAGAGATATGAGGAGCGAAAAGGAACAAGTCCCCAATTAACCTGAGCTGGTTTCGTGAGAACAAACACGGTGGCCATTCACTTGGTATTAAGGCTAAAACGAGGAGGAGGAGGAGGAGGAGGGGGGAAAAGGAGGAGGAGGAGGAGGAGGAGGGGGGAAAAGGAGGAGGAGGAGGAGGGGGAGGAGGAGGAGGAGGAGAAGGAGGAGGAGGAGGAGGAGGAGGGAGACAGCAGGACAGCGGACCACTCGGAGAGAAACGAGGGAGGGTAAGGAGGGAAAGATAGGAGAGGGAAATGACAGGGACGGAAGTGAGGGAGAGGGAAAGGAGGTGGAGGGAAAGGAAGGAAGGAAAGGAGAGACAGGGAAAGGAGGAAGAGGAGGAGGGAAATGAGGACAGCGTGACTCGGAGGGAAAGGAGGGGGAGGGAAGGATAGAAGGATGGGAGGGAGGGGAGAGAGAGAGAGAGAGAGAGAGAGAGAGAGAGAGAGAGAGAGAGAGAGAGAGAGAGAGAGAGAGAGAGTAGGAGATACTGGGCAATATCCAGGAAAGACATAACGACTCAGAAAAGAAAAGAAAAATCACCTTCTATTCAAAGAACATTGTCAACGATCTGTGGGCACGGAGACGCTATTATTGAATAACAACCAGTTGTTGATCAATGAACAATAACGAGGCCACAAAAGGCTTGTAATAGAGGAAAGAAAACGCAAAGGAAGAAATTGAAAGGAAATGATGATAAAAGGAGGGAGAATGGGAAGAAAGGGAAGGAGAAGGTAAGAATTGGAAAGGGAAGGAAATAGGAGAAATGAATATGGTGATGAGGGGAAATATAGGGAGATGAGGGAATATATAGGGAGATGAGGTGATATATAAGGAGATGAAGAGGGAGATCAGGGGACATATAAAGAGATGAGGTGATATATAGGGGGATGAGGGGATATATAGGGAGATGAGGGAACATATAGGGAGATGAGGTGATATATAAGGAGATGAATAGGGAGATCAGGGGACATATAAAGAAATGAGGGGATATATATGGGGGGATAAGGGGATATATAGGGAGATGAATAAGGAGATGTGGGGACATATAGGGAGATGGGGGGATATAGGGAGATGAGGGGACATATACAGAGATGAATAGGGAGATTAGGAGACATATAGGGCTATGAATAGTGAGATGAAGGGATATGTAGAGAGATAAATAGGGAGATGAGGAGGAATATAGGGAGATAAATAGGGAGATGAGGGGACACATAGGGATATGAATAGGGATATTAGGGGACATATAGGGATATGAATAGTGAGATTATGGGATATATAGGGAGTGAATAGTGAGATGAAGGGATGTATGGAGAGATGAATAGGGAGATGAGGGGAGAAGGAGAAAAGGGAGATTCAAAGAATGTGGATGGTAATATGTTCGAGTGGGTTAGAGCGTCACTGCTCGCGGCGGAGGTCGAGGTTACGGCAGTTCGACCCCTGCCGTGAGCGAGTTGGACCAAGGGCATGGTTCATTAAGTTCCACGCTACAAAGTCCTCTGTAAGAGGCACCGTCCTAACCTCCTGATAGAGGGTAATTTGCGACGTGTATCCGAATCAACATGTAAACAAAATAAAAGAAATGATGAGAGGAGGGAAGTCGTAGAAGATGCGATGATTGGAAGAAGGTATTTAACAAAAACAGATTCACAGAAAACGGAGAGAGGGAGCTTACATCAGGAGTTTAGCTATAGGCGATGTCGCTATTATTCTTCCTTTGCCTTATGTACTGAGGCGGACCCAAGGTGGCTAGCTTAAAAAAAAAAAAAAAAAAAAAATCGGCTGGCGATTTTATTCAGTTAAGAACGGGATAGAATAACCTCCAAGAACCCACTAAAAAAAAAAAAAAGAGAAAAAAAAAGATAGACGACCTCAATTCGAAACTTCCATCTATTCACAGACGCCATCTTGAATATTTAATAATAAAAAAAAAAAGTCTCACATTTTTTTTTCCAGTGCAGGAAAAAAAAGATGTCTGCTGAAGGACATCATAAAAGGAAACCAAAAGACAAATGAAATATCAAATCAGTGGTGGTCTGCTCTCTCTCTGGGAAGATTAAGCCTGGAATGGAGCATTTGCATATTCAACGTGATTTCATTTCAAACTATATTTAGCCTAACAATATTGCTTAATCCGTTCAACTTAAAATTCCCTTTTTTATTTATTTCATTTATTCATTTATGTTGGGCTTTTTTTCTAATATCTTTGTTAGTTACTTATGCATAAATCTGTTTATATTCACATACTTATTTTTATTCATGTATCTACATATTTATCTGTTCATTTGTTTTTTATATTCATTCATTAACTTGATTATTTTGTTGTTGTTGTTGTTGTCGTTCCCTAGACTGTCTGTCCGAGCAGTCCCGTCTCCCCAAGGAAGGCCACAGCCGAAACTGGGTTTTCCCACAAATCCTTTATAGAGTGTATGTTGTGTTGTTTGCGTGCATGATTGTGTATAATGCAGTCTTCCATTATGTGTTGTATGGTATGGGGTGAAGTGTTACATCCTGGGCAGCTGTTCACAACACGGTCGTCCAGCCTCTTCTGGTAGCTTAGAAGTGCTGGGTGGTGACCGCATCGCAGTCTGGCCAAGTGGACTCTGTCCTTTCGTGGGAGAGAGGATTCAGAAGGGTGGATATCAGGGGGTCTGGCATGCAGCAGTGTGTTGTCTTTCAGTGTGTTAATGGAGCGGTGAGTGATATGATTATGAATATGTTTCCGGAGGCTGGTATTTGGTGGTTGTGGAGGAAGAGAAGAGAGTATCTGTGCGTAATAAAGGTCTTTGGGTATAGTTTTAATGTTTCTTAGTGTGTGTGGGTGTTCTGCTATGTAATGTAGCGGTGATTATTTTGTTGTTCATTTCTATGTATGCATTCTTTTCCTATTTGTTAACTTGTTTACTAATGATTTTATTTATTCGCTTATCTATATTTATTAATCAATGCATTTATTTATGTATTAAGGATTTTTATTATCATCATCATCATTTATTATTAATATTATTGTTATTGTTATTATCATTATCATTATTATTATTATTATTATTATTATTATTATTATTATTATTGTTATTACAAAGGATTACAAAGGCAAAGCATGCCGACAGGAGACCTTTTGATCCATATCTAGGTCGGATGCAAAAAAAAAAAAAAAAAAAAAAAAAAAAAAAAAAAAAAAAAAAAAAAAAAAAAAAAAAAAAAAAAAAAAAAAAAAAAAAAAAAAATCATATTAATAATAAATTAAAACTATAACAATGTAAATAACAATTAAAATACATAAATAAATGCATTGGTATAGTTGAATAACAAACAAACAGGTAAATAGTAAATGATAATAAATTGACATATAACTAATAATAAATGAAAATCAGACAGACAAATTATAACAAAACAAAAACAAATAATATAACATAAATTATAATAATTACAGCATCTTACTTAGGTATTTATCTAAATGATTCTTAAAGCTTCGAACTGAACTACATTGCACTACCTGTGCAGGAAGTTTATTCCATTCATTAACTACACGGTTGGCAAAGTTGTTTCTACCTACTTCCAAATTGAATCTATTTCCGGACAGTTTGAGACCATTGTTTCTTGTCTGATTCTCATTCAATGTGAAAATTTGGTCACTTCTGATGTTGTCAATTCCCTTTAAAATCTTAAAGACCTGTATCAAGTCACCTCTGAGTCTACGCTTTTTTAGGGAAAACAGATTCATGTGCTTAAGTCGATTTTCGTATGATTTATTTTTGATATTTGGAATCAGTTTTGTGGCTCGCCGTTGTACTTTTTCCAGTCTGTCAATGTCTTTAATGAGATTCGGTGACCATACGGAAACAGCATATTCCAAATGTGGACGAACTAACGATTTATATAGCTTGTTAATGAGTGATGGACTTTTGAAATCAAAAGATCGCGCAATCAATCCCAGAATCTTATTTGCTTTCTCAGAGGCTGAAATACACTGCTTGGATGATTTGAGGTCGTTACTGATAATTACGCCGAGATCTTTTTCACTATCCACTTTTGTTAACGAATTTCCAAATAACTTGTAATCGTACTTGCTGTTATTTTTACCTATGTGCATTACCTTGCATTTACTTGTGTTAAATTTCATTAGCCACTTTTCAGACCATTGCTGTAATTTATCTAAATCTTCTTGAATATCTAATTGGTTTGAGTGATCATTTGCCACTCCGCACAGTTTTGTATCATCAGCAAATTTGGAAACAGTAGATTTTAGTCCATGGTCTATATCATTTATATATACTATGAATAGAAGTGGCCCAAGAACGGAACCCTGAGGAACTCCACTTGCAACACTTTTCCATCCAGAAGTTTTTCCATTTAAAACAACTCTCTGTTTTCGACCTTTCAACCAATTACTAGTCCAACCTAATAGGCTACCACTTATTCCATTATTGTTATCATTATTATTATCATTATTATTGTTGTTATTATTATTATTATTATTATTACTATTATTATTATCATTATTATCATTGTTATTATAATTATTATTATTATTATTATTATTATCATTATTATAATTACTATTATTATTATTATTATTATTATTGTTATCATTATTATCAATTATTATTATCATTATTATTATTATTATTATCATTATTATCATTACTATTATTATTATTATTATTATTATTATTATCATTATCATCATTATCATTATTATTATTATTATTATTATTATTATTATCATTATTATTATTATTATTATTATTATTTATTATTATTATTATCATTATTATTATTATTATTATCATTATTGTTATTACTATTATTATTATTATCATTATTATTATTATTATTATCAGTATTACTATCATCATTCTATCATCATCATCATTATTTTTATTTACTTATCTATTCATTTACTTATTATTATTATTTTTTTACTAACGTGATATGACTCTATGGGGTGTATTAGCAACTGCCCCCTTCCTATTTGAACATAACATGGAGGAGACTCCTCTAGACCGTAAGGCCAACACTAGGCAGTTCCATGTTCATTACCACCTATCATCCCCATCAACAAAGTTACCACATCTTCTCTTAAAACAACCAATAGTTTCAGCGCTCAGTACATGCCAAATAAATTCCATTCACTAACCACTCTGTTTGGCAAACCATTTCTTGCCTATTTCCTTCTTTCTTGGACCGTAAATGTTCATTAACAAAGTCAAGTCACCTTTCATCTCGGTCCTTTTTGTATATTTATATATATTTTTTTATACATCAGGTGACTTAACTCACCAGGACAAATACCCCCCCCCCCCCATCCTCACCCCTACTCCCACCCCGTCTCTGTTGGTATGTTTGATTTCTCTAAAGCAACTCAAAAACAACAACAACAAAACGTTTAGAATTTTGGCGCGATTTTTGGTTTATTCCATTGGAATGGCTGATCAAACGTTTCTAGTACAAAAACGGGAAGATTTTCGTCAAACGTTAAGGAAATTGCAAAAATCCTTCTTTGATATCAACAAGAAGGGCAGTGGGTGAAGTTGATGGTACACAAAACGGAAAGGACGCTTGTTGCATGATACAGCGAAAGGGAAAATCTTCATGTTCATCATTGCATGTACGTGTGTACACACATGCATACACACAGACACACACACAGACACATAAACACACATATAAACACATACACACCAAATTTTGATTTGTAGCGTTATATGTGGAGTGCGCGCGCGCGTGTGTGTGTCTCTGTGTGCACGTGCGATTATGCTTGTGTATACGTCTATATGTGAGCGTCTGTATGTATGGGTGTGTGCGTGTGAATGTATACATGTGTGTGTCTCTTTTATGTGTCCATGTATTACGACACGAAACGCTCTTCCAGCTCCCTAGAGGGAGAGTAGGGAGTGGGAAAGGGGGTGGGGAGGAGTAGGGGGAAGAGGGGGAGGGGAGAGGGGAGAGGGGAAGAGAATGGGATCTTCAAAGAAAGAACTCAAATTGAGTTGACGACATCTCTCACCTAGAGATTCGATCCTGTGTCGTCTTGTCCTCTCTTTTCATTTCCTCATTTTATTCTTTCTAGTTTAACCTAACTACTTTCTCTTAAACTTTACCTTCATACGTCACAATCCTTAATCTTTTCACTAATTCAGTATTTTATTTATCTATTTATTTGTTTATTTATTTATCTATTTATCTATTTATTTATGGCCTAAAGAAATATTTTTGAGTTTGTGGATACAGTCAACGGCACAACATACGTCACGTATCTTTAATTATGTTATTCTGGCTAACGTCAGATGGTTTCATTCAGCAGAGACATCCAAGAGTACATTTGTGTGTGAATCACTTGTCTTTCCATCTATCATTCAACCGTCCAAAAAGCAGCTTAATTACACAATTTAAGACGTTTTAACCCAGTGCTGTTAACGTAAAAGATATACATACTCATAGTCTACAAACTATAACACTATAATTTCATGCGAGGTTGTCTATGATTATTTTCAATTTATTATTTATTTATTTATTTAATCATATGTTTATTTCTATTTCTATTATTTGTCAATTTATTTGAACATCTACCTGTGTCTTCAGGAATTCCTTTCCATATATGTTTTCTTTTCTTTTCTAGTTTATTTTATTTCATTTTTTGGTAGGCCCTCTGTTGAAAATATAAAGAATGGTTTCTCTGTTCTATTAACTTATCTGATCTTCTATTTGTGTGTTTTCTGGAAGTCGTTTTAATATGATTTCATTTTGATATTATTTTCTCTTAATCTATCCTGTTTTTTATATTAATCTACCTCTTCTTATTTCATACTAATCTATCTTATTCTATTTTGTCTTAACGTGTTTTAATTTCTACATAATTTCATTTTAATTCATCATATTTTGTTTTTAATCTATTTTGTTTCATTTTGTTTTATTTTTATTTTTATTCTCGGTGTAGCCTTCTGTTAACAAGACCAAGACTTAATTCATACTAATCTATTTTATTTCATTTTGTCTAAATTTGTTTTAATTTCTTCCTACTTTCATTCGAATTCATCAAATTTTGTTTTTAATCTATCTTGTTTTATTTTGTTTTATTTTCATTTTTCTTCTCAGCGTGGCTTTCTGTTGACAAGACCAAGACTGTCGTTTCTGTTAGTCCGCCTCGTCTTGTTGTCTGTTTACCAAATTAGATTTTGTTTGTCCCATAGACGACCTGATTCTCTACAAAACGAAGTTAGCACGAAAAGACCGACTATAACGCGTTTAATCCGACATAAAAGTTTTTTCCTAAACCCAGTTAACTTAGGGAGAGTAACTGTTCTTTCTAGATTTGATCAACTACGTAGTTCTAGTGAATGGTCGAGATTATCTTCAGATGCGATGGTGATAATGATTTTGAGGATTTTTCGATTTTTTTTTTTTTTCGTTTTTCATTTAATGGAAAAAATATAACTTTTAATCTGAGGAGGAGGAGGAGGAGGAGGAGGAAGAGGAAGAAGAATAAGAAGAGGATGAAGAAGCAGAAGAGTAAGAAGAGGAAGAGGATGAAGAGGAAGAAAAAGAAGAGGTAGAAGAAATAGAAGAAATAGAAGAAGAAGAAGAAGAAGAAGAAGAAGAAGAAGAAGAAGAAGAAGAAGAAGAAGAAGAAGAAGAAGAAGAAGAAGAAGAAGAAGAAGAAGAAGAAGAAGAAGTCATTCCTTGTTATTCAGTGGCATCATATCTTTGGATCCAGTGAGGTCACTATTTCTGTGTTTCAGTGACGTCATCATTTTTATGACCTAGTGACGTCATCATTTTGTCATCTAGTGACGTCATCATTTTACTATTCATTGACGTCATTATTTGTGTTTCGGTGATGTCATCACTTTTGTGATACAGCGACGTCATAGATTTACAATTTAGTGACATCATATCATTATATGCCGTCATTATTTGTTTCAGTGACGCCATCATCTGTGATCTAGTGACGTCAAATATTTACGGTTGAGTGACGTCACACCAAGTGATGTCATCACCCTCCCACCTTGGGTCATTTTCAGCGCTCCCCCATCTCCCACCCCCAAAAAGCATTCTCACGTGTTATATATTCATTCTCTCTCCCGGGAATATCTCACGAGCAGGGGGCTCAGCGTACCTCGCCACAGCCAATGTCAACAACATTCAACCAATCCCTACTTGTCGTTTAGATGTTGACCCTTCTCAGGCATGTTACACCTGTTCAGTGCTAAACGATTTTATTCGGTTGGATTAGCGTGGACGTACGCACAGACACACAAGCACACACACATGCACACATACACACAAACATGCAAACACACAGACATACATACACAGACATACACACACACACACACACACACACACACACACACACACACACACACACACACACACACACACACACACACACATAAGGAAAAAGAGAGAGAGAGAGAGAGAGAGAGAGAGAGAGAGAGAGAGAGAGAGTATAATGACATATACTTTAGAATACTGAATATTAAGAAAAACACACAAAGGAATTAATTATGTAAAAAATAAATTAAGCAGATGAAATAATAAAAAAGAAATAGATAAACAGATACATATACAAACTAATACATGTATATACAAATAAACAAGTCAATAGCTAAATAGATTTATATATAAATAAATAAAAACAAACAAAAATAAACAGATAATTTTATGTATTATCTAATTAATGAATAGATATTCTAATAAATGTACAAAAAATTAAATATGTAAATAAACAGATAGATAGAAATTAGAAATAGCTTAGGTTTCAATAGATACCAGAAGTCATGAAAAATATAAGGATTTGGAAATGAGTATAGAGATTTTGAATCTCTTCCGCCTTTACATGTTAAAAAAAAAATCGGTTATCTACAATTCTGTATCACAGATCGTTTCACTCGCCCAGGATAAAGAACAATAAAGAATAAAAGATAAATACAAAAGAGAACTCAATACAGTGAACGATAGTTAAAGAAAAAATACCTTTATAAGGGAGTGATGAATTCTAGAATATCACACAGAGAGAAGAGAAACAAAAAAATAATATGAAAAGAAAAAAGAAAAGATTGAACCCGTAGACTCAGGCAATTGAAATAATAGGTGAATGCACGTGAATGGAGGACGAACTCGGGACGACGAGCGTGGCAGTATCAGACGTACAACCAATTGTCAGAGCAAACGCTTTGAAGTGAAAAAAAATAAAATAAAAAGTTAATCTGAAAGAGCGGGAAATATTTAGTTTTTTCCTTACAATAAGAACTATGAACATACAAAATAGACAAAAAAAATAATAAGGTAAATAAATAATTATATAAATGAATAAACGAAAATAGTTTTTATTTTACCTTACAAAAGAAGATAAGAGCGTAGCAAAGCAAACAAAATAAAAGAGATAATTAAACAAATAAACTGATAAATAAGATTAATAGAATAAGTCAAAAACGATGAATAGATAAATAAATATATAAATGAAATAAACAAAATAAAGAAAACTATAAATAAGCATCTAAAGGAATAATATGAAGAAAAAAACAAGCAAACGGACAAACGCTCCGGTAATGTCGACGCGTGTGGTTTTCAGACCGACAAACCTCCACTTTCTCCTTTTCAGCCGTGATGACGTCACTAATGGATAGAATAAGACCAAGGACCTTCCGGAAGAAGGTCTTGTGTACCTGAAGAAGGCCCCGGAAACCCGAAGGAAGAGGTGGAGGAGGAAGGGGAGAGGAGAGAGGAAGAAGAACGGATGTAATGTAAGGAATATATTTGTGGTTTACTTGATTTAGTTAAGAAAAGGTCTGCCTACATCTTGGGGTTCAGTATAAGTAGGCTTATCAAAAGCATAATAAGAAGGCGATTATGAGGTTAAGGAAAAATGTATTATTCAAAAATTCATTTGTACTAAATAGTCATTATGTTACTAGCAAAGATAAACTAACCCTAGGTGTAGGTTTACAGGATTAAGATTATAGAAACAATACTCTACAAGTAGGAAACTCGGAGTAAAATCTTAGTCTCTTGTCTAAGATAACCCTCTTTACAGACCGTCATCTGACTTACAACAGACGATTCCATTCATTCTAGTCCAGTTCCTTTTACAAAAAGAATTGAAACGATCTTCACATAATTTATTTAACCTCAGTATCATTTATCGGAAAGCTAGACCTTATATATACGGGACAATACAACAAGAATATACACAAAACATGTAAATTGATATTAGTAATATGTGCTCACATATAATTTCGTTGTAATGGGTTGAACAATACATGTATATGTTTGGTTCTATGAGCTTGTTAGGCTTGAATGGCAGCCCCATTTGTTGATAACATTAACGTAGCATTCTCGGTGTAGCGGCTGCAATATGCAGAAACACATTACGTGCATATTAACCTATGGTATTGGATTGGGTCGTGTTTTGAACCAAAAGGGTAATTTAATTTCCCTCTTCCGTCAACGGTGATATTATACTTTCTATTACAAATGTTTCCGATTTATCTGACTGATCTATATAACACACGATCGTCAAACTGCCTTAGCTTAACCTAACCTAACCTAACGACCTAATCTAGCCAATTTCAATTAACGTCCTTCTGTATCGGAGAGGATATTATCGCTTACATTGGCTACCCCCCCCCCCAACACACCTGTCCAAAAATCACCCCCCTCACACCCCCAATCTCATCACTCTCCTTCAACTTCCCAAATATCCACATATCACGCGCCAACACGCCCAAGAGAATTAAGTTAAATATCCCAGTAATCATTAATTCATTATCGTCGAACCACACCTTGGATGAGGCAGAGTTTACATGTTACGTTTACATTTGCACTTCTGTTTGTGTTATTGCAATTCTGAGAAATCGTATAATTCTGTATTTGCCATTACACATACCTGCGAACACATATAGACTAACCAGTCGATTCCCTGTATCTGTGATGGGGGAGAGTGTGTGTGTGTGTGCTTTTGTTTTCATATACCAGTTTCAGGTGATGTCTGTGTATGTGTGCTTGTGTGCGTGTGTTTGTATGTGTGTGTGTGTGTGTGTGTGTGTGTGTGTGTGTGTGTGTGTGTGTGTGTGTGTGTGTGTGTGTGTGTGTGTGTGTGTGTGTGTGTGTGTGTGTGTGTGTGTGTGTGTGTGTGTGTGTGTGTGTGTGTGTGTGTGTGTGTGTGTGTGTGTGTGTGTGTGTGTGTGTATTCACCTTGGTCTTTGGATCACGTGTTGGACTCGTGATCGACAGCTATTTCCCTCCCGGAAGAGAGCTCAGAGCTCGTATGAGCGATCTATGGGTAATGCTGTGACCTTACACTCACCCCCCCAACTCCCCGCCCACGAGAGTTGGAGTAACGACTCGAGGCGTAGCGATACTGAATTAATTTCAGCCCTGGACAGGATTCGAACCCAGTACACCCGGTACCACCGTGCTGAGAGTTTGAGCCTCTACCAACTGTGTGTGTGTGTGTGTGTGTGTGTGTGTGTGTGTGTGTGTGTGTGTGTGTGTGTGTGTGTGTGTGTGTGTGTGTGTGTGTGTGTGTGTGTGTGTGTGTGTGTGTGTGTGTGTGTGTGTGTGTGTGTTTCCGAGTGTGTGTATACGTATGTGTGTATGTGTATGGGTGTGTTAGTGTGTATGTGTATTTACCTAACTGCATTAACCTACTAGTAATATACAGTACAGGAAAGTAGCAACGCTACAGGGTCTCTCTTATTCTCCAATGGTTCTACCTTTCTCTTTCTCTCTCTCTCTCTCTCTCTCTCTCTCTCTCTCTCTCTCTCTCTCTCTCTCTCTCTCTCTCTCTCTCTCTCTCTCTCTCTCTCTCTCTCTCTCTCTCTCTCTCTCTCTCTCCCTCCCTTCCTCTGTGTGTGTGTGTGTGTGTGTGTGTGTGTGTGTGTGTGTGTGTGTGTGTGTGTGTGTGTGTGTGTGTGTGTGTGTGTGTGTGTGTGTGTGTGTGTGTGTGTGTGTGTGTGTGTGTGTGTGTGTGTGTGTGTGTGTGTGCGCGCGCGCGCGCGCGCGCGCGCGCGCGCGTGTGTGTGTGTGTGTGTGTGTGTGTGTGTGTGTGTGTGTGTGTGTGTGTGTGTGATGTGTGTGTTTGTGTGCGTGTGTTTGTGTGCGTGTGAATGTTTGCATGAGAAAGATGTAGAGAATCACAAGAGATAGTGAAAAAGAAAGAAAGCGAGAGAGAGAGAGAGAGAGAGAGAGAGAGAGAGAGAGAGAGAGAGAGAGAGAGAGAGAGAGAGAGAGAGAGAGAGAGAGAAAAGAGAAAGAGAGAGAGACAGAGAGAGGAGGGAAGAACCCTAGTGCGTTCGTACACACGTGCATCGCGTCGTCGTCTCAATGATGTCCACGAAGCCCAAGAACTGCAGCCTCGAAGTCTTACAGAAAAGTCGATGAAGGTCTCACGCACCACGTGCATGGGACCAGAGTGACATGCACTCACGTATCAACATACACGAGTACGTGTGTTATGGTATTTGAGAACATAAGAATGGAGGAGACAGCAAGAGATGGCTTCATGTCCATTATCATCTATCATCCCTTTCCGTAAAGTTATCTAACCTTCTTTTGAAACAACGTTTCCCAAACTTTTCCGACCACAGCACCCCCTTTAGTCAGGTCTTAGCAGTCCAGCACCCCTAACTAATATCTTATTACTGGAAGAATAAAGGGAAGCGTATACAAGTATCGCTTTCGAGTAACCTTCTATAACTGATTTCGGCACTCCAGGTTGGGAAACGCTGTATATCCAGTAGACTCAGCATTCACAACATTGTTATTATATTTTTTCCATTCGTTAACTACTCTCATGTTTATCAAAAGAAACACCATGTGATGCGACGTTCCGCTTGTTAGCCAAAGAGCAAACTGAAACGCAGGCGATATAGGCAACGCAGCGCAGAGAAAAGCTGGACTTACTGTTGCTGAACTCAAGTATAGTTTGAAATTCTTTCTCCATTGAAATGCTTCTAGATGTACTATTCCGGCATTTCAAGTGAGAGAGAAGTTCAAACTGAACTTCCATTCAGCATCAGGAAGTCTGCCTTTGCTCGTCTGTGCTGCGTCGTCTGTGTAGCCTGCGTCGCAGTTCACGCTTAGGCTTAGAGTTTTATCAAGTATCGTCCTCACGTGATGACTCTTTGGATAGATTTGTCGACAATGTCAATTGCAGACGAAATATTTCATGTCTCCCATAGTTATGTAAATATTTTGTTCTGTTTGAGACTGGTGATTTTATTTATCAAAATGGATTTAGTTTTTTTTTTCTTTGTAATGATGTTGAATAAAATCGTCTATTGTCAGTATGGTGAAGAAGTCTCAGTGTTTTAGTTGGAACTGAACTAGAGTGATGACATGATTGTGGCAGGTGTTAAAGGCCATATGACATCAAGGGAAAGAAGAGGAGGAAGAAGACAAGAAGGAGAAAAAGGAGGAGGAGGAGAAAGAAGAAGAAGAGGAGGAAGAGGAGGAGGAGGAAGAGGAGCAGGAAAAGGAAGGGGAGGTTGAAGAACAAGAGAAGGAGGAGGTAAAAGGGGAAGAAGAGATAGAGAAGGAAGAAGAGAAAGAGGAGCAAGAGGTGGAGGAGGAAAAGAAGGGGGAACAGAAGGAAAAAGAAGAGAAGGAGGAGTAGGAGAAGGAAAAAGAGAGGAAGAAGAGACAGAAGTGGAGGAGGAGGAAAAGAGGAAAGAGGAGGAGAGATGATAAAGAGAAAGCTGAAGGAACTTGGCAAGAAGAAAGGATAACAGAAAAAAAAATAATAAGAATAAAAACATGAAAACTCCTTTTGGATCGTAAACGAGACTTCAATCATAAAATATAAAACAGTAGATAAAAGTGATGTGACTGCGAGCTCTGGTACATCCAAGGTTTGTGTCCCACTCGAAAATTAGAGGCGTGTTTACCGTTAGCGTGTTTGTTCACATTTCTTTAAGTGTTTACCCACTAATTCGTCATATACCTCCGGCAAAAGAGTTTATGTTTGGTGGTACATTTCTAACCAAAAGAATGCTGAAGTGGAGAACCCGCATGAGGATAATGTGGGTGGACATTATAAAGGAAGCTCTCCAGAGGCGACGAACTTTAGACGATACTGCGGACAAAAATCTTCGAAATCTATGCTTCGTTTCCCACGCACCGACTTTTCGTCGTGTGCCGTCCACGACACGACGTCGTGATCTCAAATAACCATGGGTCTATGGATGCTTTCATGCGTAGTCGTTGACGTGACGTGTGAAATCGTCCTTAGACCCATGGTTATTTTAGAGCACGACGTCGTGTCGTGGACGGCGCATGGAGAAAAGTCGAAACGCGGGAAACGACCTTAAGACGTGAAGATAATCATCAGGTGTTGTCAATTGCATCCCCTCTGACCTCACAATCTAGTTTTATGTATTTCTAGTACTTTACAATTCTCTTCTTATAGGGGTGTTTTTGTTATATATGCATTTTCTTTATTATGGCATCTAACATATAAATAGATAAAAGATAAATGACTAGGTTCGTCAGGATTATAGTGTTTAAATATTTTTTTACATAATATTCTCGTTTGCTATTTTCGTTGCTGCATACAGTTATTGGGTTACCCAATGTACATTTAATATGTATATATATTGTTCTCGTGTTTAAACATTGTTATTAGATTATACACATATTCACATAAAATAGATAAACGTATTATAATATGTACACATATATATACACACATAGATATATACGTGCATATGTAATGCTCATATGTGTGTGTGTGTGTGTGTGTGTGTGTGTGTGTGTGTGTGTGTGTGTGTGTGTGTGTGTGTGTGTGTGTGTGTGTGTGTGTGTGTGTGTGTGTGTGTCTGTGTTCGCGCACGCGCGTCTGCGCGTATGTATGTATGTGCGCGTACAGATGTGTATGTGTTTGTGTGCGTACGCGTATGTGTATGTATGTATGTATGTATGTATGTATGTATGTATGTATGTATGTATGTATGTATGTATGTATGTATGTATGTATGTATGTATGTATGCATATATGTATGTATGTAAGTATGTATGTCTGTATGTATGTATGTATGTATGTATGTATGTATGTATGTATGTATGTATGTATGTATGTAGGTAGGTAGGTAGGTTGGTAGGTAGGTAGGTAGGTGTGTATGTATATATGTATGTATGTATGCATGTACAACTAAACAACTTTAACTCACCATTCCTAAATATGTTGTGCATCAACTCCACCCACGTCAAACCGAGGAAGGAACATTTTGTGAAGTGTAACTAATGTTTACATAAACCGATCAGTCTGATGTAAGGAGGAATGGCTCCCAGAGTCTGTGGTGCGCACATAAGGCAAAGCTTCTGGGAAACCAGACCCACGAGCTTGCTGCGATGAAAAGGCAATGAAGACCAAACCTACTCTCACCTGGAGACTCTTTACTTAAACAGTGAGATTTGCATGGCTTGATTGATAAAGAGTGGCAAAGGATGATTAGGTACCGTGAGGAGAAAGAAGAGTAGTAGGAGGAGTAGGAGTTGTAGAGGAAAAAGAGGAAGAAGAGGAAGAAGAAAAGGGAGAAGAAATGGTTATTGTGATTATGATGGTAGTGGTGGTGGTGGTGGTGATGATGATGATGATGATGATGATGATGATGATGATGATGATGATGATGATGATGATGATGATGATGATGATGATGATGATGATGATGATGATGACGACGACGACGACGACGACGATGACGATGACGATGACGACGACGATGATGATGATAATGATGACGACGACGACGACGATCATGACAATAATAACGATGATAATCATCATTATGGTTCTTACGAAGATGACGATGAATACTATGCTAGCGACAATGACCATCATGGCGATGATGATATGGCAATGATGCGTTGATAACGATAACAAAATTAAAGATAGGAATACTGATAACAATAATTATGCCACTAATAATGATAAAATTGATCGTATCACAACAAGAAATGCCTAATTTAACAGCCATGATATTCAAAAGCAAATACGATATTCCATATACAAACTCTCCCTCCATTTTACATCCAAATATCAATGGTACTGCTCGAAAATTTAAGGCCCTGTTCACACTAGCGGTTTGAACCGCGCGGAAACTGCGGCGTTCCGCATAATCAAATAAATAGTACGCGGTTGTGTGTGAACGCCTCCATTGACTTGTATTGTAATTGAACCGCCGCGGTTGAATCCACTATTGCGGACACTCGCTGGCCGAGCGAGTTAGAGCACCGCTATTTGCGGCGGAGGTCGAGGTGACGGCTGTACGAATTCTGCCGCCAGCGAGTTGGACCAAGAGCATGGTTCGTTAATTTCCACGCCACAAAGTCCTCCGTAAGGGGCACCGTCCTAGCCTCCTGATTGGGGGAGTTCGCGACGTTAAACCGAATCACTAATGATCACGATATTTAAAAGCAAACACGAAATTTGAAGTACATGAATTCTTCTGCCATTTTGCATCCAAATCTCAGTGTGGGTCACGCTACTTGGAAGAAATTGATTGGTTGAACCACATTGCGGATCGCGTCCGCGAACCGTCCGATCGCGCCGACGCGTCCGTAACTCACGGCAACTTTGAAAACCGCGCTTCATGCCCTCCTAAAACCTTCGTCCAGTTTCATAATTCTTTATCCACACGTTCTTCATCCATAGATTCCGAACGAATGGCCAAGAGAATCTATGTAAGATTTATGCAAATCTGTTAACTTGGTTCTGGACCATAGAATGTGGAGTGAACGACGGTTTTGGAAGATTTGGGGTTTACGGTGAACACTGAAAATTGAAATTCCGTTTATGAACGTTCAGTACTAACGGTGATTCACTGGGTTATTCGGAAGATTTCGAATCATTTCTGAAAATAAAACTAAGAAGAGCGTCAGCAGGAGGAACATTATTATAAGCAGGTGGGAAGATTGATGCGTTTCTGAAATCATCAATCGTTAATGATTAATGAACTGTATATACAGAAACTACGATCACCTGAACTTAAAACTGAGTGTGTGCATGTGTGTGTGTGTGTGTACGTGTGTGTGTGTGTGTGTGTGTGTGTGTGTGTGTGTGTGTGTGTGTGTGTGTGTGTGTGTGTGTGTGTGTGTGTGTGTATAGTATATATGTTATATATATATGTATAATATATATACATATATATATAAATATATATATAAATATATATATATATATATATAAATATATATATATATATATATATGTATTTATGTGTGTGTGTGTATGCTTGTATGTATGCATGCATGTATATATGTATGTATCTATGTATGTATGCATGTATATACAGTATTTATGTGTGTACGTATGTATATCCACGCACATTAAAAGACCCAAACCTTAGGTTACTGGTTGGAAAACTCCCAGACCCTCTTCTCCTTTTCTGCATGAGGGGACGGAGAGGGGGGTCGCCGATTTAATGAAGCGGCCTTGCTGTGGATGTGCTGTGTCTTGCGACACTGCTTCTGACCCAGGGCAGTGGATAAGATGCAGGGATGACCCGTCATCCAGGAGGTGCCAAGATGAGAGGGAGGGACGAGGGTGGAGGGGAGTAGAATATGTAGGGTATGAAATGGGTGGGAGTGGTTTCTATGCCTTTTTCTTTTTGGCTACCCCCCGTGTAAGGGGGAAAAAGCCTTTGGTATATGTATGTATGTACGCATGTATATATGCATACTTGTATGTATGCATATATGTACATATATAAGAGAAGCAGAGGGAAAATATCCAGATAGAACAAGAGTTTATTCTTTGACTAGTTTTGCACTATGGTGCTTTTCTAGAATGTCTACGCTATAAAAAGAAATTGCATTAAATACAGAAAATGTGTGGGGAGTGTAGAGTACGGGGATAGATCAATTGGTTTGAGTTCAAGAAGGTTCAACACCCTGCGGGATGGTCGGATTGTCATTCCGTGGGATGCTTCCGGTGATCTGATGTCCCGTCTTCTCCCATTCTCTTGCTGCGTGTAGTACTGTTGACTTTGACAGTTTAATGTCACTTATTCTATTGTTTGTGCATTTATTGGTGGGTACGTAGAGCTTCTATAAGTTTCCTTTGTGTCTTACTAAGATTAGTGTGTTGTATGTTTGCTTGTTCCTATGGTTCACGAGTGTGTTGGTGTCGCGGTGATTTATTTATTTTTTCTTATTCTTGTGGATAACCCCCTGTAAGTTTCCCCGATATAGACCTAGTCACACCATGAGTATGGAATTCTGTAAAATGAATTTCTGATATTACTAT
>NC_134782.1:31799707-31807207 GCF_046742065.1 Oratosquilla oratoria
TATATACATACAAATGAACATACGTACATAACATATCTATACAAACAAACGCATGCATACAGACATAAATCCTTTTTCTCTCATGGTTTACGGGGCTGGTATCCGCTCGGACCTCAACCTTGTCGATGATCCGAAACTGTTCATAATTGAACGCAGTAGAAACGGTGTCCACCCTATAGCTACATCACTGACAATACATGGAGGAAGTTCATGGATATCTCTCTCTCTCTCTCTCTCTCTCTCTCTCTCTCTCTCTCTCTCTCACACACACACACACACACACACACACACACACACACACACACACACACACACACACACACACACACACACACACACACACACACACACACACACACACACACACACACACACACACACACACACACACACACACACACACAGTGATGCCCAAGTTACCTCAGGTCCTGAAATGCACAGCGGTCGAGGGCCATTGCTCAACGTGAATACTGTTCCTAACCGTCAGCCGAGGCTAGCCTCAACCCTCCCCCCCTGACACACACACACACACACACACACGGCAGTAACCTTCCCACTAAACAGCTCGATATGCCGACCCCGTGATTATAAAGCCAGCGCGTTGCCACTGTACTAGCCAGGAGGCTCATGCATACATCAATATATACATAAATCCATACACATTCACATACATGTTTACACACATATATGCACATTTATACACATAAATACACGCATACATGTATGTTATACAAACGTACATTTATATATACGCTCCATATGTAAGCATACTGACTTCACAAGTTATCACACTGGGATATTTTCCTCCTACATCCTACATCCAACCTCCATTTGAATAACTAGAACATGACTTCACTCACAGAAATCTAGACTTCTCTAAGAACATTTCATCAATATATCTAACATTCGTATAGGTTTACAATCTCTTAGTTCATCATCCAACTTTGCTGTACATGGCGGAAAGATAGTCTGATATTTGTAGATTTGAAAAACAAGATATTGTAACCGAAGTCGTTTTCACTCAAACGAACTCTCAACTGTCGGCGCTGTTGAAGCCCATGGAAGACCAGCGTGATAACGCCTTTGGGTTCAAAGTCGGTGTGATATTGTCTTCAAAGACAAAAACGCTATTTATCAGTGATGAAACAATGTAACTTATACTGCATTGAATAAGTCAATAGTTGATATATTTGTCCTAAATACAATGTTAGGTTTCTAGTTTTGATATATTTGTCCAATATAAAATGTTAGGTTACAAAGAAAGCAATGGCCTCCGCTAGCGGACCCAGGGATCTGGGTGCGCACGTCCTGTGTAATAGTAGTCCTTGATATATATATATATATATAATATATATATACATATACATATATATATATGTATAAATATATATATATATATATATATATATACTGTATATATATATATGTATGTATATATATATATATATATATATATGTATACATACTAATAACTACATACATATATAGAGAAATACAGCAAGATCATTGATTTTTTTAATCCAGCTGTACCTAAGTTTCCATTCTGACTTTGATTCGGTCATAAAAGAGGCAATCCACTTCCCTCTTTAGTATGCAAGAGGTCATGACACAACGACAGCAAGACTGACATGTATGACTTGGGTACAGATTTCCTGATAACCTTTTTGATACCTCGGAATATTTCCGTTGTTTGCCAGGATTAATAAACACTGGCAGTGTTCAATATGTAAATACAGAGGGATGACTAATATTACAAATGGGTGTGTGTTTGGTAAAGATATATGAGTATTTTACATGGATCTATGTGACTAGTGTACATGGATACGTAAGCACACATATACATACACATTCACATACATACACACACACAAACACACACACACAGTTCGATGGTGTGGTGTTATCTCGCTTGACTGCTCATTCGGCGACGCGAGTTTGAATCTTGCCCAGGGCTGAAAATTTCAGCATCACTGGAGTGCGAGGTCGGTTGGGGGTGGGGGTTGAAAGATTGCAGTACTATTTATAGATCAGGACTTCTGACACTGGAACATTGGACCCCAGACATTCGGCCCTCCGGCGGACTCATATCCGAAACGTTGGACCCAGAACTTCAGATGCCGGAACAGAGGTCAGAAATCCGGAACTTTGAATCCTTGACTGCGGACACCAGAACTTGGTACACAGACACCCTCCGGAGAAAGCTACGTTTTGCTCGATGCGATTATCGCTCAACGATGATCGTTCATGGCTCAACGATGATTGTCAAACGGTTGTCTAGACCACTAATCCTTTATTTTTGAATGATGGGGCTGCTTTGCTTCGAGATGCAAAGTACGAGGCTGATCATTTTAATTGAACCTTTAACCTAACGCGCTTGCCCAAATAGGATGCCAGGTAGTAGGATGCGCGTTACCCGCCATTAATGGCTGTGGTAGGAGGCTCCTTCTCGGCATCTAAGAGTGTCTTCCGGGAGTCCTAAATTGGAATAGATCTAACTTGTCCTAACTTGACAAACTTTACATAAACTCTACAGTAAGATTACCACGGTCTCATCAAATCAAGATGTACTTAAGTCATTCTACAAGAACTTAGTGAAGTTGGGGTAAACCTAGTTAAGGTAAACTAGAATAGGAAGGTAATTTGGCTTAAGCCTTGGAATATTAGCTACTTTCTAAGATATGTGCTACCTGAAATGTGTATTCAGTTAACCCTCGGTGATGATGCGACGTTTAGAATATGTTAAATAATACCAAGCCTTATATAAAGTTGTTTAGTCTTAATACATGTTCATACGCACATATGTATCGATCATATAATTTGTGTTACCTAAAAATTCAGTAAAATTGCATGGTAACAAACTAAACTAGATCAAGACAGTAAACATCTGAGTTGAAAGAGTTAGGCCCAGTTCACACTAGCGGGTTTAACCGCGGCGGTTTAATTACAATGTAAGTCGATGGAGGCGTTCAGACAACCGCGCAATTTTTCCTTGGTTAGGCGGTATCAGGGCCTTATGGTTTTCGCTCTGGCAAAGGTATGACGATTTTCTTAAGCTTAGAAGGACGCCTTAACCTTCAAGACTTCTTAGTCAAATGTCTAACTTCACGTTACTAGATTCATGATTCGGTTTAATGTCGTTAAATTCCCTTATCAGGAGGCTAGGACAGTGCCTCTTACAAACGACTTTGTGGCATGGAATTTAATGAGCCATGCCCTTGGTCCAACTCGCTGGCGGCAGTGTTCGAACCGCCGTCGCATCGACTTCTGCTGCAAGCAGCGACGCTCTAACCCGCTCGTCCAGTGAGCATCCTAGATTATAATCGTGTTCTAGAAGATCGAACCTATGAGAGAATTTACATGTGGTGTAATAGGAAGGGTTTTGGTCTCGCATTCGCTTAGTTGTGGGTTCGAATCCCGTACTCCTCTTCGATTTCCGGAGGTGACTGTAGTTACCTGCTCCCAGGAGTCTCTCAATATGACAGAAGTGACGGCTTCGGCCGCAGCTACTCAGTGCCTCATGATGTAGGCTCCTTACCTTTATCTTTGTACTTCATAAAAAACAATCAGCTCGAATGAACTCGGTCCCGGCCCAGGTTAAATCCGAGAGGTTTACCTGAAAAGAGATAAATATTTAGATTAGTTGTGGGCAAAAAATAAATAAAATAAAATAAATAAATAAAATAAACCAACACACACACACACACACACACACACACACACACACACACACACACACACACACACACACACACACACACACACACACACACACACACGTACGCACGCACGCAGACACGGTAAGATAGATAAAGATGACAATTACCACGATACCGAGAGATGATCTATGGGAAATGTGGCCAGATAATACATTGGTTAGTATTACCCACCCCACCCCCAAGACCAGGGAAAGGAAAGACAAAGACAGATGGCAACGGGTATAAAGGAAATATATTTGACACTCAGAATGGTCTGAGCACAAACACACAAACATAAATAACCACACAGAAATCCAAGTCAATAATAGTGGAGATGATTACTCCGTTCTTTAGCAAGAACATCACACTATTGAATAAAACAAGATAAATCAAAATAGACAAAAATCTGATGATGGAGAGGGAAGTAATGAACTTCATAATATTATAGCTGACAAAAAAATAATCGTGAAAAACTGAAAAATTAGATGCGGCCTGAAAATGAAAACGCGGCTAGTGAAGGTCCTTTTTTTTTTTTTTTTTTCTTCATTTCATTCGTCTCTCCAGGAAGCGGTACTTCGTGGGGAAAGCGAGAGAAAGAGAGAGATAGACAAATAGAGAGAGAGAGAGGGGGGGAGAGAATGATAGAGAAAACGAAAGAAAAAGAGAAATAGAAAGATAATGAGAGAGAGAGAGAGAGAGAGAGAGAGAGAGAGAGAGAGAGAGAGAGAGAGAGAGAGAGAGAGAGAGAGAGAGAGAGAGAGAGAGAGAGAGAGAGAGAGAGAGAGAGTGAAAACAAGATAAATTGAGAGAAAAAGACACAAAGAGAGAGAGAGAGAGAGAGAGAGAGAGAGAGAGAGAGAGAGAGAAGAGGAATAAACAGAAGAGAGAGTACGGGTCAATTAGACACTGAGACCACAAATTATGAAAACAAGTGAGTGGCGGGAGTCGGGAGGGTACCGAGTACGGGGAACGGCCCTCAGAGGTGGTGGTGGTGGTGGGAGGGAGGGGGAGGAGTTCAAAGAAGAGAAATGAAGATAAAAATTATGGAGGGATACTGGAAGGAGTTGAGAGGGTTAATGAGGACAATTGATCACAAAGATCTCCAGGTTCTTGAAAGATATACACAGCATATGTATGTGTATATATATATATATATATATATATATATATATATATATATATATATATGTATAACTTTTTTTTTCTTTTTTTTTTTTTTTTTAATCACGGTCAAGGCATCTACGAAGACATCTTTGTGCATATTTGTCATTGCCCAGACCAGATGATTTCATTCATCTGGGGAATAAACTCAGACCTCAGGAGTGTTTTGCTAGATCAAAACCCATATATTTCTCGATTTCATTACACTGTTCACACTAGCGGTTTAAACCACGCGAAAACAGTGGCAGTACCGTATACTCAAAGAAAAAGTGCGAGGTTGTGTGTGAACGCGTCCATTGACTTACAGAGTAATTGAACCGCGGCGGTTGAAACTGCTGGTGTGAACAGGGCCTTAGAGGGTGCTAATAGAGGATAGGAATTAAGTTTCTTCATTTACCTTAAGGTTTGACCCAACGCCTAAAACTAACATAAGACATAAGAATGGAGGAGACTGCAGGAGACCATAAGGCCCACACTAGGCAGTTCTATGTTCTTTACCACCTGTCATCCCTATCCACAAAATTATATAATTTTCCCTTAAAACAACAAATTGTTTCAGCGCACACTACATGGTCACAACGGTATCTGCTCATCAAAGTGGATGTTGACAGCGTGGGGAGCCAGGGATCGCCGCAATGGACAGAGTCTAAATAAAGACAAAATAATAATAATAACGGGGAAAAAGGGGAAGTATTCGTTACAGGAGCCAAGTGGGCACTTGTGCTGTACGTCATTACAAAAGGGTAATGAGCGTACACTAGGAGCCACGTAACTACGGCCGAAGCCTTCATCTCTCCTCTACGCGCGGGGAGAGCTAGAGCTTATGGAGCACTAGAAGCTCTCCATGGAGGACATGGAAGGCTGACAGAAGGATAATGAAGGCTGCAAGCTGTAGAACAAATGTTCTTTGTTCTTCGTCATAGACACTCACAGGTCCAAATTAGATTCATAATCCCCCATTCTTGTCATGATGATATACAAGACTATTATCATTTTCATTATTATTATTTTTATTTTATTATTATTATCATTATTACTATTATTGTTATTATTATTATTGTTGTTGTTTTGGTTGTTGCTGCTGCTGTTGTTGTTGCAGTTGTTTTATTATTGTTGTTATCATTATTATCATTATTGTTTATTATTATTATTATCATCATCATCATCATCATCATTATTATTATTATTATTATTATTATTATTATTATTATTATTATTATTATTATTATTATTATTATTATTATTATTATTATTATTATTATTATTATTATTATTATTATTATTATTATTATTATTATTATTATTATTATTATTATTATTATTATTATTATTATTATTATTATTATTATTATTATCATTATTATTATTACTATTATCATTATTATTATTTTCATTATTACTATCATCATTTGGAATGTTTTTCTGATTACACAATAACTACCTCTCGCCCCCAACTCCGAAGGGGTGGGGAGGTAGTTATTGAGTCATAACTTTAGGAACACCCACTATAGAAGCGTTATACATCAGTCAGGGAAGAGTCTACGTCAGGTCTTTCTTCGACAAGACGAAGGTGAGGCCGATTATGAAGAAGGAAGATGAATATCGGAAAAATGCCGAACTGCAGGAACGGAAGAGTAACGCGCAGGTCAACCTTGCGCTCTGAAGAGGGATGGCTTCGTCAGCAGGGCTGACTAGGGCTGTCTCACTCAGGTAGAATCATGGAATGGTACTCCTTTGCGTCATCTTAAATTCAACTCCGATGACAAGATGTCTTGTCATTTGGTCAAATAAAATCATAAAACACCAAAATATTTGGTCAAATACCAGAAAAATATGACGTCAGTCCTCGCTTCGCTCGCAGCGAAGCGAGGATTGACGTCATATTTTTCTGGTGTTTGATCAAACATTTTGGTGTTTTATGATTTTTTGTTTTATTTGACCAAATGACAAGACATCTTGTCATCGGAGTTTAATGGGTTAATCGCCCCGAAGAAGCATAGTGTCGTTACTAGGGGCCCCCTCCAGTAAGAAACATGACTAGGACTGTCTTTCTCAGGTAGAACCATGGAGAGGTACTCCTCTGCGTCTTCCTAGTCGCCCCGAAAAAGCAACATCGTCAGTAGGGGCCCCTGCAGCAAGGATCATAACTAGGGCCGTCAGGGAGGAGCAAGGTGGAGAGCTACAACATTTTGGTAACATCTTAGTCGCCCCTAAATAAGCAAAACGTCGTTGGTATAAGAGCCTACTGCAGGAGAAAGTTGGCCGATCGTTCTCTTGCCTTTTGGTCACGCAGGATGCCTTACAGAAACATGACTAATTCAAGACGAGAAGAAGATTTTTATGGGGAGGAGCAGGGGAGAGTCGTTCTGAGGACCGTGAAAAAAAAGAAAAAAATCTTCACACGTGACTCCAACATCGAGAGCGCAGATTTGTCAACCTCATCAGTATTCATAGCTTCTTAGGTATGTGTACGGGAGCCCATCCCACCACTAACTTCCTTCCCGATCATGTGTCGATAGCACCACGTACTCATTAGTTCGCGGACACCCAGAGGAACTGCGCCAAGCCAAAGGGAGAGCCCCTGCTTGCTTGTTTACGAGGCAGCTCTAGCCATCCCCTGAGACCCCACCTACCTCGTCCTGTC
>NC_134782.1:31812207-31817207 GCF_046742065.1 Oratosquilla oratoria
AATTCTAGAATTATCTAAAAACACTTCATCAGTATGTCTAGCATTAGTATAGGTTTAAAATCTCTTAGTTCAAGCTTTGCTGAAGTGACAGAAAGATAATTTGATATTTAAAGATTTGAAAATTCAAATATTGTAACCGAAGTCGTTTCTACGCAAACGAACTCTCAACGGTCGACGATGGTCGAAGCCCGTGGAAGCCCGGTGTGATAGCCCCTGAAGCCATGACTTTTCTTCTATTTGGTGAGAGAGTATGAAGTGTACCTTAAGTTTAACACTCTTTAAGAAAAGAAAAGGCTCTGGAATTGTTGAAGACAAACAAGGGAAGAACTGCAGAGGAGCATAAAGGAGAAATGGGTGAAGAAAGAGGAAGGAAGAGGAAGAATGGAGAGAGAGGGAGAGGGAGAGACAGGAAAGAGAGAAGGCGAAAGAGAGAGTGAGAAACAAGAAAGAGAGAGAGACGGAGGGCGAGAAGAGGAGAGAGAGATGGAGAGGGAGAGGAAGAGAGAGAGAGGGAGAGAGAGATGGAGAGGGAGAGGAAGAGAGGGAGATGAAGAGGTAGATGAGGATTGAGAGGAAGAGAGAGAAATCAATAGGGAGATGGAGAGAGAGAGGAAGAGAGAGAGGTGGATAAGAACAAGGGGAGAGAGGAAGTAAGAACGAGGATAAGGGTAAAGTTATTATACATCTCTGGAGATAAGAGGTCAGAGTGCCTTTGCAGGTAAGGAGGGAGGAGGAAGAGGAGGAGGAGGAGGAGGAAGAGGAGACTAAGGAGGTGGAGGAGGTGGAGGAGGAGAAGGAGAAGGCGAAGGAGGTAGAGGAAAAGGAGGAGGAGGAGGAGGAGGAGGAAAGGAAGATGAGGAGGGGAGGACAAGGAAAAGGAGGAAGAGGAGACTAAGGAGGTGGAGGAGGTGGAGGAGGAGAAGGAGGAGGCGAAGGAGGTGGTAGAGGAGGAGAAAGAGGAGGAGGAGGAGGAGGAGGAGGGGGAGGAGGAGGAGACAAAGGAGGTAGAGGAAAAGGAGGAGGAGGAGGAGGAGGAGGAGGAGGAAAGGAAGATGAGGAGGGGAGGACAAGGAAAAGGAGGAGGTGGAAAAGTAGGAGGAGGAAGGGAATAGGGAGGAGGGGAAGCAAGAGGAGGAGAAGGTGTAAGAGGAGAAAGAGGAAAACAAGGGGGAGGAGGAGGAGGAGGAGGAGGAAGAGAAGGAAGAGGATGAAGTGAAACAGGAGGAAAAGAAGTAGAAAGAGGAGAAGGAAGAGGAAATATGGAAAATTGATAAAAAAAAAGTCTACGAGATGCGGGCGTAACACTACGCAAGAGTAAGGATGCAGAGAACTCTTTCTGTCAAGAACAAAAGGAGTAGTTCTTCTCGAGTACTCTGACTCCTCCTCCTCCTCCTCCTCACCCTCTCCTGATAAACACGAAGAAGGAAGACCTGAGGGAGGGGAGGGAAGGGGGGGAACCCAGTAAAGAAAGCGAGGGAAGAACAGAAGTCTTCCAAAGTTAGTTTCTGTTGGTGGTTGGAAGAGAAAGAGAAAGGAGGGGGAGAAAATGGAAGATAGACAGACAGACACACACACACACACACACACACACACACACACACACACACACACACACACACACACACACACACACACACACACACACACACACACACACACACACACACACACACACACACACACACACACACACACACACACACACACACACACACACACACACACACATATATATATATATATATATATATATATATATATATATAGAGAGAGAGAGAGAGAGAGAGAGAGAGAGAGGGGAGAAAGGGAGAGAGGGAAAGAGAGATTAAGTACATACATAAAAACCTAAGAATGAAGGAGACTGCAAGAGACCATAAGGCCTACAGTAGGCAGCTCCATATCTATCACCACCTGTCATCCCCATCCATAAAGCTGTCTAATTGTTTTTTAAAACAACCGATAGTTTCAGCGCTCACTACATGGTTACTTAGTCTATTCCATTCGTTGACCACCCTATTAGTAAACCAATTCTTGCCTATTTCCTTCTTAAATCTAATTTTTCCAGTTTAAATCCATTACTGCGTATCCTGCCCTGTTGTTTTAATATGATGATCTTGTTTGTATCATTTCTGTTAAAGCCTTTAATCCACTTGAACACCTCTGTTGGATAACCCCTAACTCTGCGTCTTTCCAGAGAGTATAAGTAAAGGTACCTAAGCCTCTCTTCGTAAGGCAGACTTCTGAGTCCATATATCATTTTGGTCATTCTTCTCTGTACTGATTCTAGTGAATTGATATCCATTCTATAGGAAGGAGACCAAAAATGTATCGCATAGTCAAGGATGGGTCTAACTATTGCCAGATAGGGTTTGATAATTACCTCTACCCCTCTATTCATTTGCATCACCTTTGTTAAAGCCTTTAATCCACTTGAACATCTCTATTAGATCACCCCACATTCTGCGTCTTTCCAGAGAGTGTAAGAGCTGCCTAAGCCTCTCTTCGTAGGGCAAATTTTTGAGTCCATGTATCATTTTGTTCATTCTTCTCTGTACTGATTCTAGTGAATTGATATCCATTCTATAGGACGGAGACCAAAATTGTACCGCTTAGTCAAGGATGGGTCCAACTATCGCTAGATAGAGTTTGATTATTACCTCTATACTTCTATTCGTTACCGCCCTAGCAATGAAACCCAATGCTCTGTTAGTTTTATTGCTGGCGCCAATGAACTGTTTCCTGGTTTTAAGTTCCGGACTCACCAGAACTCCCAAGTCTCTCTCGCACTCAGTTTTCTCTAAAAGCGTGTTATCTAAGCTGTATCAATTGTCGGGGTTGTATAGCCCTACGTTTAACACGCTACACTTAGAGATATTGAAGTTCGTTTGCCATTTCACCTACCATGCGAACAATTTGTTAAGATCATCCTGCAGAATCTCTGCGTCGTCTCTTGACCTAATTAGGCATCCTATTTTAGTGTCGTCTGCAAACTTACTAACATCACTATTTATCCCATCGTCTAAGTCGTTTATGTACATAATGAACAACAAGGGACCCAAAACCGAGCCCTGGGGAACCCCACTAGTAACATTGCCCCACCTGGATTTTACTCCTTTTATGGTGACCCGCTGTTTTCTGTTACTGATCCAAGCCCTGATCCATTCTAACACTTTTCCTCCTATGTCATGGACTTTGATTTTATTCAGTAGTCTCTGGTGTGGCACCTTGTCGAATCGCTTTGCTAGAGTCAAGGTAAATAACATCGTAATTATTATTGTTATCTGACGCCTTATATACTTTAGTGTAAAAGGATAAAAGATTTGTCACACATGACTTACCCTTGGAGAAACCATTCTGTGTCACGAATTAAATTATGTCTTTCGATGTGTTCCCTGAGTCTATTTGTTATTATTGATTCAAACATTTTACCTATAACTGATGTCAAACTGATTGGCCTGTAGTTGCATATAGACGATTTATCTCCCTTTTTAAAAACAGGAACAACGTTTGCCTGCCCCCAAACAAGAACAACGTTTGCTTGCCCCCAAAAACAGAGAGGGAGGGAGGAAGGAGGTGATGAAGGAAGAGAAGAGGGAAGGAAGGAACAAATGGATGAAGGAAGAGAGGAGGGGAGGGAATAAAAGTAGGAAATGAAAAAAAGAATAGAGGGAGAAAGAGGAAAACTTGCAAATGCGATGATAAAGGATGGATGAATAAAAAGAGAAAAGGGGAGAAAATAACTCAAAGAAATTGAACATATGATGCCGACCACACAAAAGTAATGATAAAATCCTAAGAACCTAAGAATGGAGGAGCCTTCAAAAGACCATAAGGCATACATTAGGTAGTTCCATATCCCTCACCACCTGTCATCCCTATCCATAAAGTTAGCCAATCTTATCTTAAAACAACCAATTGTTTCAGCGCACACTACATGGTTACCAAGTCTATTCCATTTATTAACCACTGTTGGTAAACCAGTTCTTGCATATTACCTTCTTTAACATAAATTTGTCCTATTTAATCACATTATGAAGAATCTTGCCCTGCTGTCTGAATAGCATGACCTTGCCTACATCACCCTTGTTAAAGCCCTTTACCCATTTGAATACCTTTATTAGATGATGACTTTTCTGGCATGGACAAAAACCTCAACAAATACATTTTTGACACTAAGTGATTTCATTCACTAATAAGGACGAGACGATAAAGTAAAGGAAGAATTCGGAACGATGCTGTCTGACATTGTCGTGAGCTTTATATATCTTATGATTTACGCTCTGTGTCTTGCTGCATTGCTTTTGACCCTGGGTAGTGGGCGGGATACAGGGATGATCCATCATCCATGAGGAGCTAAGATGGGAGGAAGGAAAGGGTGGTGGATGGGAGTGGAATGGGTGGGAGTAGGTGCGTGCTTTTGACTTGGCTACCCCCCTTATATGGAGGAAAAAGCTATTGGTGTATAGATAGATGATTTACGACATATCATTTCGTTCAAAGATCTTCACTGTTGTAGCGATGGGGCGAAAGATAATGAAATCTGATCAAGTATTTATGAGATATGAAAATAAAAATAAATAAGAATGTAAAAACGTAGAGAAAGAAGAAATAACAAATTCAAAGGCTATTTGAATTCTTGCTTGGGAATCGTTCAAAAAACCTACAAAAAAAAAATTAAAAGAAAAAAGAAAAAAAAAAGAGAGAGAGAAATCTAAAATTGATAGATGCTCCGGTGACAAAGAAAATGAGGTGCCTTAAAAAAGAGAAAAGAAAAGAAAATGGGATTAAAAGAAAAAAAAATAGGGAAAGAAAAGAGAACTCTCAAAAGAAAAGGTGGTACTACGGATGAAGGACACAGAAAGAATGCCGAAGAAGAATGAAAAAAAGGATGAAGAGAAAGGACAAGAAAGAGGGAAGACGCGAGTGAGGAAAAGAAAGAAACAAAACAACAAGTAAAGGAAGAACAAAGAAGAGATCAAAGTGTTGAAGAAAGAGATAAG
>NC_134782.1:31822207-31824707 GCF_046742065.1 Oratosquilla oratoria
AGGTCTACAAGAAGAGAAGGTTTCTGCCCGCCATGGTTAAGGAGGCCGAGGCTCTGGCAGCGTTGTCAGGAGTTCCTCGTGTCCCGACCCTTTTCGGCGTTGGCAGAAACCCGGTCACTCTCATCACCAGCTGCGGGGGACGCTCTCTGTACAAACTGATTCAACGAGGACAGCTCTCACAATATCAGGCTGTCGACCTCGTTTTCCAAGTCACAGAGAGCGTTCGCCTTATTCATCATCGCGGCTGGACGCATAACGATATTAAACAAGATAACATTGTCGTCGAGAGGAACTGCGACCTTTGGAACGCAACTCTCATTGACTTCGGAAGCGCCGTTCGCATCGGCAAGGCCGTTTACAGTAAGAACAGAACCGGTCATATCACTTTTCCTCACATTGCTCCGGAGCTTTTCAAGGGGCGAGGAACTTCTTCTGCAAGTGATGTCTACTCGATCGGATATCTGTTGGCCTCTCTTATCGCCCACGAAGATCGAAATAAGGATATTTCTCTTCTTATCGCAAGGGCAATGACTTACATTCCCGAAGATCGAATTTCAGTTGATGATCTTGTCCAAAAACTTCGAGATGTTCGATTCAACATCCTCTTGGACATCGTCACTGAACAGCTTTCTTCACTCAAAATTTGATTTTTTTTTACTATCAAAATCGTTATGAAAATCATCTTTGTTTTAACTTGAATTGTTCATTCTGGACCATTGGAATTAATACAATTTTTTGTTTTTATAAGCTTGGACGTATAAAAGCTTTATATGCATTGAAATGATGGAATTTGAATTTTCTATGAAAAGCAACTTTACCAAGATTGGACCATATAAGATCGACTAAAACCACTCCCTGTCCAAAACCCGTCAACGATCGAGTAAAACTATTTTAGCAAAAAATAGAATTAGAAATTAAATAAACTGAAGTTCGATTAGATTATATCAAGTTAAATTAAACTAAACTGGATCATACTAAAAGTGATTAAAGTGAAATAAAGTAAAATGGAAAACAGGAAAAAAAATTGTAAGAATATATTTCATATCATGATGTCCACACATCTAAACTTAAAAGGGCTTTTACGCCTTGTTTTTTAAAGATTTAACTTCAAATATCAACCCTTTGGGGGTTTCCCTCAGCTGAATAAAATCACCTGGCGACAACTGGAATAATCGACCAAACTCACGAAAATCAGAAAAAATTCTTCTATCTAAATATTTTGTCATATATAGCAAAATTTAAACATATTTCGCATTATCGATAAGTAGTTTTAATTTGTTCGTGTGTGTATGTGTGTGTGTGTGTGTGTGTGTGTGTGTGTGTGTGTGTGTGTGTGTGTGTGTGTGTGTGTGTGTGTGTGTGTGTGTGTGTGTGTGTGTGTGTGTGCGCGCGCTCGTGTGGTTCACCATGGTCTTGGATCACGTGTTGGACTCGTGATCGACAGCTATTTCCCTCCCCGGGGAAAGATGGAGTAACGACTCGCAGCGCAGCGATACTGAAATTATTTCAGCCCTGGACGGGATTCGAACCCAGACCGCCGTAGTGGCAGCTGGGAACTCTAACCACAGTGCCATCGTGTGTGTGTGTGTGTGTGTGTGTGTGTGTGTGTGTGTGTGTGTGTGTGTGTGTGTGTGTGATAAACATCAGAGTTGGTTTAGCTTTTGTACGTGTGTGTGTTAAAAACTAGAGATAGTTTAGATTTTGTGCGTGCGTGCATGCGTGTGTGTGTGTGTGTGTGTGTGTGTGTGTGTGTGTGTGTGTGTGTGTGTGTGTATGTGCGTGTGTGTGTGTGTGTGTGTGTATGTGTGTGTGTGTGTGTGTGTGTGTGTGTGTGTGTGTGTGTGTGTGTGTGTGTGTGTGTGTGTGTGTGTGTGTGTGTGTGTGTGTGTGTGTGTGTGTGTGTGTGTGTGTGTGTGTGTGCGTGTGTGTGTGTGTTTGTGTGTGTGTGTGTGTTTGTGTGTGTGTGTGTGTTTGTGTATGTGTGTGCATGTGTGTGCGTGTGTGTGTGTGTGTGCGCGCACGTGTGTGTGTGTGTGTGTGTGTTTCTGTGTGTATGTGTGTGTGTGTGTGTGTGTGTGTGTGTGTGTGTGTGTGTGTGTGTGTGTGTGTGTGTGTGTGTGTGTGTGTGTGTGTGTGTGTTTGTGTGTGTGTGTGTGTGTGTTTGTGTGTGTGTGTGTGTTTGTGTATGTGTGTGTATGTGTGTGTGTGCCTGTGTTTCTGTGTGTGTGTGTTTCTGTGTGTGTGTGTGTGTGTGTGTGTGTGTGTGTGTGTGTGTGTGTGTGTGTGTGTGTGAGTGTGTGTGTGTGTGTGTGTGTGTGTGTGTGTGTGTGTGTGTGTGTGTGTGTGTGTGTGTGTGTGTTTTCAATATATATATAAATATATATATATATATATATATGTATATATATATATATATCTATATATATATATATATAGATAGATAGATATGTATAAAACACAATTTCAATACAAATACAGTTATAAGTATAAATGTGAATAT
>NC_134782.1:31844707-31852207 GCF_046742065.1 Oratosquilla oratoria
AGGAGACTACAAGAAACAATAATACCTACATTAGGCAGTTCCATATCACATACTACCTGCCATCCCTATCCATGAAGTTATCTAATCTCCTTTTGAAATAATCCTTTGGTTTAGCACTCACTACATATTTACTGCCTACTCCATTCGTTTGTAATTAGAAACACATACTTAGTTGCATATAGCTACCATACAGTCTATATTTTGGTACATCAATTCATTATTAAATTGGTGATAAGGAGCCTACGCCAGGAGGCACGTAGCTGCGACCGAAGCCATTCTTTGCCCTATTATGCGCCCTGGGGACTGTTGGAAGGTAGGCAAAAGTCACTGATGGAAAACGGAGAGTAGTGCGGGGTTTGAACCCACAATTAAATGTTGCCGGCCAAGGTTTGTTGTTCCTGGCACCAATCATTACCCATATGATAATTTCATTATTTATCTCTTTATTTATTTATTTATTTATTTATTTATTTATTTATTTATTTATTTATTTATTTATTTATTTATTTATTTATTTATTTACTTATTTATTTATATTCAACAAGTCCCGCTCCGCCAAGGTAGCATTCTGCAGGATTTTGTAGTATGAAATTTAAATAAACCATGCTCTTGGTCCAACTCGACGACGGGAAGGATTGAGCTGCCGCCACCTTGACCTCCGCCGCAAGTGGCGACGCTCTAACCCGCTCGGCCAGCGAGTTTCTGTGCAGTAACGTACTTTGAATGTTTTGTTCTGGTTGGCTCTACATTATATTCTAATAAGGGCAGAATTTCTGGATGAAGTGGACTCACCTAATTCCGCCACAGTTCAGTTATTAATTAAATGAGTAAACTTTTGGCATAGCCAGTCGAATGTAATAATTCAAAGATGAACTGAATAAATACTTTAGCAATATGCTATGATGTGTGTGTGTGTGTGTGTGTGTGTGTGTGTGTGTGTGTGTGTGTGTGTGTGTGTGTGTGTGTGTGTGTGTGTTTACTGATTTATTATTATTTTCTTTTGCATCCGAGCCCATTACGGAACAAAAGGTCTAGTGTCACCACTCACGCATTGCCACTGTAGCCATTTTAGCAACTCTTTATTTATATCTATTCCGTGACAACGCGTGATGTAGCCCACATGTTACGCTACGCCATGTCCTCTCCCTTTGAGCGAAAATGGACGTCGAGACACTTTCTCACAACGTCCCTCCCCGTCACATTATTCTCTGTCATCGGAATGCCAAATGGGTTGCATCACAGAACGCCGCCGAACGCAGGGCTGTATACCACAGTGTGTCAGGTAATAAGCCACTGAAAATCACATACTAATAGCACGCTAATGTATTCTTTCCTTGCAAAACAAGTGAGTCTACTTTGTGTATTCTCCGTGTCCAGCTGTGCTCGGTTGTCTAGGGCAAGTGCCAGTCATCAGAATATTAGTTCAGTTAGCACAGTCAGCTTAGATTAGTGAGCTTAGTTATTTAACTAAGTTGTCTTAGCTTAGTCACTTAATTAACTTGGCTTAGTTAGTTTAGCTTGTCAACTTAGTTTAGCATATTAGCTATACTCTACTGTACATTAACGATATCTAGACATTTCATATTGCAACCCTTAGTATGAACAATATTTTCATGTATCCATGATAGAAAATTTACCAAAATGACAAGTTCCTTTTTATCATCATACTGCATATTATCGAATTATTTTTAATATAGTGGAAGAAAAAATACCTCTTATTGAGAATCGTTAGATCAGTTAAAAATTAGATAGAAAAATATATTAAAATTTATTCGTTGACATTGTATCAAAAGAAAAATACTGACGTAATTTCTGAAAATTGCCCGCGTACCCATCAAGAGTACGCGTGCGTTTTTTGACAGCGTGCGCTGAAGCGATCCTATACAGCGTAACGGAAACTTCAGGAAGCAAGACGTCTGACAAATAACATTTGATTACACAAATGACATTATAATAAGATCATGCATTGTTCAATAAGAGTCGATTGTTCACTGCAAAATCACACGAAAACTTATGAATTGCTGTTATGCAGATTATATTTGTAAATGAATAATATCTGAATACCTTGAACTCCCTATTTGTATCATTTGATGAAGATTATTGAAACATTACATTTCATTACTATTCCGTTATTTGTTAAAGATTTACTGGCCAAGAGAATTAGAGCGTCCTTACACTCGGCGGTTGTAGAGATGATGGCAGTTTGAACTCTGCCGCCAGCGAGTTGGACCAAGGGTATGGTTCATTAAATTCCACGCTGCAAAGTCCTCTGAAAGAGACAACATCCTAGCCTCCTGATAGGGGGAGTTCGTGACGTTAAAATGAATCATAAACAGCGTTATTTTAGTTGACTATATATCATATGAAACAGATGAAAAAGACAATATTTAAGTGTGCATTATACGTTGACATTCGACCAGTGTACATAAATTCAGACACAAAATGGTGGACATAAATTCATCCTACACTGTCTAAGAACATTAAGAGGAAACCACACAAACTGCTCAGGTCATTTCGAGTTGCCAAATCAGCCATGATGTATGGGAATATCATATAAAAAAATTAAAACACCACCTGTCGTTGTGTTTATAAATCAACTTAAAAGCAATGTAATTCTAAAATCATTTGTTGTTTTATTCGATTAATCTATTCTTTAATGTATCTATTTTATTTATGTATTTATTCTTTATTTATATATTAATTAATCTGTTTCGTTTATCTATTTCTTATCAAAAGAATACAAGCTTTACATTTTTGACACTCCATTTATCACAGAGCTGGAAAGTCACTAAAAAAAAAAAAAAAAAAAAAAAAAAAAAATCCCAGATTAGAAATAGCTTACTTTACCAATACAATATGTAAATTCCTTTTACTATTAGTCACAATGCTATCCAGAAAAAATTACGTCAAATACAAACTAGAATTATAGATGTATAGTTTAAAAACAATAGCAGTATTTGCATTTGTGAAATCAACTATTCTAGATGCAAACTGAAAAATTTCTACTAAAACGATATTGTCTACAAAAATCTTTTTAGCTGTAAGGTATCTAGAGCATAGAATAATATATATATGTGTGTATCATATATTTCGCAACATAAGTTGCATTTGCAATGTTAGATTACGTAGGATGTAAATATATTTGTTTCTGTAGATTAGCAAGGTCAGAGGAGAGAACCATAGACAGGCTGAAACCTCGCATTCAACCTTGAACACAGACAGACAGACAGACAGACAGACAGACAGACAGACAGACAGACAGACAGACAGACAGACAGACAGACAGACAGACAAACAAACAGACAGACAAGACTGATAGACAGACAGGCACAGGCAAGACAGACAGAACAGACAGGACAGGTCGAACAGACAGACAAGACTGATAGATAGGCACAGACAAGACAGACAGCCACAGACAAGACAGACAGGGCAGATAGAAGAGACTGACAGACAAAGAAGACAACCAGGATAGACAGGACAGAACAGATAGATAGACAGACAGGCAGGCAGGACTGGACAAACAGATACACAGACAGACAAGCGATACTGTTTCCGTCATTTCTTTATAAGTGTTTTGCAAATGTGTGAATACAAACAGGATCTGCTTCATTCGAGGTTCTAAAACGTAAATTAGATTTGACTTAGACCTTCTTATTCTTTTTCTTCTTCTTCTTCTTCTTCTTCTTCTTCTTCTTCTTCTTCTTCTTCTTCTTCTTTTTTCTTTTTCTTTTTCTTTTTCTTCTTCTTCTTCTTCTTCTTCTTCTTCTTCTTCTTCTTCTTCTTCTTCTTCTTCTTCTTCTTCTTCTTCTTCTTCTTCTTCTTCTTCTTCTTCTTCTTCTTCTTCATCATCTTCTTCTTCTTCTTCTTCTTCTTCTTCTTCTTCTTCTTCTTCTTCTTCTTCTTCTTCTTCTTCTTCTTCTTCTTCTTCTTCTTCTTCTTCTTCTTCTTCTTCTTCTTCTTCTTCTTCTTCTTCTTCTTCTTCTTCTTCTTCTTCTTCTTCTTCTTCTTCTTCTTCTTTTTCTTCTTATTCTTTTTCTTCTTCTTTTCTTTGTTCTATTTCTTTTCCTTCTTTTTCTTCTTCTTCCTCTCCCTCTTCCTCTTCTTCTTCTTATACTGTTCTCCATTCTTTGAATTATTCGAAAGTTGTGTGTGTGTGTGTGTGTGTGTGTGTGTGTGTGTGTGTGTGTGTGTGTGTGTGTGTGTGTGTGTGTGTGTGTGTGTGTGTGTGTGTGTGTGTGTGTGTGTGTGTGTGTGTGTGTGTTATTTCAAAATCATCTGATATCAGTCGTTATAACGTCATGTCGCAAATAGTATTGCACGAATCGTTGTAATGGATACATTGAAACTGTTAGTCTAGATTGGGTTATGCTATTTACTGCAATAGTTTGAAATGCCCTGTAACTGTTTTGTGTTTTTACATCAGAGAAAGTTTTTAATACGATTGTATTTTGCTGCGAATATACATAAGACACAAGGTAAAACAATGGAAAATGTTTTAATGTATCATGAAAATACGACGTGGCTTTAAGCCAAAGAAAATTCAACTAGAAAATAAGATGAAAATAGAATAGAACAAAACAAAATAAAATAAGAAATAAAATATGATGTGAAATTATTTTTGAAGGAGGGGACAAAAGCAAAGAATGTTATCGTCAAAGGCGTTCTTTGTTAAACGAAATAAAAGTTTTGGAACGGCGAAAGAGTAAAGAGTGTCTAGAAAGGTAAAGAGGTGAGATTCTGAAAAGAATTTGTGGAAATCTGTGGTTGTCTTACTAAGTTTTATCCAACAATTTTAAGGATATTGAAAAAGAAAAATTTGACAAAATAGTTATCCATAGATATTTAGTAAAAACCTTTACTGTGATAAAAACAATATGCTTCTTGAATGTATATATTAAGTTCATTAAAATATAAGTATATTCTTAAAGACATAGGAACTTATTTAGATTATTTAGATAAATTACCTGATAGTATATGATACAAGATAGCCTAATATAATATAGTATGATATGATATAGTACGATATAATACAATATAATATGACATATGATATATAACACAATATAACAAAATAATATAGCATAATCAAATGTAATATAATTCAGACTGTGATACAATATATTGTGAAGTATATAACAAAATATAATAAATATGACAATTTGTAATACAATATAGTATTAGAAGGTATAATACAAGATAACACAATACACCATGATATGATTGGATACAATATACTTGTATTATAGACGACATATGCAAATAACTTAATATAAAGCAACATACTTCACAATAACACAAAACTGTGTACTTGCTACAAGATTCAGATAATATCATCAGGTCAACCACAAACATTTGACAAAACAATTTCTTGTTACAACTCTTTCCAGTAGTTCCAGGCAGACCCTGACGTTTCTAGTACCTGGAATCCCCTTCCATGACCTTTCTCTTTTCCTTCCAGCTTGCCAATGGTCACAAAACTGGCTGGACGGGTCATAATATCTGGAAATCTCTTCGCTACAACAGACACTGTCTCCAGGGGTCAAAGAGCATCTAAACACTTTGTATACCTGGTGGCTAATTTCCTTTTCGTTCTTCCTCCCGCCAGGTGATTTTATTCGTCTCAGTAGGACCTTCTCAGTAGCAAAGTAGTTATAAACTATCTCCCTCGAGCAAAGGTTCTCAAACCTCTTTTCCATGTATGTCATACTTATGTATTGTTGTTCTTTAACGTCCCGGAGAAGACTTGAACACTGAACAGAATTAGTAGTCATTCACCGAGTACCACTGGTTTTTAGTCTGTGGTCCCACTTTTGAAACAATGTGAATCCATAGAAGCCCACGGACCTTATGCTGAGAACCCCTGTCCTAAAGGTACGTTTTGCTCGTTACGATTATCGCTCAACGATGATCGTTCATGGCTCACTGAAGATCATCCAACGATTGTCTAGAGAACTTATCATTTGTTTTTGAATTGGGCTTTTTTTTAAGCTGCAAAGTACGAGATCGACCATTTTAACCGAACTTACCAACGCGTTTACCCAAATAGGATGCCAGGTGGTAGGATGCGCATCATTTGCCTTTAGCTGTGGTAGGCTGATAATTAATTGCACCGAACAAAACGTACCTTAGGTCTATTCCGTATCGGGTTTATTTTTTTTTTTTTTATTCCTTAATTCTGGCTGCCACGGGTCTAATCGATTCATTTCCGTGGCACCCCATCCTTGATGGTGAGGGAGTTGGTGTTTCGTACGCCTGTGAGGTCTCTTAATCCAACACTCGCCAACCGCCACTTGTGCTGACGTTTGAGCCCAGGACAGAAACCCACTTCGGGAATTGGTGGTGTTTTATGTCCTGGGGGGCCAATTCCCGAAGTGGGTTTATGTCCTGGGACCAAACGTCCGCACAAGTGGCGATCGGGGAGCGTTGGATATAGAGATATGTATATTTGTTTCTTGATATCTGTTCCTGTACCGACCTGTCTAAATTAACTACACAATGGCAAGGGAGATTTCTATAAAATGTATAATTTTTCGTTTTCTCTATTTTCCGCATGAGGGGATTGGGAGAAGGAGTCGCCGTGTAAATGAAGCGGCCCTGCTGTGGGAGTGCTGTGTCTTGCTGCATTGCTTACGAGCCGGGTAGTGGGCAGGAGATAGGGATGACCCTTCATCCACGGGGAACTAAGATAAGAGGGAAACAAGGGTGATGGATGGGAGTGGGGGTCTGACATTGATTTGGCTACCTCCCTTATAAGGGGGAAAAGCCCTTGGTATATAGATAAATAGATGAATAGATAGATAACAGATCGTCTCGTTGGCCACACCGGAACGTTTATAACGCTATGGGCTAGACTTCTAACAAACGATGTATGAACCATCTAACCTCACCCCATCATTCCTGTGACTAACTTCATTTATTTTATTCTGGCTAACATTAGATGATTTAGGTCATTTTACTTACTGGCTAAATGTCTCCTGGTGGCGTAATCGGAAACATTCTGGTCTCGTATTCGCTCATTTGTGGGGTCGAGTCCCACACTCCTCTCCGATACCCAGCAGTGACTGTAGTTAGCTGCCTCAACAGTCCCCAAAGCGCATCATAGAGCAAAGATGACGGCTTCAGTCGCAGCACCTGCTCAGCGTCTCCTGGCGTAAGTTCCTCACCAGCTCCTGTACTTTCCGTCTTCATAGTCCCCCACCTCAAAAAAAAAAAAAAAAAAAAAAAAACCGTCTTGGAATTCCGTCCCAGCCCTGAAACGCAAGTACCCTGATACACACCAGTGATTCCTATTTGCCCATGCTACGGGGCCACAGAAGGTCAAAAACCCACGGCTTCGGCCGCAGCTATCTATTCCACTACTTCGAGAGCCTTTCTGACGGAGGCGTCGAAGATGTGGACCAATTTCTTCTCAGTTCCTCCGTCGGGCTTCTCTCCAGACACCCATCAAAGGCTTCTGTTCATCGCAGACGCCCCTCCCCCCCCTCTCCTACCTACACCCCT
>NC_134782.1:31864707-31867207 GCF_046742065.1 Oratosquilla oratoria
AGACTCTGAGGTGCTAAAGAAGCCAAAGACTCTGAGGTGTTAAAGAGGCCAAAGACTCTGAGGCGCGAAAGAGGTCAAAGACCATGAGGCACGAAAGAGGCCGGAGACCCTGAGGCGCGGAAGAGGCCGGAGACTCTGAGGCGCGAAAGAGGCCAAAGACTCTGAGGCGTGAAAAAGGCCAAAGACCCTGAGGCGCGAAATAGGCCGGAGACCCTGAGGCGCGAAAGAGACTGGAGACTCTGAGGCGCGAAAGAGTCGAAGTCCGAATTGCCGCGAAGTATTTCTTCAAGAGCGCGGCGCTCGCGAGGTGCCAAATGTTTTCAAATAAATTTCCTCAACGACTGCAATGAAATATATTTCTCCTCGCTTTTTGACTTTCGTTGCTTTCGCATCTAATTCGTTTTAGATATTCGTTTTTCTCTTTCTTTCATGTTTTGTTTTCGTCCATAGGATATTGATTTTTAGGTATTATTGACATAGGATGAAGTGATTTCTCCCCGTCTTCTCTTTTTATACATGAGAGGACAGAGAGGGTGAGGGTCGCCGATTAAGTGAAGCGGCCTTGCTGCGGATGTACTGTGTCTAGGGCAGTGGGAGGGATGTACGGATGACCCGTCATCCATGAGGGGCTAAGATGAAAGGGAGGAAGGGATAGTGGAGTGGAATGGATGGGAGAGGGTACGTCCCTTTGATTTGGCTACCTCCTATAGATAGAAAGATAGGTATTACTGAAATATTTGTTTATCGGAATTTCGCAATTTAATTATGAATCATCAGAATGGGCGATTAATGTGCTAACAAATATCTTTAAAAAGATTGAATATTCTACTAATAATTTACATTTCTGATCTCTTTCTGTCAGGAGAAGGTATGTTTCTAGGATAATGTAATAACATGAAACCAATACTTTAGTGAGGTTTGAAAAAATAAAACCCATATTTTCTCTGGTCCTGTTTTGTGTTAAGGAAAATAAAAATTCTTTAGGAACCATGTAAGTATTTTAACTGAATAGAAATTAATTCATACCAACACTTTTCTTTCTACTAAATTCATGCGTTTAGCACAGAAAACGAAAATAATTAAACAAACGAATAAACAAAAAAATGAATAAGATAAATAAATAAGTGAGTAAAATACAAATTAAAGTACAGTAGACGAAAAAAAAATAATAAAAAGGGTCTTACATATATCTTAGCAAAAGGACAAAAAGGAATCTTTACCGAATTGGAATCTATCCAAAACAATTTCAACAATGCAACAATCAAATCACTGCCATAATGCCATTGCATTTACTCTTTATTCACTCACATACCCCGCTTATGAAACTCTGTTTCTTAGCCTTCCGGAGTTCATTTCAACACTGAATAAAAGCGTCCGAAGACAACTAACAACCACTCGTTATTGATCCGGGGACCCTCTTGGAACCTTCTGCAGACCTCAAGGGACCCCAGAAGCCCAGGAGAAGAACCACTGCAGTCCAGGAGGTCACGTGTCCTTTCTTTAGAGTCCAGCCATTATGTGAACACCCACGTGGACCGGGCAAAAGCGACCTAAGACTGCAATCCCGCTAAAGCGATTACAGCGTCTGGGCGACACATAATGCTTCTGGTTATCAACCCCTGCAATACAGTAACACACCTTGAGCTTTATAACCTAAGAAACGTAATTCTAGATAACCAATCACAAGGATTCTAGGGCCAAGAAATTCTTTATTTATAGAGACCCCCATGTAAGTTATCTCCTCACGTCCCCTTAGCTGATTTACGTCGTCCGTTCTTAGCCATAATTAAATGTATAATGGACGTCACCGACTTTAAGGAACCAAGGAGAACCTCACAAGGATGGAAGAGGAAATGGTATGTCTTTACTTTCGTCTCGACCGCCTGCTCCCTTTCTCACACACACACACACACACACACACACACACACACACACACACACACACACACACACACACACACACACACACACACACACACACACACACACACACACACACACACAAACACACACACACACACACACACACACACACACACACACACACACACACACACACACACACACACACACATACACACACACACACACACACATACACACACACACACATACTGTTCACACACAGATACATCTTTTCATCGATAAATCTATTACCCTTCCTTCTTCCACATTGTAACATTCAAAGTCTCATCAATTCTTCTTCTTCCTTATTTTTTCTCAGTTTTTTATATCCATCCTCAATCATAGTCTGCTATATGTGAACGATTTTTTTCCAATCTTTCAATTTATTTTTTCTCTTCGCGTTTTTAAATTTTCATTCTTCATAGAGAGAATTTCTTGACGTCGAATTCAAAGCATTCGATTGTTCTCTTTTAACCGATGATTATTTTTCTCTCTTTTTTCAAACCAGGCGCCCACCATCCATATATGTAAGTCTATTTCTTCACTATCGTACAATATGGAGAATTTTCTTAAAAAAAAACAAAAAAAAGTCTGT
>NC_134782.1:31879707-31884707 GCF_046742065.1 Oratosquilla oratoria
AGAGACGAGTGTGACGAAAATTCAGGAAAACGTATACAAAGATTAAAAAAATCGAAATAAAAGGAAATAAAATAATCAGAATATATTGTAGTCGTGTTCGTAATGCTGAAGTGGAGGCTTCAGCCGATAAGGATCATTATTGAAGAAGTAAACGTGTGTTTTTCGTTCTTATGTACATACAGAATCAACCGGATCATAATGAGACACTTCATCTCATCTTGGCAAAGGTATAAAAGTAATAGAATTAATGGTAAAGATGACACACACACACACACACACACACACACACACACACACACACACACACACACACACACACACACACACACACACTCACACACACACACACACACACACACACACACACACACACACACACACACACACACACACACACACACACACACACACACACACACACACACACACACACACACACACACACACACACACACACACACACACACACAGGTTGACCACAAAGAAAAACTATTAAAGCAGAGCGCTTTCGTGTATTCACATATTCAGTGCAAATAATACATGTATTATTTACACGAAACACGAAAGCGCTCTGCTTTAATAGTTTTTCTTCGTGGTCAACCTTGCATATATATATATATACATATATATATACATATATATATATATATACATATATATATATATATATATATATATATTATATATATATTACAAGAGAACTTGAAGTAGAACTAAAAAGAAACATCACATTAAACACTAGACCCATACCATTTGATACTCATATATTCTTATAAATTAATTTTTTTTTTCTAAGAATAAGCTAGTAACTGTGAGAAACACGCTCGAAGAACACAAGACTCGAAATTCGTACCCTACCCACGTAAACCTTGATATTCAATATCAAGTTTTATAAGTAACTGTTCATTTTATGACAAAAATAGAAAAATAAATAAATAGATGATTAAGGGAGAGTTCAATTATTCTTCATTGTTTTTAGCTTTATATGAATCGATTTTGTTGATTCATTGAAGTTATGGTTTTATTTTATTTTACGAAATATGACACACGAGCTACGTCGTAAGCAGTTCTATTTAATCACCTGTATGGGCTCCACATTCTGAACATAATTCATTCATACATACGTAAGATAAGCAGATTTAGTAATCAGGTTAATCTCACAACAGTGATTAAATCACTGGATCGGATATCACATCTCTGTATTATTCTCGCTGCTTCTATATATGTCTATATATATATATATATATGTAAGTTCTCATCTGAGAGAGCGATAGCTGTCAAAAGCCAAGACCATGGTGTATTACAAACACACACGTGCGCTCGTGCGCGCTCACACACGCACATACACATACACACACACACACAGACATACATACCACTCAACATTGCTCATTACTGCTATACGCTTCAGTGTGTTGTACAGTAACATTAGGGGGGGAAATGCGAATTAGATTAATTCTTTATTCATTTTGTATGTGCGTGCGTGCGTGCATGCGTGCGTGTGTGTGTGTGTGTTTAACTGAAATTAAGAAGGTCCTGAAACTCTATGATCAGTAAGTTTAACATATAATTAATTACTATCATATAATTCTTCTCATTACATTATCATAACATATTAACATAACATTATCATATAATTTAGGTGCAACATTAATTAATTCAATATCTTCGCCTAAGTGACATAATATACGCGGTTAAGTTCATCTTTGATACAATGATACTCTTAAGTGATTAATTCATAACGAAAAACAACTTCACTAAAATCGATTACTGTGACTACTATACGAATCATATGGAGGCTGATGATCACCGTTTTAATTCAACTTAACAGTTATCACTGAACAGAGAGTTGAAGTATTCTTGATTTGTCATTTACATCTAAAATCCTGCGGTGTCCGTCACACAATCGTCAGAGAAAATTGTACATTGTTAGGGATGACTTTAAATTTACATACCAATCTATGATATGATTAGTAAGTGGCCATGGCTAGTCAAAAGGGGGCCAATAAGACCACCCCACTTCGCTCACCCACTAAACCTCTCCTCACTTCCTCGTCCTCCTTTGTTTATGATAGTTTAGTTTATTGACCAAATTATAGCATGCAAGATAATACATTATACAACTTCCTCGGAGTTTGAATGGTCCAGTATACGATTTAATCTATAAACCATTGAGGATAGGTGATGAAGGGAACATGGGCTGAGAGAAATACTTTTATTCCTAACTAAGGGGAAACTGGTCAGGAATGAAAATATTTCTCTCAGCCCGTGTTTCCTTTACCACAGTCTTCACACACTATAAACTATTGTAGCGCACATCGCTTCTTGAAGATAAAAACCCTCTAGAAGTTACAGTATACATATGCTATATATGCACCTTCCTCAAAAAACACAGTTACGCGCCTACAGGGATTGGCGGGTCTTGTCTGAGCCGATTTGGTCTAGACTGGTCTGTTCCGGTCTGACCTGATATGATTTGATATGGTCTGGTTTAATCTCTTTAGTCTGGTTTAGTCTAGGTTGGGCTGGTTTAGAATGGTCTAGGCTGATCTTGGCTGGGCGGACATTGTCTGATCTGTCATGGTCTGATATGGTCTGGAATGGTCTAAACTGGGATGATCTGGTTTCGACGGAAATATTTTTATCTACTTTGGGCTGATATAGAGTGGGTTGATTTGGATTAGTCTGAACTGGTCTGATTTGTGCTGGGCTGGTTTTGACTGAGTTGAATTTATCTGATGTGGTCTGATCTAAGTTGACCTAATTTGGGTTGGTCTGATCTGGTCTGAAGTGTGCTGAAGGGAACGATATCACACTGAGACTTCGAGATCTTTGTCTTCCCTTAGCCGTTGCCAGAGCAATTTGTTCCTATCATAATTTTCCTTGACTCTCCCGCCCACGATGTCCCTCTTTACATATTTTAGTCTATCTAACGTCAAGAGATTATCTTTAGCTTAGTATTAGGCCTCGTGCTGAAGATATGAAAATTATTTTGACATTGAATTTAGCGCCTGGTTCTGGAGAGAGTAGATGTGGCTGTCCTGAGTAATGGTTATGTTGTGGAAATTCCAGGGAACCCCCTAAAAATAAATAGATAAATAAATAAATGAATAAATGAATAAATAAACAAGAATAAATAAATAAATAGAACAAAATTAGAAATGAAATAAAGCAAACGAAATATGTGAAGAATAAATAAATGAATAAATACATAAATAAGAAATAAATAGATATAAAACGGAAAATAAATAAACGAATGAATACATAAATAAAGAAATAAACGAAACTAAAAAAGGGGAAGGGCATCTTGGAGGTCAGAGAACGGGTCTATGGGAACTCTAATACCTCAGCATTAACAACAACAACAACAACAACAACATCACCAACAACAACAACAACAACAACAGAAAAAACAACAACAAAAATAACAACAAAACAAATCGACAAGAAAATGAGATGTGATGAAGGTGGCTGGGGGCGGCTGGGGGCGGCTGGGGGCGGCTGGGGGTCAGCTGGGGGCGGTGGTGGCTGTGTAGGCTGTGGCTATCGAAGGACGTGTGACCCCACATCGATTATCAGGAGAGCCCTTCCGTCAAGTGACAAATCCCTCGTCTCTAGTCTTCTTTACCGCAAGAGAAGAAAAAGATAAAAAAAAAAAAAAAAAAAAAAAAAAAAAAAAAAAACGGAGCAAATGTGTTTCCTACTATCTCCACCTCCACCTCTTTCCCCTCCTCCATCTCTATCACCCCCTCCACCAACTCTTCCACCTCCACATTTACCTCCACCACCATCACCTCTACTAACTCCAACTCCACCTTTAGTTCCACCTTTAGTTCTACCTTTACCTCTCCCTCAACCACCTCCTCCTCCACCACCACTTCCTTCTCCAGCTCCACTTCTACCACAACCACCACCATCACCTCCACTTACATCATTTCCACCCTCATCTTCTTCATCAATCGACCAGCTAAACTAAGGCAAGTGGTATAAGATAATGAATGACAACATCTCTAGATTGTCCACAAGGATAGAAGCGCTGGTAAACTATATTCCATAACAAGAACAACCACTATTACCATCATTAAAACCAGTGACACCAAAATATATTATCTAAACCATTATTTACACCACTAGCACCACCACCACCTCCACATCCACCACCACCACCAAAACCACTATCTACACCACCGCTACCACACAACCTCCACCAATCCCACCACCACCCCCTCCACCGCCACCACCACTCTCCCCCATTCCCCATGCGGCCATTTCGACTCTGCAGAGGCCTGCCCCTCCCCCTGCCACTCCCTCCCCCTTCCCCCTCCCCCTCCCACTCCCTCCCCCGTCCCCCGCCCACTCCCACTCCCCCCCCCTTTGCCGAGCACTCGCCAGAGGTCGCACCTTAAATCGTCTCTCGCACTCCCCAGGGGAGGGGATTGGAGGGGCGAGATGAAAAATAAGAGGAGGTGCAGGAGGAGGAGGAGGAGGAGGAGGAGGAGAAGGAGGAGGAGGAGGAGGAGGAGGAGGAGGAGGAGGAGGAGGAGGAGGAGCACTAGGAGGAGCACGAAGAGCACGGGGAGGAGGGGGACGAGGAGGAGCACGAAGAAGAGGAGGAAGAGCACGATGGGGAGGAGGAGGACAGGGGGAAGAGGAGGAGCACGAGGAGAAGGACAGGACAAGAAGTAGGAGGAGGAGGAAAGGAGGAGAAGGAGAAGGAGAAGGAAAAGATGATGATGAGGAGGAGAAGGAAAAGAGGTGGAGGAGGAGGAGGAGGAGAAGGAAAAGAGGAGGAGGAAGAGGAGGGAAGAAGGTGGGAACGTTACATGGAGTTACATGGACAAACGAACAGTAACAGACCTATCGTTACTTCAATTGGCTCATCCACACCCGATACGAAAAGAACCAACACCTTCTCACATACATCAACTAATCGTATAAATAAATAAAATGCATTTACAATTACAACAGCTACAGTGTTGTCAGCCATGACTCACATGGAG
>NC_134782.1:31887207-31897207 GCF_046742065.1 Oratosquilla oratoria
ACACACACACACACACACACAACACACACACAACATACACACACACATACACACACACATACACTTACACACACGTACACACACACACGTACACACACACACGTACACACACACACACACACACACACACACACACACACACACACACACACACACACACACACACACACACACACACACACACACACACACACACACACACACACACACACACAGATCGGTCATATATGAGCTCTGAGCTCTCTTCCTGGGTTGAAATAGCTGTCGATTACGAGTCCAACATGTGATCCAAGACCATGGTGAATCACACGTACACTCACACTGGTGAATAAGTAAACAATACCCAATTTTGAGCTATATGTGAACTTGCAGCTAGGTACGATAATTAATTGGAGAATATGAGGTAGGACCTTGCGAGCGTGGCTACTTTCCTGCATACTACAACAAGGCAAATGTAATTAAGTAAATTAGGTTAGTACACTTGAATAAGTAATTTTGCTGGAATTTGGGTCATTTAACGTCTATTTTGGTTGCCAGTTTGAGGATTATCTTCAGCGTATTTATGCTCTTCGAGGCGTCAAAGTAGTAACTTCAGCCTAAAATCTATTTTTTCCTGGTTAACGATAGACGATTTTGTTCACATGAAGAACAGAATTAGAGCAAAACGTGATCCATAGAGGTTCCACTGTGATCTCAGATCAAGGAAGAAAATCGATTATTCAAAATGGCAATTGGCAACAAAATGGTCCGAGTGGACACCATACCAAGATGGGACCTATAGTAAATGTACAATGTTTCGTTTGTTGAAGCCATTTCAAGTACACAGACCTCTTACACCTCCCTCCTCTATTACGAGATGTATAATCTTTGAGGTCGTATTCTGCGTCTTTGTACTTGAAAAATCTTGAACATACGAAATGTTGTACGTTTAAAACAAGTTCCATCTTCACATGGTGTCTCATCTGACCGTAAGTAAAATCGTCTGGAGCCAATTAGACCCAACCCCGAAGGATGAGTCCCCGTAGCCAAATACCTCAACGACGCCAATGAAAGGATTCTGTTGATGGGAACCAGCTGTGGGTCTGTGATACCGTATGTACCTGATAACCGCGTGGGAATTTTGGCGTCTGTTCGAATCCTGGACACGGCAGAGAGGTTAGGAACGGCATCTGAGTGCTGGTCCCCTCAGACCTAAGATGACTTGTCACTGTGATGCATCAACTTCTTCCGGAGATCGTCACTGCTGTGGCACACCGAGGATATCGTCTGCGTTCATGTATGAACTGTTCCGGACCGAACGGCTACCAACCCTTAAAAAAATAAGTAAATAAATAAAAAGAAGAGAAAGAAAAGAAGGAAAAAAAAGAACAAAAAGAAGGAGAAGTGTTTTTTTATGCGAAAGCGGCTAACATATGATTGCATAACTTTTTTTTTTTTTTTTTTTTTTTTTTTTTTTTTTTTTTTTTTTTTTTTTTTTTTTTTTTTTTTTTTTTTTCTTCTTCTTCACCCGCACCTCCGCCGCCCAAAACGTGACACCGGCCGCCCTAGGAGCTCCTCGGCTCTCGACCTCATCCTCATCTCGTCCTCCACCTTGACACCTGATTCCCAGCCCTTGACATTTCACTTCCCCGTTCCTCTCTCCCTTCCTGGGCATTGCATGAGGTTCTCAGAGAATCCCTATTCCATCTGACACTCCCTCCACGTCGACTTTTCATTCCTTCCTCGTCGACATATCTGACTCACTTGAGGTACAGCGTACTCTTCTTATATCTTTGGCAAGAAGACGACTCTGGAAAATATCTTACGTTCTGTCACAGCGCATCATATGGCGCTACTATATCCTTATTCCAAGATTAATGTTTTATTTTGATTTATACAGTATATTCCCTCTGCCATCACATTACTCATTATTTTATCATTTCATTCTTCTTTCCTGAGATTTCCATGCTTTATACACTGAATACTCCTTTGTTGCTTTACTCTTACTTTCTTATTCCACTGGTCTTTAGGCTACTTGGTGATCCATAACCACTCATGAAACGTCTCGCCATGTCTGTGCAACCTGTGCCATCTCCTTCCATTCTCTTGGTTCCATTATTTTATCGAAAATTAATTTCAATCCTATGCGAAAGAATGATATAATTTCAGTCCTTCATGAGAGAATCAAATCCTTCGTGAAATACAATATCTCCCTGAAGCAACTGACTGTTTGTCTTCTCTTTCATTCCCTTTTCAATTAACTCGAACCTTTAACCAATCATTTCCATTCTTTGCATCATTTCACTCCTTACCCTATTATCATCACTTCAACTCTGACCTTTTCTTCCTTGACCACGGACGTTTCATTCTTTCATGTCTGACCTTTGATTCCCTGACCTTTGACCTTTCATTCCACCGCCAATCCCCTTGCATCCCCTCACCTTTAACCCTTGGTATTCTGGCCAATAACATGCTATTATTAATTTCCTTTCCAGCCCTTTTTAAATCCTTTTTGTCCCATGAAACATTAACCTTTTTCTCCTTGATTCAACCTCCCACGCACAACTCGATTCTTCGTGGTCGACAGGAAACATGTAGTTATGAAGTACTGAATCCCACATAAACGATTTCCAGTTTTGCCAGACAGTGCTTTGTGCCAATGGCAGAAAGAGAAGGGGAGAAAACATGTCTGGTTTTCTATCCTTTAAGTGATATTTCACCCGTGGCCTAACCATTTCCAAACTAGATGGTTCTTTTCCCTTTACCCTAGCTACTTACACATGACTATTACTGATCCTTGTGGCACCCCCCTCAATACCCAATACCCTTGTCCGTATCGAATAGCATTACTTTACTTTCCCCAAGACTATTTTGTTCATATCCGTTGTTTTCCTTTAGTAGGAAAGAATTTGTGGTAAAATTTGACCTACTAGTGGTCGCTGGTTCTTTCTTGTTAATTTAGAATGAGATAAGTACTGGATCCTTGTCTTTTCACCCCTCTTACTTTCTTGAACTGAAGCCGCCATCTCCTTTACTTTCATGGCACCACATCCAAGTACATCTCAACACCCTCTGACTCCATCAATAATTAATCATGATCTGAAGTGATTACCTCCAGAGTTCTGGATCCTTCTCAAAACTCAGATTATTCTGTGTACCATGTGTACCTTTGAAATATCCTTTTCGTTCTATTCGAGTTTCCGTCCGACATCTTTATCATCTTCATTCCTGAGGTTTGGACTTGAAGCTCACACGTGACCTGGTGACCTTTAGGCCTCTTATCTGTGACCTCTAGCGGAGGCAGCCGGCTTTGTTCGAGACACTTCCCACCCTCACACATGGTCCTCCTTTGACGGTCCCTTTACCTGCATTAAACTTATGTTTCTAAAATACACTACTGAGATCTCCATTGCCCTTTATATATCATTTCCAGAAACTTCACACGAGATCTCGTCTGCCACACCAAGAGCTTTCATCTACTACTCTTTGGACATTTAGCTCCTGAAGACAACTACTGAAGTCTCCATTGCTCTTTACATGCAATTTCCAGAAGCTTCACTTGAAGACTCATCTACTACACCAAGAGCAATCATCTCCCGCTCTTAGGTCATTTGACTCCCGAAGACAAGGTCTTCCTGAGATCGACAAGAACCTTCCCCAGAAGCATCACAGGCTCCGTTCTTGTGACCTTGTATAACCTTGACCTTGCAGACTCCGGGCACTCGCCCACTGTCATCTTCACTTGTCTTCCCTGTACTCACCGCCACCCAGATCCTCACGCCACGAGACTGTCCACAAGGATAGAAGCGCTGGTAAACTAGAGCCTAAACCTGGATCCTCTTGGGTCTATTAGGACTCTCACCATCTAGATCTAACTAAACTTCCAGATGATGAACTCTGTTATCTAGAAACATATCCTTATATGATTATATCAAAAACATACACTATATATATATACTATAGTCCTTGCGCTCCAAGAAGTCTGTTCAGGGTGTGGCATACGTTATGAGCCATTCTGTCTATTCAACTTTAGTACATGCCTTTCTCTCTTATTTCCAATTTATGTGCTATTTTTTTTATAATCTGTATGTAGTACAGTAACCTGTATAGTTCAATTAGGATTATAACAACGATTTGAAAATATATATATATATTTATGACACGTAGCAGCGTTGTTCCCCATGTACGTCGAGATGTCAGTGTGTGACAGGTGACAGGGACGATCCGATGATCGGTGGACAAATTGGCAACGTCGCACTCAGGGGAAATTCCCACTTCTGCCCGACCCTGAACGGCCTCCTTGGAGCGCAAGGACGTTGATATAACCTTTGCACCTTAGTATTTGACCTTTGACCTTTCCTTACTTAATCCCTGACCTCAGTTGGCATTATTACTCTTGACTACTAACGTCTCTGAGCTTAGTTATCTCTTTTTTTTTTTTTTTTGTATCTTTATTCGCCAGCCTTTCATTTTGAATCAAAATTACTGATTCATGGGATCGATTTCCAATGGATATCGGTGGCTGTCCAGCACATAGGGTAGAGGGCATTGGTAATTGCTTCTACCGCATTTAAACGCCTTCTGGTATCAGCTTGTCACTTTCTCATTAAAATCTTTTCTTGATTCCAAAACCAAAAATTTGTACTTGTAAAAAATATCAGTACATCTAATATGTCTCACATTCAAATCATAGTTTTAGGACTTTTTTTAACAGAAATAAATTGAGATTTTCAAAACACCATGACTCAATCAAGCTCTTAGACAGAAGCCTACCATTGGCGTGGATGCCATCTACTCTTCCAAGAACTGTCACCCATAATCTGGAAAATCGCATCGTTTAAGAATCTTCTTCCTCTTCCTCCTCCTCTTCTTCTCCTCCTCCCTCTTCTTCTCCTTCCTCTCCTTGTTTCTCTTCCTCTTCTTGAAACTTTCCAAGTCTTTATATCTCATCACACCTTGCGAGTTAATCTCCGAGTTAACTTCGACCTCTGTAATATTTACATTAGAAACGATATTGTTAAAACATTTTAACTAATCACTTTCCATTTCCCTTCATCTCCCGCTCTTCTTTGTTCCCTCCCCCTCCCTATCTTCCTCCTCCTCCCCTCTCTCCTCAATTCTTACCTCCCATTTCATTCCCTAACTCCCTCGCTCTCTCCCTTACTCTCCCTCATAATATTAATAATAGGTCAAGTACCGAAGGACCAATAGGTCTCTTGCAGTTCGCTTGTCCATTAACTCGACGTAACTCCTCCTCCACTTTTTCACTCTCTCCTCACTCCATTACTCGTTCTCCATCCTCCTTCCATCTTTCCTCTCTTCTTATTTCCTTTACTCCTTGACTCTTTCTTCCCTCACTTCCTCCTCTTCCCCTCTCTCCCCCTCCCTTCCTCCTTCTTCTCTTCCTACTTCCTAACTTTCTTCTCCTTCCCTCTCTCCCTCCATTCCTCCTACTTCCCTCACTTCATTCCTCCTCCTTCTCTCCCTCCTCCCTCCCTTCCTCCTTCTCTCCCACTCCCTCTCTCACTTCCTCCTTTTTCCCTCTCTCCTCCCTCCCTTCCTCTCCTTCTCCTCTCCCTCCCATCCTTCTCATTCTCTCCCTCCTCCCTCACTCTCTTCTCCTTCTTTTTCTCCTCCTTCTCTCCCTCTCTCCCTCCACAATCTCTACCTCCACCCTTCACATCAGCAGACAACCACCGAAGTACTCCATCGTCTACAGCCGGAGTGTGGAGTCCCCGCCACTCCTTAGTTTCTTTTCCTTCAGTCAGAAACTCCTAATACTCCCGAAGTCTTCATCCATGACCTGATATTCCCTGTCATGACCCGACCTGGGATTTGGGCTCCTGACCCAGACTGATTCATTGCCCCCCCCACCCCCCACTTTTGATATCCAGGGCCTTCCTCTTTTTTTTCTCTCTCTCTCTCTCTTTTGTTTCTTCTTCTTCATTTTTTCTTTCCTATTTCGTACTTTCTTCTTTTTTCGACTGCATCTGGTTGGAGGTATTTTGGATTTTCCAACTCTAAACACTTGGGAAGGTTTCTTTTCAGTTTAGTTATTCTCCTTTTTTATATTACTTATATCCTCTTTCTTCTTTCCTGAACTTAACCAAAGGGTTTGGAATCACAAGGATTTCTTAGAAATAAATAGATAAATAAATGAATGAATGAATAACAAAAAAAACATGCTTAGAGGCACTTTGCTATGATAAAAAACGTCAGCTATTTTCCTAATGACTTTATATAGCCTGGGCAGGTGGCAGGTACGGGAGACGGGAGTGCAAATCTCAATGTCTTTGGTTTCACAAGAAAGTGAGAGGCATACGCCAGGACTCGTTTATCTGCAACCGAAATCGTCACCTTTGCCCTATCATGCGCTTTGTGGACTTCAGGGCCAGGTAACCGTCACTGCTCAGAATTGAAGAGGAGTGCGGCACTCGAGCCTGGGGCTAGGAGAATGCTTAAGACTTAGGCCTTAAGACTTAGGGGTAAGGCTTAGGACTTACGATTTAGAACTTAAGACTTAGGACTTAAGACTTAGGACTTAGGACTTAAGACGACTTAGGACTTAAGACTTAGGACTTAGGACTTAGGACTTAAGACTTAGGACTTAAGACTTAGGACTTAAGACTTAAGGGTAAGACAAACGCTTCCGATTATGCTATTAGTGCTCAGAATAGTATATCAATCATTTAGGATTCCACGGACTTCCCCTCAGCTGAATAAAACGCCGCCTTGCGTCTTGCAGAATAAACTGACAGAAATCATCTGACGAGAATGAGAATATATATATACCTAAGGAGAGTAACGGGACTTTTCTTCTCTTCGACAGCGACATGACGTCATAAGTTCATTATTTCTTCGGCACCTCTGAAGACGCTTCCTGTTCTTGGACATTCCTCTTGACACAATTTTTTTTATCTTATTATTTTTCAGGCTAACGCTACAAGATTTAATGTCTCTGAAAGGGATGACACATTTGATGAGTTTGTGTGTGCTTCAATATTTTTATAAATCTGACTCACAGTAATATGTTTTTCTTTGTCAAATCCAAGAAATTACACTTTGACCGATGATGGCCCCTTGATATGTTGACATTTTTTAATGTAATAAACTACTTACTGTTCATGTATGCATACATCAAGAACCAAAAATTGGTTATATTTACAAATATAGATAAACACACACACACATACACACACACACACACACACACACACACACACACACACACACACACACACACACACACACACACACACACACACACACACACACACACACAACACAGAGGAAAGAGGTAAAAAAGATTTACGAGACAACACTGAAACCCCTCTGTGTGAGTATGTGTGTGTGTGTGTGTGTGTGTGTACATGTGTGCACATGTGTGTATGCATATGTATGTACTTGAATACACGCTTTTCAGTTCTGACTATGTATTACATCACATACCACATCCCTGTGACAAAACTAACATTGATCTAAACACGCTGTAACTTCGGAACCCCCTCAGACTGAGTTTGGCGCCACGGGGCGGGCAGCTTGGCGTGGCATCTGCCAGCAATGGACAGTGAGCGCCGGCCATCGGGCATCGGGCATCGGGCATCGGACCGCATGCCAGAGGAAGAAAAAATAACCGCGATTGTGCCAATGGCGGTATTGCTGCCGCGTCGGGGTCCATCTCTTCCTCTTCATCCTCCGAATGAAAGAGCTGTGAGGATGTGAAGTGAGACATTTAAAGAGATAGTAGGATACATAAGCAGACAATGAGGCACACAGACAGGAGGATGGACAAGAGGGCGGACAGACAGACAGAGGTATAGAAATACAGAAAAACAGACAGAAGATAGAATGACAGAGAGAGAGAGAGAGAGAGAGAGAGAGAGAGAGAGAGAGAGAGAGAGAGAGAGAGAATGAGAGAGAATAAGAGAAAGAGAATGAGAGAGATAGAGAGAGAGAATGAGAGAGAAAGAGAGAATGGCAGAGAAAGAGAGAGAAAGGGAATGAGAGAAAGAGAGAGAGAGAGAGAGAGAGAGAGAGAGAGAGAGAGAGAGAGAGAGAGAGAGAGAGAGAGAGAGAGAGAGAGAGCATGAACACGTGTTGTCTCAACGTACAGGTAAACGAAAACCAAATTTCTTACAATAAACATTGGCTATAAATCAAAACCGTTACTTATAGACACGCACACTCGTAACTACAAACGGACAAACACGAACCTAGACCATTGTCCACGCCCATACATGTACACAAACGCCCACCCCAAATACGCGCACACGCGTACACACACATACACGTGTGTGTGCGTCTGTGTATGTGTGTGTGTGTGTATGTGTGTGTGTTTATGTGTGTGTGTGTGTGTGTGTGTGTGTGTGTGTGTGTGTGTGTGTGTGTGTGTGTGTGTGTGTGTGTGTGTGTGGGTGTGTGTGGGTGTGTGTGTGTGTGGGTGGGTGTGTGGGTGTATTTGTGTATGTGTGTGTCTGTGTGTGTGTGTGTATGTTTGTGCATGTGTGTGTATGTGCATGCGTGTATGTGTGTGTGTGTGTGTGTGTGTGTGTGTGTGTGTGTGTGTGTGTGTGTTGATTTCCTTTATTCCATGGTCACCTAATAAACAAAAATTATATGACTAAACCTTTATGCTATACAGTGATAACGATTAACATCATCATCATCATAATCATCATCATCGTCATTATTATTATTTTTGTTATTATTATTGTTATTATCATTATTATTGTTATTATTATTATTATTATTATCATTATTATTATTATTATTATTATTATTATTATTATTATTATTATTATTATTATTATTATTATTATTATTATTATTATTATTATTATTATTATTATTATTATTGTTATTGTTGTTGTTGCTGTTGTTGTTGTTGTTGTTTTTGTTATTATTATTATTATTATTATTATTATTATTATTATTATTATTATTATTATTATTATTATTATTATTATTATTATTATTATTATTATTATTATTATTACTATTATTACTATATTATTATATATCATATTATTATATTACTATATATTATAAGAGGTAAGTAATATTCGGTCTTTATGGGTACGCATGATATCATATCATTGTAGTTTATTATAATAAATCAATAGCATCTAAAATTTCTTCAATGTTCTTCGATGAACTTGTGTCTGAAGAACACTGGATACCATTTAATGAATATAATGTACGCATAAGTTTTACTATAAAGAAATAATCACGGAATCTTTAAACAACTATAGCTGGTCTTGCAGTGGGAGTGTGGGTGGTGGTGGGAGGGGGATGAGGGGATGTGCAAAATCGGACTTGTTTTGGACAGCTCTGCGCAGCTTGGAAAGTTGGGAACCCGATGACATAAGGGACGCAATTCTATTTTCAAATGTTCCCTGTCCGTTCAACCAAACAGTTTTGACTCGCAATAACTCTTGAATCTTGTTGAAAACACAAACTTCACCAACTACGTTTCTCTTGAAAAAACAAACAAAAAACAAATAATTAAAGATAAATGAATAAATTAATTTGAATAAACTAAAAAATAATGTATGATAAATTAAAATAAAAGAAGAACATAGATCAATACAAACAAATACTATATGTAAACAAATATCTAATAAGTTATTTAGAAAAAATATAAAAAATCAAATTAAATAGATTCAACAAAAATAAATCAAAATGTAATAAGATATGATCAAATAAAATAAAATAAGAATAAAAATAAAAAAACTAAGCAAATAAAAAACAAAAAGAAATACAAGAGAATAAAAAAGAAAATCTGACTCGGTCATTAAATGTCATTCACTTCCGTGCTTCTACGTCTACGCCATGCCCCTGGTTCACATCTATTTGAAATACGTCATAACCGTTTTTGTATCTTACGCTGTCATGTCAACAGAGTTTGTCATCTGACATGTCACCCAGAAGCTGTCGTTATTACATTTAAACTCCACTGTAGGTTTCATTCAGGAGAAATACAACCGATTTTTTCCTATATCATGTTTATCTTTATTTACCG
>NC_134782.1:31924707-31932207 GCF_046742065.1 Oratosquilla oratoria
ACATACATAGTATAGACCTCCAGATTCTCCCATCCCAAGGTGATGAGATGTACAAGGGGTGAAAGTGGCAGTAGACTGGAAGTGAGCATTAAGGGAGAGCGACTGCAGGAAGTGGATAGTTTTAGATACTTGGGTGCAAATGTGGCAGGAAAAGGTGGAGTGAAGGTGGAGGTAGGATGTAGATTGAGAGAAGAGAGTAAATGCCTTGGTGGATTAAAAAGTGTAATGAGGAATAGACATTTGGGAATGGATGCTAAGAGGAGACTGTATGAAGGAGTGATTGTGCCAACAGCACTGTATGGGGCAGAAACATGGAACATAAGAGAGGGAGAGAGAAGGAGTTTGAATGTGTTTGAGAGATGAGGTGTCTGAGAAGTATAATGGGGGTTACTAGGATAGATAGAGTGAGAAATGAGGAGGTGAGTAGGAGAGCAGGGGTGGAAAGGGAGTTGGGAGATAGGGTTGATGAAAGAGTATTAGGATGCTTTGGACACATGGAAAGAATGAGTGAGGAAAGACTGGTAAAAGAGGTATGGAGGGCGGATGTGGAGGGAGTGAACATGAGGGGACGTCCTAGGATGAGGTGGATGGATGGGGTGAAGGGGGGTTTGGGGAAGAGGGGAATGTCAGTTGAGGAAGGACGGGAGAGGACAGAAGACAGGGGTGAATGGAGAATGGCTGTATATGAATGATGCTGTGATGCATGAGGTGGAATGGGCGGGGGGATGGGGGGTGAGGTAGTATGTGTGAGCAAAATTTGACGCAGCCCAAAGTTATTTCTCCCCGTCTTCTCCTTTTATGCATGGGGGGACGGAGAGGAGGGGTCGCCGATTTAATGAAGCAGCCTTAATGTGGATGTGCTGTGTCTTGCGACACTGCTTCTGACCCAGGGCAGTGGGCAGGGTGCAGGGATGACCCGTCATCCAGAAGGTGCTAAGATGAGAGGAAGGGTGGAGGTGTGTGGAATGTATTCAGGGATAAAATGGGTTGGAATGATTTTATGCCTTTTCCTTTTTGGCTACCTCCCTTGTAAGGGGGAAAAAGCCTTGGTATATGTATGTATGAAGGTATATATATACATATATATATATATATATATATATGTGTATGTATATATATGTATATATATACATATATATATGTTAATATGTTATAATATATATACATATATATATATATATCTATATATATATATATATATATATATATATATATATATATATGCAACAGTAATCACATAAAACACGTGAATAAAGATTTATGCTTGTAACCACGAGGACAATAAAGATCGGAATACTGAACGTTTTCGTCTATTAAGACATTTTCAAAGTACATAGTGTCACAACAAAGAATAACTTAAATATAATAATATAGAAAACAGGAGAGTTCACACAACTTAAATACGAAAGTAATATATAACAAAGAAACTAAAATATTCTTTGTTGTGACACTATGTACTTTGAAAATGTCTTAATAGACGAAAACGTTCAGTATTCCGATCTTTATTTTCCTCGGTTACAAGCATATATATAAATATATATATATATATATATATATATATATATATATATATTATCTTTATTCATTTATCAACCGCAATCAACATCGAGAAACTCGAGGAAGCATACATGCAGAAACTGAAACGCCTCCCCGAGTTTCTCAATGTTGATGGCATAGAATTAAAGTGAATTGTGGTTGATAAATGTAAGTCTGTTAATATATATATATATATATACATATATATATATATATATATATATATATATATATATATTCAATTCTTAATCGATAAATATGATAAACTACAAACGTGTGTGCGTGCGTGTGTGTGTGTGTGTGTGTGTGTGTGTGTGTGTGTGTGTGTGTGTGTGTGTGTGTGTGTGTGTGTGTGTGTGTGTGTGTGTGTGTGTGTGTGTGTGTGTGTGTGTGTATGTGTGTGTGTGTGTGTGTGTGTGTGTGTGTGTGTGTGTGTGTGTGTGTGTGTGTGTATGTGTGTGTGTGTGTGTATGTGTGTGTGTGTGTGTGTGTGTGTGTGTGTGTGTGTGTGTGTGTGTGTGTGTGTGTGTGTACATGCGCGAGTGTGTATGCACAGATAGGTATATATATATATATATATATATATATATTATATATATATATATATATATATATAAATATATATATATATATATAAATATATATATATGTATATCTATATATATATAAATAACTTGGAGTTTCTGATATGGGATTAAAAATGAAATTGATTTCTACCTTTGGCAGACACGTACAAAGTAAACACCAAAATAAAATATATTTTGAAAAAAAAAGTGAAACTCAAGTTTATATTGCCATGTTGAAAGAAAGCTTACTTCAAAGAGCATATCTAACTAAGAGAATTTCTTGATACTCATACCAAACCATCCATTTTCGAAATTTTTATTTGGAGACGGCATCTTCAAAGTAAGGCAGATAGATAAGTTAATTCGAAAGGCAATTAAAAACAAAACAAAAAACGAAACTCTTAAGAACACAATGTATTCGATGTTTAGTCACAATGCTAGGAAATGCTCATCTCTCAAAAGTTTTTGCTCACTTGAGGTTCAAATCTTTTCTTGAACTATCCTTTAAGAAAAAACATGTACAACCTCTTCAAAGATGTGGTATAATTTATACATCTCGTTCAGGCTAAGGGGATGAGGTTTTATATAATTGAAACATTATAGAGGTGTTCAAGTGGATTAAAGGCTTTAACAAGTGTGATACAAACAAGATCATCATATTAAAACAACAGGACAGGACTCGCAGTAATGGTTTTAAACTGGACAAATTTAGAATTAAGAAGGAAATAGGCAAAATTTGGTTTACTAATAGGGTGGTCAACGAATGGAATAGACTTAGTAACCGTGTAGTAAGCGCTGAAACTATCAGTTGTCTTAAGAAACGATTAGACATCTTTATGGATGGGAATATGGGTGGTAATGGATACGGAGTTGCCAAGTATAGGCCATATGGTCTCTTGCAGTCTCCTTCATTATTATGTTCTTATAATATCGGTGTTTAACCTCCCGATTAAGATAGAAACGCAGGATTCATGATAATAAGTATCAACTCAACAAAACTAAGTTTAAGAACTGGTTTATCAGTAGAGTGGTTCATGAATGGGACAGGTTTGGTAACTATGAAGTGAGCGCTGAAACTATTGGGTGGTTTAAGAGAAGATTAGATCATTTTATGGATAAGGATGTTAGGAGGTATGGAACATGGAACTGCAAGTGTGGGCCTTATGGTCTCTTGCAGTCTCCTTAATTCTTAAGTTTTTCTGTACATTACTTTGCCGGTCATTAGTTGAATCAAAATCAATCGAATTCGCCACAAATCTAAGATTTTTTTTTTTTTACCTTTGGTATAAATTTAAATCCATTTAATTTCGAAAAATCGTTAAAACCGTTATAAGTGCATCGTGGGGCGACATGACGTCATACCCTCTTTAAGAAAATTAAATCTTGAAAATTGGCCCACACCACCACTTATTCCCGGGACATCAAGGAATCAAGATTAAAAGAAAAAATCTAAAAACATCACTACAATCACCAGCAAACCCATCGCCAGAGAGAGGGAGCGAGCAGGGAAGAGAGGAAAAGAGAGAGAGGGAGAGCGAGAGAGAGGTAGGAGGAGAGGGACTGGTAGAAAGGAGATCCTCAGAATCTGTAGTTCTCTTTCACATACACTTTCTCTTTCTCTCTCTCCCTCTCTCCATAAATTATTTGTAAAAGGACTGAGATACAGCGAGGAGTTATAATGTTCTTCTTTGCCTTTTTTTTTTATTCTTTATCTTCCTTCTTCTTCCTCTATGTCTTTCTCTTATTCCTCTTCTTTTTCTTCATCTTCTTCTTCTACTACTTCTTCATCTTTCTTCTTCCTCTTTTTCTTCTTCATCTTCCTTCTTCTTCTTTTTCTTCTTCTTCTTCTTCTTCTTTCTTCTTCCTCTTCTTTCCTCGCTTCTACTTCTTTATTTTCTTCTTCGTCTTCTCTTCTTCATCTTTCTTCTATTTCTTTTTTCTTTTTTCCATTTCTTCTTCTTCTTCTTCTTCTTCTTCTTCATCATCTTCCTTCTTTTTCTTCTCCTTCTTCCTTTTCTTTCTTCCTTTTCTTCGAGGGGAAGACTAGCGATAAAGCAGCTGTTTACTGCTTGACAGATCGGTAGATCTTGTCACACTTTTCTTTAATGTTCGGTCAGGAGCAGGGAGAATGAAATGAAGTTGAACACATATAACTACACGCCAATAAATCTTGTCACATTTTCCCAGAAATATTCGGTCACAAACAGCAAGTATGAAATGACGGACAACACAATCTCCTTTCAATACTGACACACTTTACTAATCTTATTCAGGACAAGGGCACGAGGTGCTTTTTATGCATGAGAGCAAGGAGTGGGCTGGGGGAGAGGGGTGGTGGGGAGGGGGCTTGGGGGGAAGGGGGGTTTAGTCTGAAATGGACTTAAAGGGTCTGAACATATGAATCCGAATATTTTGACACTCATTTGTACCAGGACTACAAGTCATCTTTTATTGCACAAATAAACACATTTGTGTATACACACACACGCGCGCGCGCGCATATATATATATGTATATATATATATATACATATATATATATATATACATATATATATATATATACATATATATATATATATATATATATATATGTATATATGTATATATCCCTTTGAGGCGGAGGTCTTTTATCGCCAGAATAAAGTATCTAAAGAGTACACTAAGTTTCAACAGGTTTGTTATTTCATTTTATTTCTATCTTAATCAGTGATTAGAAGCGTTTATCTAAACTGAATGAAATTGCCTGGCGACTATAGAGACGAAGAAGACACCTAAAGAAGAACAACATTGGCTCGAGTTTTGTGAGTTCGTCTGAGCAGAGACGACTTCGGTTACAATCTTTCCTTTTTCGAATCTCCAAATGTCAAATTACTTTTGCGTCATGTATTCAGAAGCTGAGTGGCGAAGTAAGAAGAGTTCTTTGGTTACAAATGTTAGACACATTGTTGAAGTGATCTTATGGAAGTCTAGAATACTGTAAACGAAGTCCTGTTCTAGTTATTCAAACGGGGAAAGTTTTGGTCCACTATACCTCAAGAGAAACTTGCGTCAGAGCAACACTCCACTGACAGACAAATCACCAATATATGTCACAAAAATTATATAGCCCTCCATGAGGTCATGAGAATATTTTGTTACTTTTTTATTATCATTTTGTTTAGTCTTGATGCCAGGAGATTTTCTGTTCGGTTTTGGAGGAAGTTCTATTTGTCTTTCATTCGTTGTTTTGGTTTCAGACACGCACCGTGGCGCTGCCTAGAGCGTATTAGCCTCGGCGCAAACCGAGACGCATGCGACAGAGCCGACTCAGCACAGCAAAGGCAGACTTCCTGTTGCTGAATTGAAGTACAGTTTGACCTTCTTTTTCACTTGAAATGCTTCTAAGTCTAGATTCACTACCTCAGTATTTCAGGTGAAAGAGAAGTTCAAAGTGTACTTCAATTCAGCAACAGGAAATCTGCCTTTGCTCGTCTGTGCTGCGTTGCCTGTGTCGCCTGGGTCGCTATGTCGCTGGCGTCTCAGTTTGCGCTTAGGCTAATGCACAGTTGGCTTATCAAGTTCATCAAAGCTTAATGTGGTGATACAGATCTAGAGAAAACAAATTATCTAGAAAACACAAACCACCTTGAAAGGACCGTCTAGATAGGCGGAAAGTTTGTGTACGTTCAATTTGGTGGCATCTAGGAAGATCATTCAAGGAAGGCATCTAGAAAAATAGAGATAGATTAACTAGAATAGGCTTTTATTCAAGCTTGATAATCCTAAGAATTTCTCTCAAACGATTGAATTATATCAATGTTAGACGAACTATATTCAGAACTGTCATCTATAACATGAAAATTAGTAAAAAAAAAAAAAAAAGTAAAGATTTGTAAAATAATGACTAAAAATTCTGTGTTTCTCAGTTTATCTTTTTCGAAATTATAGTAACTAGAATATAGTTCTGAATATGTTGAGGACAAACTATATTAAGCTTCACAAAGTGTTGCCACGAAATGCTCCCCAAACACTATGTCACATGATAAAGACAATATTCTTCAGTGTCTGAGATCCTCTGACGCAGCGACGCACAAAACAGATGATGATATTCTTTCCTTGGGTGGTCCGCATTTCCAAGACTCAAAATTCGTTTTGATCAACTTCCTTCACCACTGTGATGAGACCTTTTGCAGCTTTCGGGAAGGAATCTGATATGCTGGAGATATATAAAAAAAAAGAATTCCTCCTGCATATCAAATAACACTACGTAAATTGCTGAGAAAATAGAAAAGTTTGACAGAGAGTGATTTTACGTCGGAAAAGGTACCGGAGGTTTGCGAAACTCCCGATGAATTGGAGGCTGGAGGGAAAATATCCCGTTGTGATAACGCCTTTAGATGGTTCTTTATACGAAGCGGATGACCCCGATCTAAGAGAAGAAGATTTACTCAACGGTACAAGAAACTGCCTCGGAAGCTTCAGAAACCGTGATTTCTTCTTAAGATAAGTTTGCCTGAAGAGTTCTAACTTTAGAAGACGTATTACTTAGAACGTCTTCCCGCAGTAACACAGTCTTCTAGAATTTAGATTCTAGTTTACGCCTCATAGAAAAATGTCTTACTTGATGAATGTATGCACTCCAAAGGACGAGCACACGCGCACGCATACATGTATACGAAACTTCAGCACATGCACTACACACACACACACACACACACACACACACACACACACATAAATACACGCCCGTGCGTACTCATACACACACAAATAAATATACACATACACACGCACACACGGAGAGAGAGAGAGAGAGAGAGACAGAGAGAGAGAGAGAGAGAGAGGAGGGGGAGCAGGAGTAGGAGGAGGAGGAGGAGGAAGAGGGAGGAGGAGGTGGGAAGAAAATAAAGGAGAAGGAGAGGGCGCCCCATAGATTACTTGAGTGGATGCTGTGGCTAAAAGGTGACAATAAACATGGGCGAAGATTCTCGCTGAAAGGGTATGCGCGCACCAGGACGCGGGTGACGGAGACGAGGAGGAGGAGGAAAAGGAGGAGGAGGAGAAGGAGGAAGGAGGAGGAAGAAGGAGGAGGAGGAGGAAGGAAGAGGAAGGAGGAGGAAGGAGGAGGAGGAAGAGGAGGAGGAGGAAGGAGGAGGAAGGAGGAGGAGGAGGAATGGAAGGAGGAGGAGGAGGAGGAAGATGAAGTGAAGGAGGAGGAGGAAGAGAAGGAGGAGAATGAAGAAGAGGAGGATGAGAACGAGTAAAAGAATGAGAAAGAAGAGTAGGAGGACGAAGAAGAAGATGAAGAGAGAAAAGGGCGAAGGAGGAGGAGGACATTGAAGAAGGGGAGTAGGAGAAGAAAGAGCGGGGGAAAGAAGAGACTGTTGAAGAGGAGAAGGAGGATAATGAAGAGGACA
>NC_134782.1:31954707-31962207 GCF_046742065.1 Oratosquilla oratoria
AATATAAGTGCTCGGGTGCATCTAATGACTATGAAAGTTATGTATCAATACAGAGAGATTTAAAAAAGACAATAAGAAAAAGAAAACGACAATACGAAATGAACATCGCTGAGAAATCCAAAGAGAATCCCAAAGAATTCTATAGTTACATTAGAGATAAAAAGGTTGTTAGGAATCACATTGGTCCACTATTATCTGCTGACGGTCAACTTGAATATTCAAATGAAGGAATGTGTAATATCTTAAACAATTATTTTAGCTCGGTATTCGTAAACGAAACACCTCAAAGTGAATTCCAAACTGAAACCTGTGAAAAGTCTGGGGTAAACTTACTCACTACGGTAAATATAACAAAAGAAAAAATTAAAAGGTGTATAGACAAACTCAAAGTTAATAAAACACCAAGGCCTAACGGTTGGCATCCAAGAATCTTAAAGGAAATGAAAAATGAGATTGTTGTTCCATTAGAAATTATTTTCAAAAAATCCATCATATCCGGAGATGTCCCAAGAGAATGGAAGCTAGCTAACGTTACTCCCATATTCAAAAAAGGTGACAAAAAGAAACCAAATAACTATAGGCCTATAAGTTTGACTTCAATCGTAGGAAAAATAATGGATACTATCATCAGAGATGATATCGAATATCATTTAGAAAGTAACCGTTTGATAAATGATAGCCAGCTTGGTTTCAGACGGAAACGTTCTTGCGTGACTAACTTACTTGAATTCTACAACACAGTTATCTCGAATTATGACAAAAGAAACAATATAGATTTAATATATCTAGACTTTGCAAAAGCTTTTGATACCGTCCCACACGAATGACTACTTACTAAATTAGCTTTGCATGGAATAAGTGGTAGCCTATTAGGTTGGACTAGTAATTGGTTGAAAGGTCGAAAACAGAGAGTTGTTTTAAATGGAAAAACTTCTGGATGGAAAAATGTTGCAAGTGGAGTTCCTCAGGGTTCCGTTCTTGGGCCACTTCTATTCATAGTATATATAAATGATATAGACAATGGACTAAAATCTACTGTTTCCAAATTTGCTGATGATACAAAACTGTGCGGAGTGGCAAATGATCACTCAAACCAATTAGATATTCAAGAAGATTTAGATCAATTACAGCAATGGTCTGAAAAGTGGCTGATAAAGTTTAACACAAATAAATACAAGGTTGTGCACATAGATAAAAATAACCGTAAGTACGATTGCAAGTTATTTGGAAATTCGTTAACGAAAGTGGATAGTGAAAAGGATATCGGCGTAATTATCAGTAACGACCTCAAATCATCCAAGCAGTGTATTTCAGCCTCTGAGAAAGCAAATAAGAAACTGGGATTGATTGCGCGATCTTTTGATTTCAAAAGTCCATCACTCATTAACAAGCTATATAAATCGTTAGTTTGTCCATATTTGGAATATGCTGTTTCCGTATGGTCACCGAATCTCATTAAAGACATTGACAGACTGGAAAAAGTACAACGGCGAGCCACAAAACTGATTCCAAATATCAAAAATAAATCATACGAAAATCGACTTAAGCACATGAATCTGTTTTCCCTAAAAAAGCGTAGACTCAGAGGTGACTTGATACAGGTCTTTAAGATTTTAAAGGGAATTGACAACATCAAAAGTGACCAAATTTTCACATTGAATGAGAATCAGACAAGAAACAATGGTCTCAAACTGTCCGGAAATAGATTCAATTTGGAAGTAGGTAGAAACAACTTTGCCAACCGTGTAGTTAATGAATGGAATAAACTTCCTGCACAGGTAGTGCAATGTAGATCAGTTCGAAGCTTTAAGAATCATTTAGATAAATACCTAAGTAAGATGTTGTAATGATTATGATATATGTTATATTATTTGTTTTTGTTTTGTTATCATTTGTCTGTCTGATTTTCATTTATTATTAGTTATATGTCAATTTATTATCATTTACTATTTACCTGTTTGTTTATTATTTTAACTATACCTATGCATTTATTTATGTATTTTATTTGTTATTTACATTATTATAGTTTTTATTTATTATTAATATGTTTTTTTTTTTTTTTTTTTTTGCATCCGACCTAGATATGGATCAAAAGGTCTCCTGTCGGCATGCTCCGCCTTTGTAATCCTTTGTAATCCTTTGTGTGTGCGTGTTTGCATCGCACATGCATACACACGCGTCGGTTACTGAAGCTGAATTTCAAGAAACACTAACAGAACATTGTACCATCCTGTATTTATCCACGTAGTTATTCGGTTTTAAACTCGATTTTGGAACAGCAACACTCTTGAACCGTCTTCGTTATTCCCTTAGAATTAGTCTCATCTGTTTGATGTTAAATAACTAACCATTTTGTGGTCACCATTTTATACATATTTCCCGGATTTCGTCAAGCGATCCTATGCACCTAACAAATTCCCTTCAGCAGCATTTAAAGGATTAAATCCTATGCCCTTTGTGCCCCAAAAGTTACCTTATTAAAACATTAATAAGAATTAAATAAATAACAATAACATATTTCTGGAATAGCAAGTAGATTTGGTCTAAAATAAGAATAATTTTTGGGTAACTTTTGTTTGAGATAATAGTAATTAAAATAATAATGTTTTGGTAACTTTTGGGCCACCCTGTATAAGGTATTTGGTTTCTATTAGTTATTTGATCCCATCATTTCTGAATGATTTTGAAAGTCTAATTTCTATTGCCCATAGTTTTGATTTTGAGTTTGTTTCTCATTTTTCTTGAATGAATGAAGAAAAGACCCTCATTAAATGAAACAAGTTGATTTATATTTTTATTTCAAAATTCTTAGTTTAATGACTTAATCACTGCCTTTCTAGGTATTCTGATATTTTTTTATGATTAATGAGGATGCTCAGTTGTAGTTGGTCAAGATATTGCGATGACACTTACTAGAATTTTATCATCATTATTGTTGTTGTTGTTGTTGTTGTTGTTGTTGTTACTAATATCATTATTATTATTATTATTATTATTATTATTATTATTATTATTATTATTATTATTATTATTATTATTATTATTATTATTATTATTATTATTATTATTATTATTATTATTATTATCATTATTATTATTATCATTATTATTATTATTATCATTATCATCATTATTATTATCATTATTATTATTATTGTTATTATTATTATTATTATCATTATCATTATCATTATCATTATCATTATCATTATCATTATTATTGTTATTATTGTTATTATTATTATCATTATTATTTTTATTATTATTATTATTATTATATTCATATATATTATGTTATTATCTTTATTTTTATATTATTTTATCGGTATTTATATATATATATATATATATATATATATATATATATATATATATATATATATATATATATATATATATATATATATATATATAATTCCTCAAAGTATCCATAGTGGAGGATTATATTTATGTATAATTTGTATTGTGTTAATGTACCTTTAAGAAACTTCAGAACACAAGTAGTACCGTCATGTATTCAAAGTATTTTTCACCCGAGATTTTACAATCTAAAATTGTATAATAGAATTTATATCTTAGTAATATTTACCTCGTAGTTATAAAGAGAAAACAACAAACTATGAAGCCTCTACTACAAATAAAATATTACAGTATATTTGCTTTTTACAATTATGAAAACTTATTTTTTTATTCTGGTTCTTAGTATAGTCGTCTGTGATTTTGCTTCAAACAGCTTCACATTAAAGTCTTTGTTGATCTTTATCAAGAAACTTAAGAACTTCCTTTGAAGTTATCTCACATCATCCGCTCAAAAATTATATTTTAAATTTCCTTGACAGCTCTTTCCCCAATTTCTATTTTTGATATATAGTGTTCATTTTTGTCTCATCAAAAGCTACAACAAGCAAGGTAATTTATTGATATACTACAAGAAGAAGACAAAGAAGAAGTAGAAAAAGATGAAGAAGAGGAATTTCAGCGCGTACTTGCCACAAAATATCTACAGAAAGTTATGATTATACCTTATGCACAAAAGAAACAAGATATTAATGAAAAGAAAAAACAAAAGATAAACAAATAAGATAACAACAAGAGACGAGTTTTAAGATCGAAAACGATATTTCAAATTATAAAACGAGGAGAGCTGCAGCATTGGTGTAAATATGAAATGTATCATAGGATAAGAAACCAAGCGACATGACGTCATAACGTTAGATGGAAGTCGACAATACATAAGAAGATGTCTTCCTTGCTTGATAAGGTAGATCCTATATACTTTCTCTTGACAGGAAGATGATACTTACATGGTCGATGAAGGATGACAACGCTGATAAAGATGAAAGCTGTATATCAGACCACTAAACGGAAAACTGGTTGATACGGAGAAGAAGGCGAAATAAATGTGAAATGATAATTTAGAGAGAAGGAACAGATATGATTTATCAAGAAATCTTCTGAAAGTGGATGAGAGACACGAAGTTATGAAGACAAAACACAGTCATGAGTCATGTGAAGAAGACTATACATCATCTATAAAGTATTTCTTTGGCGATAATTACGTCCATGCAGGGCATCAAAGAGAATACATTAAAAAATATGTCTATTATCGTGTATATATATATATATATATATATATATATATATATATATATATATATATATATATATATATATATATATATATATATATATATATATATATATATATATATATATATATATATATATATATATATATGTATATATATTATGGTTTAACAAATGCGCACTGTTTTTCTATTTACATGCTCACTTTTCAAATGTAAAACTGCATATAAATTGAATAAAAGAATTATTTCTCTGGTTAAATGAATGAATGAATGAATGAATAGACGATTGTATAAATAAATGCACAAATAAATATATAAACAAATGAATATACAAATAAATAAATAAATGACTAAATAAACAAATGACATGGGTACAAAAATGAACAGAGGAATAGATGATAATACAAACAAATCCATGATTACATTGATACATGAATATATAAGTAATGTAAATAAATAGATATAATATAGATAGATACATTATAATAGAAAATTAAAATACAGGATACAGCAAATTTGCATATCTTCTTTAAGAAAAAAAAAATCCAAAGGATAAGAACACAAGATGGAAATTATTATAATGTGGTTGAATTTTTGGGTCAAGATATAAGTCAAAACTTTCATTTCTACAAAAAGGAGTCGAATACTTAGAAATCTAATTCAAGAGAAGATAAAACCAGCTGACTAGAAAACAATGTTGGAAAAATAATAATTAATTAAATAGTAAATAAATCAACTTGAAGCTCACTGGCCGAACGGGTTAGAGCGTTGATTCTTATGGCGGTGGTCGAGGTGACGGCAGTTCGAAGTCTGCCACCAGCGAGTTGGACCAAGGACATAATTCGTTAAATTCCACGCTAAAAAGTCTTTTGTAAGGGGCATCGTTCTAGACCCCTGATAAGGGTAGTTCGCGACGTTAAACCGTATTAATCATCACCAATTAAATAGATAACTGAGTGTAAAGTATTAATCAGGTATTGATTATTTTGTTTTTATAAATAAACAAAACAAGTGATAAAAAATATATCAATAAACGAACATTTAATAAATTACATAAATAGATAGTTGGACAAATAAGAATAAAAATAAAAACATTCATATAGCCTAGCAAATGAGTGAAAAAGTATTATGAAATTGATAGAAATCTGTTGGCAATTAACAATAAATGAAATATGACTATTTAGAAGAAAAATCAGAGAAAAATAAAAACAGAGAAAGACGCAAATAACTAAAATAAAACAAAGTACAAAGAAGAAAAAGTAAACACCAGTGGACAAACTGAAAAAGTAATAAATAATTAAGAACAAATAAGCTAAAATCAAACAAAATTAAATAAGATACAAAAAAGGAAATGAGAAGGCCAGTACCAATACATCATCAAAAAAGAAAAAAAGAAAACCAAGACATCTTGAAAACCAGAAGCCTTTCGGAAGTCATCTGCCTTCTTTATCTGAAGTCTGAAGCCAGAGGTCTGAAAGCCGAGTCCTGAAGCCGAAAACCTGAAGGCTGCCGACCCCCTGAGAGGCGCAGGACCGACGCCAAGAGCAAGCAAGACCTGACACCTGTTGAGATGAGCAGGTGGAGGAAGAGGAAGAGGAGGAGGTATATAGCAGGGGGAGCAGAGTGCACATGGGAGCGAGAGGAACAGCAGGTGGACGAGGACGAGGAGGAGTAGGAGGAGGAGGAAGGGGAGGAGGAAGAAGGGGAGGAGGAGGAGGAGGAGTAGGAGGAGTAGGAGGAGGAGGAAGGGGAGGAGGAGGAGTAGGAGGAGGAAGGGGATAAGGAGGAGCGGAAGATGGGGGAAATGTAGGAAGAGGATGGGGGAGGAGGAGGAGGAGGAGGAAGAGGATAAGGAGGAGCGGAAGATGGGGAAATGCAGGAAGAGGATGGGGAGGAGGAGGAGGAGGAAGAGGATGATGATGAGGAGGAGGAGGGGAGAAGGAGGGGGAGGAGAAGGAAAAGGAATATGAGAGACAGGAGGAGCTGGAGAAGGAGGAGGAGGAGGAGGAGGAGGACGAAAGGCAGAAGTATATGAAGGAAAAAGAAACATGAATTAGGTGAAGGGAAAGGAATAGGAGGAGGAGGAGGAGGAGGAGGAGGAGGAGGAGGAGGAGGAGGAGGAGGAGGAGGAGGAGGAGGAGCAGTAGGAAGGTGGAGCAGGAGGAAAAGGGGAGAAGTAAGTGGAAGAGGAGGAAGAAGAGGAGGAAGAGGAGGAGGAGGAGGAGGAGGAGGAGGAAAGTCGACGAAGGTGGAGCAGGAGGAAAAAGGAAGAAGTAAATGTAAAAAGAGGAAGAAGAGGAGGAGGAAGAGAGGGAGGATGAGAGGGAAGAGGAGAAGTAGGGGAGGAGGAGGAAGAGAGCAAGAGGCCTAAATGACCTGAATGTAGAAAGTTTGAAAGTAATTTGGATGACAATGTCGAGGAAGGGAACTTGGAGAGGAAAAGGAAAAGGAAGAGAGAAAGAAAAAGAGGAAGACAAAAGAAAGAGAGGAAGAAAAAAGTAAGACAAATGAAGGAAGAGAGAAAGAAAAAGAGGAAGACAAAAGAAAGAGAGGAAGAAAAATGTAAGACAAATGAAGGAAGAGAGAAAGAAAAAGAGGAAGACAAAAGAAAGAGAGGAAGAAAAATGTAAGACAAATGAAGGAAGGAAAAAGACAAAAGAAAGATACAATAAGTAAAGAAAATCGGGAATAAAACGAAAAGGAAAAAGAAAAAAGAAAGGTAATAGAGAAAGAAAGAGAAAATAATGAAAGGGTGAATATATAAGATCAAGGGAAGATTACGGTAGCCATAAAAAAAAAACGAAGACGAACGGATGCAGTGACTAGTTAGATAAAGATGAAGAAAAAAGAAGAAAGAAGAAGAAGAAGAAGAAGAAGAAGAAGAAGAAGAAGAAGAAGAAGAAGAAGAAGA
>NC_134782.1:31969707-31974707 GCF_046742065.1 Oratosquilla oratoria
AGCAAATGAAAGTAGATGAAAATAAAGTAAATTAAATAAAGAAATAAATACACCAATAAACGAATGAATACATAACTTAGATAAATGGAGAGCCTCAAAACTGATTCCAAATATAAAAAATAAATCATACGAAAATCGACTAAAGCATATGAATCTGTTTTCCCTATAAAAGCGTAGACTCAGAGGTGACTTGATACAGGTCTTTAAAATTCTAAAGGGAACTGACAACATCAAAAGTGACAACATTTTCACACTGAATGAGAATCCGACAAGAAACAATGGTCTCAAACTATCCGGAAATAGATTTAATTTGGAAGTGGGTAGAAATAACTTCGCCAACCGTGTAATTAATGAATGGAATAAACTTCCTACAGAGGCAGTGCAATGTAGTTCAGTTCGAAGCTTTAAAAATCATTTAGATAAACACCTAAGCAAGATGTTGTAATGACTATAATTCATTTTATGTTATTTGTTTATTTGTTTTGTTATCATTTGTCCGTTTGTTTATTACTATTTGCTTGATTCTCATTTATTATTTGTTATATGTCAATCTATTATTATTTACTATTTACCTGTTTGTTTATTATTTAACTATACCTATGCATTTATTTATGTATCTTAGTTATTTTTACATTATTAAAAAAATTATTTATTCATTTATCTATTTATCATTATTATGTTTTTTCGCATCCGACCTAGATATGGACCAAAAGGTTTCCTGTAGGCATGCTCCGCCTATGTAATCCTTTGTAAATGAAGAAGAAATCGAAAATAAACAGAAAATAGCAAACTGAAATTTTATAAAGATAAAAAATCATAACGATTATAAAAGTAAATAGATAAATGTAACAAATATATAGATAATAATAAATTAACGAATAGAAATAATTAAATCCATAAATTAGTAAATGAACGAATGAAAATATAAAATAGAAAATAAAGTACAGTAAAATAAAGTAGTAGAGTATTAGAGTATTAAAAATAAATAAAATAGAAAATAAAAAGTTAAACTAAACGACAAAACAATAAAGAATAAATAAGTAAATAAAGAAAATTGAACAAATACGACCGTGCACTGTTGAACACATAAGAGATTATCCTATTTGTATGATTACCTATTTAGAAGCCGATAGGCAAACCTATTTAACTGAAGGAACTAAGCCAACCCTCAAATCCCCTCCCTCACCCTCATTCTCCACCCTTAACCCCCCCCCCTCCAACCTCTTCCAAATTTTCAACCCCACACCCTAGCCCCCATTCATAGGAGTGGGCATGTGTTTTAATGAGGATTCTTTATCTAAACGAAACTCAAAAAATTATATTCGTTAATGTATGATATAAAAAAATCAAATAATGACCTCCATGAAGAAAAAGAAGTAGAAGTAGAAGTAAAATGGAAGAAAAAGAAAGAAGAGAAGAAGAAGAGGAAGTAAAAGATGAAGTAAAAGAAGAAAAGTAAAAAGAAGAAAGAAGAAGAAAAAATAGAAAGAAAAAGAAGAAAAACAAGAAGAAAAAGAGAAAGAACAAGAAAACGAACAAGAAGAAGAAGAAAAAGAAAAAAAAACTTGGAGGCAGAAACACTCTCCTTTGCCCTGGGTGACTAAACAGCCAGAGGCAATGGAAGTCACGTGTGGCAATAAACGCAGACGTAATCAGAGAAATAATATAAGATAAATATGTTTCCGCCAATAAACGTGTCCAGTCAGTCAGTGACGACTTTCTCAGTGGCTGCTGCTGCTGCTGCTGCAATGCCTTGACTGATTTAGGGGAAAGGCACAGAAAATAACTTCATTTCTACTCTACAGGGAGGAGGAGGAGGAGGAGAAAGAGGAGGAAGAGGACAAGGAGGAGGAGGAGGACGAGGACGAGGAGGACGAGAAAAAGGAGGAGGAAGAGAAGAAGAAGGAGGAAAAGGAGGAGGTGGAGGACGAGTAGGAGGAGAAAAAGGAGGAAGAGGAGAAGGAGGTGGAGGAGGACGAGGAGGAGGAGGACGAGGAAAAGGAGGAGGAAGAGGAGAAGGAGAAAAATAAGGAGGTGGAGGAGGAGGTGGAGGAGGAAGAGAAGAAAAGGAGTAGATGAAGGAGGATGAAGAGAAGGAGAAGAAAGAGAAGGAAGAGAAGGAAGAGAAGATGGAGGAGGAGATGGAGGAGAAGGTGAGGGAGGAGGGAAAGGAGGAGAAGGAAGGGAGTGTCTTAATTTGTCAACAATAAGCAGCACTTCTGTCGCTGGCGGTAGAGGAAAGATTTAAGACAAAAGAGACACTGCGGGACGAGATTGAATAGCCATTTCTTCTTCTTCTTCTTCTTCTTCTTCTTCTTCTTCTTCTTCTTCTTCTTCTTCTTCTTCTTCTTCTTCTTCTTCTTCTTCTTTGAGTGGAAATTAGTCTGCAATAAAAACAGAAACAGGAGGAGGCGGAAGAGGATGAGGAGAAAGAGGAGGAGGAGAAAGAGGAGGAGGAGGGAGAGGAGGATAAGGAGGAAGAGGAGGATAAGAAGTAAGAGCTGGTTAAGTAATAATAATAAGAAGAAAAAGAAAGAAAGAAGAAGAAGAAGAAGAAGAAGAAGAAGAAGAAGAAGAAGAAGAAGAAGAAAAGAAAATGAAAAAGAAGAAGAAAAACAATAGCAGCAAGAAAAAAGGAAAAAACGACAACAACAACAACAAGGAGAAGAAAAAAAAAGAGAAGGAAAGGATGAAGAAGAAAAAGAAGTTGGAGAAAATGAAGTAGAATAATAAGAAAAATTAGGAGAAGATGAAGAGGAAGAAGAAGAAGAAGAAAAACTAGGATAAGAAGAAGAGGAAGAAGAAAAATTAGGAGAAGAAGAAGAAGAATATGAAGAAAAAGAAAAAGAGAATAACAAGTGCAAGAAGTATTACGAGAAGAAGAAGAAGAAGAAGAAGAAGAAGAGGAGGAGGAAGAAGAATATGAAGAAAAAGAAATGGAGAACAACAAGTGCAAGAAGTTTTACGAGAAGAAGAATAAGAAGAAGAAGAACAAGAGGAAGAAGAGGAAGAAGAAGAAGAAGAAGAAGAAGAAGAAGAAGAAGAAGAGGAAGAAGAAGAAGAAGAAGAAGAAGAAGAAGAAGAAGAAGAAAATAGGACGAGAAGAAGAAAAAGAAGAAAAATATGAGAAAAAAGAAAAGGAAGAACAACAAGAGCAAGAAGAAAAAAAGAGGAAAAAAGAAAAGAAAAATAACAATAAAAAGAGAGTAAACCCGTGGGAACACGGAAACAACAGGAAGAAAAAAGAAAAATAAGAACAATAACAAGAAAAATAAAAAATAAGAAAAAGAATGTGAAGTCGGAGTAACACAACAGCATCAACAATAACAACAACAAGAGCAATACGAAAAGGAAAAAGAAGAAAAAAGAACAAAACAAAGCAAAAACAAAAAGACAAAGAAGATAAGAAAAAGAGAGAGCAAAACCGAAGGAACACAACATGAATAACAGCAAGGAGAAGAAGAAGGAGAAGAAAAGAACAATCAGAACAAGAACAAGAAAAATAAGAAAAAGAAAGTGAAGCCGAAACAGCACAACAACAACAAGAAGAAAAGAAAAACCAGAACAAGAACAAGAAAAATAAGAAAAAGAAAGTGAGGCCGGAGTAGCACAACAACAAGAAAAGAAAAACCAGAACAAGAACAAGAAAAATAAGAAAAAGAAAGTGAGGCCGGAGTAACACAATATCAAGGAAAAATAAAAGAAAAACAAGAACAAGAAAAATAAGAAAAAGAGAGTGAAGTCGGAGTAGCACAACAACAACAAGAAAAGAAAAACCAGAACCAGAACAAGAAAAATAAGAAAAAGAAAGTGAAGCCGGAGTAACACAACAACAAAAACAACAACAAAGTCCCCTTGGCATGTCACCCGGCGTCCGATTGTTGAACGCCCCAGTCGCCTTCGTCGTCGCCGTCTCCTTCTTCGCCTCCACCACCACCACCTCCTCCTCCTCCTCCTCCTCCTTCTTCGCCGTCTGCCGACTCCACTCAAGGACGAAAACAGATTCGGAAAAAGGTCTCCAGTGTCAGCCGAGATATCACGTATTATACCAAAGGAACCATGAATCAGGTCAACAAGACATTAATATACCATAAACTCTGCTGTGCGTTGTCCGGCCCCCGGGTTGCATTGGGATGGACAAATAAGGGGGTTGAGAGATGGGAGAGGAAACAGGACTGGGAAGGAGAGCAAGGGAGGGGGGGAGAGGATGTGTGAAAGGGGGTGGGGAGGAAGGGATGGAGGAGAGAGGGAGGGGGGAGATGGGTGGAAAAAGGGATGAAGGGGAAAGAGAAATCAGGGGGTTGAAAGGTGGGAGAGGGAACAGGAAGGGGGGAAGGGGGGAAGGGGGATGAAGTGAAAAGGGATTGGGAAGAAGGGATACGGGGGAAAGGTGATTGAAGAAAGAGGGATGGAGAGGAGAAAGGGATGGGAAGGAAGAACTAGGACTGGTTTTTGGGAAAGGAAAGGAAGAGGTAAAGCAGAAAGAGGAGGAGAAGGAGGAGGAGAAAGAGAAAAGTTGAGGAATGAGAGAAAGAAGTTTGATGTGGGGGGGTAAAAGGAGAGGGAGGAATACTATGGGAGGAGGAGGGAGGATGTGGGAGGAGGGGAGGAAGAGGGAGAGAAAAAGAAAACGCAATAAATTTACGGGACGAGAAAGTAGAGGGAACGAGGTAGAAAGAAAGAAAAAAAAAGAGAAAAATGAGACGGAAAAGAAAGAAGAGAAGGCAAGGGAGAAGAAGGAGGTGAAGGAGAAGAAGAAGAAAAAGGAGAAAATAAAGGCGAGGAAGAAGGAGAAGAAGGAGGAGAAGAAGAAGAAGGACTTGGAGAGGAATGAGAAAGAGAGAATGAGAATCAGAATGAGAATGACATTGAGAAATAGAAATCTAAAGAAAAAGAAAGACAGAAAATGGAAAGGAAAAAGTAAACGATAACAAGGACGTGGGCATCGAGGAGGAGGAGGAGAAGGAGGAGGAGGAGGAGGAGGAGGAGGAGGAGGAGGA
>NC_134782.1:31982207-31987207 GCF_046742065.1 Oratosquilla oratoria
GGAGGGGATAAGATCGAAATGGACGAGGAGAGAGAGGGGAAAGGAAGAAGAGAACAAGAAAAAAAAGAGAGCATAATACGATGGAAGAGCGGTTGGAATGGGAAGAGGAAAGAGAGTAGAAGACAAGAGAGAAGAGAACGAAAGGGGGAGTGTGGGGCTGGGAGGGGGAGATGGGGAGGGGGAAGCCCGGAGGAAATGACCCTGTGAAAGTGTATGCGGAGCTATGAAGTCTTGTCACAACCCTGTGAAAGTGTATGCGGAGCTAAGAAGTCTTGTCACAAATATGCGAGGTCTTCTTTGAAAAAAATAAATGTTTTTTTTATGGTAGGGTGCGGTATGTTGCTGTAATAGGGGTCCGTTGACATACCAATGTGGAGGTGATGGCCATGCTAAAAGTGGTGACAGTGGTGGTAGTGGTGGTGGTGGTGACAGTGGTGGTACTGGTGGTGGTGACGGTCGTGGTGATGGTGATGATGTTGACGTTGGTGGTGGTTTTGATGTTGATGTTGGTAGTGTTGGTGGTGGTGATGGTATTGGTGGTGGTGATGGTGTTGGTGGTGGTGTTGGTGTTGGTGGTGGTGTTGGTGGTGGTGTTGGTGGTGGTGATGGTGTTGGTGGTGGTGATGGTGTTGGTGGTGGTGATGGTGTTGGTGGTGGTGATGGTGTTGGTGGTGGTGATGGTGTTGGTGGTGGTGGTGGTGTTGGTGGTGATGGTGTTGGTGGTGGTGATGGTGTTGGTGGTGGTGATGGTGTTGGTGGTGGTGGTGGTGGTGGTGTTGGTGGTGGTGGTGGTGGTGGTGGTGTTGGTGGTGTTTGTGATGGTGATGGTGGTGATGGTGTTGGTGGTGGTGATGGTGTTGGTGGTGGTGATGGTGTTGGTGGTGGTGATGGTGTTGGTGGTGGTGATGGTGTTGGTGATGGTGTTGGTGGTGGTGATGGTGTTTGTGGTGGTGATGGTGTTTGTGGTGGTGGTGGTGGTGATGGTGTTGGTTGTGGTGATGGTGTTGGTGATGGTGCTGGTGGTGGTGATGGTGTTTGTGGTGGTGATGGTGTTTGTGGTGGTGGTGGTGGTGCATGGTGTTGGTTGTGGTGATCGTGTTGGTGGTGATAATGGTGGTGGTGGTGACGGTGGTATTATGTACATCAACAGCTTCAATTCAAGTTCTTTCTATATGAAGAAAAATAATTTGGTGTCAGCCTCTTATCTTTTTTTGTCAACATCCTGAGCCACAAAAGATAACCAACAGATAATTCAAATAGTCTACATATGCCCACAAAAAATGAATAAATATATAGAAATTAATAAATAAATAAATAGATAAAACTGATATATAAATAAATAAAATAAATAAATAAAAATAATGATAATAAATAAAAAAAGTGTCAAGGTGGAAAGATTTAATGACCCGTATAATAAATTTCAGGAGTGAAAATTCTGTATAATAAAAAACATACCATATGGGTTGGAACAGGAAGCTTTACGTCAAACGAAGAAAGGGAAGAGGAAGAATAAAAAGAGGTAATGAGCATCAGGGACGAAATATGAGAGGAAAGAAAACACACGAAGAGAACTCATAACGAGGAGAAGAAGAACACCGACGAACATGCAAAAGGGAATTATGAAGCAGACAAACCACACACACACACAGAGGAGAGAGAGAGAGAGAGAGAGAGAGAGAGAGAGAGAGAGAGAGAGAGAGAGAGAGAGAGAGAGAGAGAGAGAGAGCGCCAAAACGGGGAAATGCAGAAGTGAGAAACCAAACAGTGGCGGAACTTAGGGTGGTGGTGAAGTAGTAGTAGTAGTAGTAGTAGTAGTAGTAGTAGTAGTAGTAGTAGTAGTAGTAGTAGTAGTAGTAGTAGTAGTAGTGGTAATAGTAGTAGTAGTAGTAGTAGTAGTAGTAGTAGTAGTAGTAGTAGTAGTAGTAGTAGTAGTAGTAGTGGTAGTGGTAATAGTAGTAGTAGTAGTAGTAGTAGTAGTAGTAGTAGTAGTAGTAGTAGTAGTAGTAGTAGTAGTAGCAGTAGTAGTAGTAGTAGTAGTAGTAGTAGTAGTAGTAGTAGTAGTAGTAGTAGTAGTAGTAGTAGTAGTAGTAGTAGTAGTAGTAGTAGTAGTAGTAGTAGTAGTAGTAGTAGTAGTAGTAGTAGTAGTAGTAGTAGTAGTAGTAGTAGTAGTAGTAGTGGTAGCAGCAGCAGCAGTAGTAGTAGTAGTAGTAGTAGTAGTAGTAGTAGTAGTAGTAGTAGTAGTAGTAGTAGTAGTAGTAGTAGTAGTAGTAGTAGCAGTAGTAGCAGCAGCAGCAGCAGCAGCAGCAGCAGCAGCAGCAGCAGCAGCAGCAGCAGCAGTAGTAGTAGTAGTAGTAGTAGTAGTAGTAGTAGTAGTAGTAGTAGTAGTTGTTGTTGTTAGTTGTATTAGTGGTGGTGTCGGTGGTGAAGTTATTATTGTTGTCGTTGTAGTTGGTGATGGTGGTAGTAGTGGTGGTGGTGGTATCGGTGGTGGTGGAGGGTGTCGGTGGTGGCGATAGGGAAATTTGTGACAATCTATGGGTAAATAGCTCAGGGAAGGCAAGGAATATTGTTTAGGGAATTGATGTTGAACGAGGTTACAGAGGACGTGGAAGAGGGTCGGGCAGGCTTCAGAGGCTAAAAGGAAGAAGGACACGAAGGAGCTTCTGAAGGACAAGAAAGGAGAGGGACAGAAGAAAGGCTGAGATGGGGGAGAAGAAGGAGGAGGAGGAGAAAGGAGGTGGAGAGATATAATGGTTTGGTAAGGAAAAGTGGTGAAGGAGGAGAAGGAGTGGGTGGAAATGGAGGAAAAGGAAAGGGAAAGAGGAGGAAGAGAAGTAAGGGAAAGAAAAGGGGGAAGAGGAAGGAGAGGGAGAGTAGAAATTGTGAGGGAGAAGAAGGAGGAGGAGGAGGAGAGGAAGGAAGTCGGAGGAAATGGGTCGGGAAGTAAAAGTGCTGAAGAAGAAAAAGGTCGTGGGAAGTGAGGAAAAAAGAAGGGGGAGGAGCAAGAAGAGGAGGAGGAGGAGGAGGAGGAGGAGATAAAGGAGGTGGAGGAATAGAATGGATTGGGAAGTAAAAGTGGTGGAAGAGGAAGAGGAGGGGGAGGAAGGGGAAGAGGAAGAGGAAGGGGAGGAGAAGACTGTTGGGGGGGGAGAAGGTATTGTTCAGGGTGAGGATTAGAGTTAGGAAGATGATAAGGGTGGACATGTCACATCAGGAAGTAGACGAGACGATACAGCAAAGTGTGCAGAAAATGGGTTGAGGGAGTAAGGGGAAAGGAGAGGTAAGGAGAGAGGAAAGAAGAGGTGAGAGAAGAAGGGGAAGGGGAAGAGAAGGGGAGGGGAAGGGGAGGAAAGGGGAAAGGGAAGGGGAGGAAAGGGGAAAAGGAAAGGGAAGGGGAAGGGAAAAGGGAAGGGGAAAGGGAAGAGGAAAGGGAAGGGGAGAAGGGAAAGGGGAGGGAAGGGGAAAAGGGAAAGGATGGAGGGAATGGGAAGGGGAGGGAAGGAAGAGGAAGGAAAAAGGGAAGGGGGAGGGGAGAAGGTAAAGGGGGAGGAAAGGGGAAGGGGAGGGAAGGAAGAGGAAGGGAAAAGGGAATGGGAATGGGAAGGGGAGGGAAGGAAGATGAAGGGAAAAGGGAATGGGAATGGAAAGGGGAGGGTAGAAAAATGAACGGGAAAGGGAAGAGGGAGGGGAAAGGGAGGAGGGAAGGGAGGGGGAAGAGGAAGGGGAGAGAAGGAGAGGGGGAAGGGGAGAGAAGGGGAAGGGAAAGGGAGGGAGGGGGAAGGGAAAGGGGAGAGAAGGGGAAGGAGAGAAGGGGAAGGGGGAGAGAAGAGAGAGGAAGAGAGAGAGGAAAAGGAGGGGGAGCAGGGGAAGGGGGAAGGGGGAAAGGGAAGGGAAGGGGAGGGGGAAGGGGAGAGAAGGGGAAGGGGAGAGAAGAGGAACGGGAAAGGGAAGGGTAGGGAAGAAAGGGAAAAGAGAAGAGGAAAGGGAGAAGGGGAAGGGGAAATGGGATGGAAGAAAAGGAGGAAGAAGGAAAAAGGGAAGAGGAGGAAGGGGAAAGGGAAGGGGAAGGAAGAGAGTGGCAAATAGTGGTGGTTCTCCGGGTCATTAGCAGACGGCAATTATCCGGAAAATACGATGAGTCATTTGTGGGTCATTGAAGACACTCCCTCGGCAGTTACGCTTTTCTCGACACAGTTAACCACGACTTAACCTCTTCACAAGGACGTCTAACCAACTGGAGTTGACGTACTAAGTTAAGTATTTTAGTTTCGCTATGTATGTATTACCTTTCCATTGACGGTGTGCGCAGGGGATACACACTTCCAGAATACGTTGTATGAATACATGAATACAGAATACAGGGATGTGATGGGAGAAGAAGCAGTATGAACTCTGGTTCCCTAACTAGGGGGCGTGAAGCCATCTGCTCAAAAATCATTATTGAATAAAAATACTGAAACCATTCCAAGAACAGGTATCGGCCATTACATATGTCCAAAGCATAATTCCATCACTCACCCCAACCCATTTTCTATTAAGATATGAATAGAACAGATGCAAATAGAAAAATATATGATTATATATATATATATACATATATATATATATATATATATATATATATATATATACACACACATACACACACAAAAGTGTGGGGGTGGGGGTGGTTGGCATACGGGCGAAAAGGGAACGTCATACAGTATAAGATAGTTTGGAAACCACGGACATAGTGTGTGGTGTTCAATGAGGTGTCACTTGGGTGTTTGTGGTTGTAATGGGATCAACCAAAGGTGAGCCACATGTCTAGAAAATGTAGATAATGATAAGATAATAATAATAATAACGATGTCGACAACGACAACGGCGACGACGACAACGACGACGACGACGACGACGACGATGATGATGATAAAATAAAAATTCAAAATACAAATAAAGATAAAAATAAAGATAAGGATAAACAAACATATGATAAAATAAGAATGAATAAATAAATA
>NC_134782.1:31992207-32019707 GCF_046742065.1 Oratosquilla oratoria
AGAAGCAATAGAAATAATAGTGATGATGGTAATGATAATGATAAAAACAATATTAATAGTAATAATAGTAATAACAGTAATAATAATAATGATAATAATGATAATAATAATAATAATAATAATGATGATGATGATGATGATGATGATGATGATGATGATGATGATGATGATGATGATGATGATGATGATGATGATGATGATGATGATGATGATGATGATAATAATAATAATAATAATAATAATAATAATAATAATAATAATAATAATAATAAAATAATAATAATAGCAGCAGTAGCACAAGCAGTTGTAGTGGTCATAGATGCAAAAGTTATAGTAGTAGTAGTAGTAGTAGTACGCTACTCCCTTTGGGAAGTGAAATCTTCAGGCACTTCATTCCTAACACATCAGATGAAGCACGAGCGGAAATCAGCGCAAGAGGTTTCTGGACACGAAACAACTGCCCTTTTTGACATACAAACATTTGATACAATCTCCCCTCCCTGTTACACTTGTTGCAATGGCCTAACTGTTGAGGTGTTCCACTCCCAAAATGATAATGAAAAAATCATGATGTAGGAGGAGCGACAGAATGTGGCCTAGGACTCATTCACTCCGATAACCTGCACGACCTCAGGCGGGATGGTTCCAAGGGAAAAGGCATTCTACGCTCGTCTCGCAGAGGTAATGGCAGAGAAGAAACAACAACCACAGAGCAGTACAGTGGCGTGGATGAGATGTAGACTGCCATTCTCTCTCTTAAGATCAGCTCTCCTATGCCCCAGACGTACCAGGTCTCCACCCGCTAAATCAGCACATATACAGAACCTCGATTTTGAGCAGACTGTAGTAGAAATTAGTTTGAATGAACTTTTGTACTAGGCTTCATTAACGTTAAATATTGTGAAATATAAAAGGGTAGTCGACCAAAGTCATTGATGACAGAGGAGCCAATGAACTGTATCTGTGCGAGACAGATCCTGACTGCATTTACCACACAGTTCCAGACGGATGGAGGTCGTTTAAAAAAAATAGTAGTAGCAGCAGCAGCAGTAGCAGCAGCAGCAGTTGTAGTAGTAGTAGTAGTACTGTAGTAATAGTAGTAGTAGTAATAATAGTAGTAGTAATAGTAGCAGTAGTAGTAGCTGTAGTAATATATGTAGTATTAGAATTACAATTAAAATAAGAAACGAAGAAGAAATGAAGAAAGAATAACAGAAGGAAAAAGGAGAGAGAAAAAAAAAAGAGAATTATAAACGGTGAAGGAACTACAGTAGAAAATGAATAAAGTTGGAAGAATACATGAAAAGAAATGAAAGGAATAAACAAGAAGGAACAGAAGGAATAAAAGGAATATATGGAATAGAATAATAAAAGGATTAAAAGGAATAAAAGGAGCAAAAGAAATAAAAGGAATAAAAAGGGATAAAAAGAATCAGAGGATCAAAAGGAATAACAGGAATAAAATGAATAAAAGGAATAAAAAGAAATGAAAATGAAAAGATGGAATAAAAGGAATAACATAAATAAAAGGAATAAAAAAAAAGAATAAAAGGAATATGACGAATAAAAGAGAAGGAATAAAAGGAGACGTAATGTCCACGCGGATGGAAGCGTTGGTTGATTACAACAAAAATCTCTCTATTCCTCTCTCTCTCTCTCTCTCTCTCTCTCTCTCTATATATATATATATATATATATATATATATATATATAGTGTTTATATATACATACAGGAAATGCACAGCAGTACCAAGAGCCAAGGCATCAAAGGTTTCACATGGCACTCCATCTCTCGGTGCCAGGCGCTGTTTAGGAATTCTTCATTATTTACCTTTTTACATTTATCTATTTACATGATCTATTATTTATCCTCAAAATATCTATTATCTATTCTTACAATATTTACCATGATCAACACTCAAACCAGATCCTCTTGCAACGTTGTAAAATAATGTTATTCTAAGATTAAGTAATAAATTCAAAATAGAAAATGATATGTGCTCGCTAGGCTTATGTAATCACCGTTGAAGTACCGTGCCAGCTTATCTCTGAGATTTTTCCAATATGAAATGCCTTCAAGAACAGCTGCTAAAAAATATCTTACGGACAAAGAAACACATACACACGAACATACGCGCACACACACACACACACACACACACACACACACACACACACACACACACACACACACACACACACACACACACACACACACACACACACACACACACACACACACACACACACACACACACACACACACACACACACACACACACACACACACACACACACACACACACACACACACACACACACACACAGTTGGAGACAATGGATCTTACCGTTGTACAGTCTCGATATTCTACTTCCACAGCTTACCTGAAAAGAAGAAAATAAATATGATTATAATTGTTAATTAGGATGTTCTCCCTTTACTGAGCATCATTTAAGTAAAATATGGAATGACAGCTGACTATGCAAGTAAAAGTGAACAGATAATCATGATTGCTGAATCATCCTTGTGTTATTTCTAGTACATGCAGGTGTAGCAGAGCCAACATATTTTATCATATCATATACATACATACATACATACATACATACATACATACATACATACATACATATATATATATATATATATATACATATATATATATATATATATGTGTGTGTGTAATATATGCATATATATATATATATATGTATATGTATATATATATATTATATATATATATGTATATGTATATATATACACATATATATACATATATATACATATATATATATACATATATATAAATACACACATACACACACACACATATATATATGTATATATATACATACATACATATATATATATATATATATATTTTATATATATATATATATACATATATATATACATATACATATATATATATATATATATATATATATATATACAGTATCAGCAAAAGTATAGAAATCAAGGCTAAAAAGCGCTCTGAACTTTTTGCGCTTCTTGCTGCTTTCAGGCATTTTGTCATTATTATTTTACATCTGGAAACTCAGCCAGCTCTCTGGCAGCTCATCCAGCTTGCGTTTTCTCGCCTCAGGGCTCCTCGAGCTCTTATGGAGAGGGATTGTGTTATTTTTTGCTCAAGGCTTCTTATCACTATTTTCGTTGTTTCACTTTGTGGCGCTCCAGTTTTAGGAGACATTCATCCTGATGTCTCCTACTAACCTTAGTGGTGAGGAAAAGACTCGTATTTTGGCCTGGAAGACTGAAAATGTGTCGACGAAAGAGATTGCGAGACGTACAGGGCGAGGTGAGAGCACCATTCGACGTCTGGTCGCTACAGCTCGTGGCCTCCCACCCAAATTCGTACCACCTCGAAAACCTGTCCCTGAAAGGCCTAGAAAGACCTCTAAGTATACTGACAACCTCTTACGATGTGAATCACTCTCGTAGGCATAAAAACCACTCCCACTCATTCCATCCCATACATATTCCACTCCCCTCCACCCTCCTCACTCCCTCTCATCTTGGCACCTCCTGGATTGGGATGGCGGGTCATCCCTGCATCCTGTCCACTGCCCTGGGTCAGAAGCAGTGTCGCAAGACACAGCACATCCACAGCAAGGCCGCTTCATTAATTCGGCGACCCCCATCTCCGTCCCCTCATGCAGAAAAGAAGACGGGGAGGAATCCCTTCGGGTTGCGTCAAATTATTTCTCATACATACTTCCTCATCCCCCACCCCCCACCCACTCCCCTCATGCATCACAGCATAATCCATACACAATCCTTCTCCATTCACCCCTATCTTCTGTCCTCTCCCGTCCTTCCTCAACAGACATTCCTCTCTTTTGTTATGTACTTTTACCCCATCCATCCATCTCATCCTAGGACGCCTCCTCATATTCACTCCTTCCACCTCCGCCTTCCACACCTCTTTTACTAATCTTTCTTCACTCATTCTTTCCATGTGTCCAAACCACCCTAATACTCTTTCATCAACCCTATCTCCTAACTCCCTTTGCACTCCTGTTCTCCTCCTCATCTCCTCATTTTTCAATCTATCTAGCCTAGTAACCCCTATCATACTTCTCAGACATTTCATCTCAAACACATTCAAACTCCTCTCTTCCTCTCTTATGTTCCATGTTTCTGCCCTGTACAGTGCTGTCGGCACAATCACTCCTTCATATAACCTCCTCTTAGCATCCATTCCCAAATGTTTATTCCTCATTACACTTTTTAATCCACCAAGGCATTTACTCGCTTCTCTCAATCTACATTCTACCTCCACCCCCACTCCTCCCTTCCCTGCCACATTCGCACCCAAGTATCTAAAACTACCCACTTCCTCCAGTCTCTCTCCCTTAATGCTCACTTCCAGCCTGCTGTCACTCTTTCCCCTTGTACATCTCATCAACTTACTTTTACCAACATTAATCTTCAGCTTCCTTCTTTCACACACCTTCTCAAACTCCGTCACTAACTTCCTCAATATCTCTTCTGATCCTGCTACAAGTGCAGTGTCGTCCGAAAGCAACAACTGGCTTATTTCCCACTTTCCTCCATTTTCTTTAACCAGCTCCAACCACTGACCCACTACCCTTGCATTCGCCTCTCGCACCACCCCATCCATGTATAGATTGAACACCCAGGGCGACAAAACACATCCCTGATGAAATCTCACCTTTACCTCAAACCATTCACTCTCTCCATTTCTAATCCAAACCCAAGCTCTACTACTCTCGTAAAAACTCTTGACTGCTCTTAACAGCTTTCTTCCTATCCCAAATATCTGCAGTACCTCCCACAGTGCCTTCCTGTCTACCCTGTCGTAAGCCTTTTCCAGATCCATAAAAGCCCCCCCCAAAAAAAAAACCATCCTTACCTTTTCCTATAGCTTTTTCACATATTTGTCTTACCACAAAAATATGGTCTACACAACCCCTACCTATCCTAAAAGCACACTGTTCCTCACCAATTACTCCCTCTGTTCCTCTCCTAATCCTCTCAATCAAGACCTTCCCATAAGCCTTCCCAACTACACTCAACAAGCTGATCCCTCTGAAACTACTACAATCACACTTGTCCCCCCTTCCCTTGTAAAGTGGAACGATACAGGCACTCCTCCAATCCTCCGGCACTCTACCCTCTCTTAAACGTACATTAGATTACCTCACCAGGCTGTCCACCATAACTGTGCCTCCTTTCTTCAGACATTCTGCATGTCATCCATCCAACCCAGGTGCCTTACCTGCTCTCATCATCTTAACAGCTGCATTCTCCTCACTCATCACTCTCATTTTCTTAGCGCTTCCTACTGCAACTACCTTTCCCTCCCTATCCTCCTTCACATTCAGCAACTCCCTAAAGTACTCTGCCCATCTTCCTCTCACTGCCATTTCTTCCATTATCATCTCTCCATCTGCACCTTTTACCTTTTCTTCTCTACTTGATTCGCCTCCTCTTCCTCTTTTAATTTCTTTCCAAAACATCTTTTTATTATTATTATTATTATTATTATTATTATTATTATTATTATTATTATTATTATTATTATTATTATTATTATTATTATTATTATTATTATTATTACTATTATTTGTTATTATTATCATTGTTATTATTAATTATCATTATTATTATCATTATTAATTATTATCATTATTATTATTATTATTATTAATTATTATTATTATCATTATTATTATCATTATTATTTATCATTATTATCATTATTATCATTATTATCATTATTATTATTATTATTATTATTGTTGGTACATTGTGACAAGTTGATGAAGGTGGAAAAAGAAGAAGGTGGAACTAGACCCGTGACTTCTTTTTCCACCTTCATCATCATCATCATCATCATCAACATTATTATTATTATTATTATTATTATTATTATTATTATTATTATTATTATTATTATTATTATTATTATTATTATTATTATTATTATTATTATTATTAATTTTTACTATCATCATTATTATCATTACTATTGTCATTATCATTATTACTATTCTTATTATACATACATATACCAAGGCTTTTTCCCCCTTCCAAGGGAGGTAGCCAAAAAGGGAAAGGCACAAAAACACTCCCACCCATTTCATCCCTAAATACACTCCACACCCCTCCCACCCTTCCTCTCATCTGAGCACCTCCTGGATGACGGGTCATCCCTGCACCCTGCCCACCGCCCTGGGTCAGAAGCAGTGTCGCAAGACACAGTACATCCACAGCGAGGCCGCTTCATTTAATCGGCGACCCCCCCTCTCCGTCCCCCTTTGCATATAAGGCGAGGACGGGGAGAAATCCCTTCGGGCTGCGTCAAAATTTACTCACACATACTACCCCACCCCCCACCCCCCGCCCATTCCTCCTCATGCAGTCACAACATCATCCATATACAACCATTCTCCACTCACCTCTGTCTTCCGTCCTCTCCCTTCCTTCCTCAACAGACATTCCCCTCTTCCCCAAAGCCCCCTTCACCCCATCCATCCACCTCATCCTAGGACGTCCCCTCATGTTCACTCCCTCCACATCTGCCTTCCATACCTCTTTTACTAGTCTTTCTTCACTCATTCTTTCCATGTGTCCAAACCATCCTAATATTCTTTCATCAACCCTATCTCCCAAATCCTTTTTCACCCCTGTTCTCCTCCTCACCTCCTCATTTCTCACTCTATCTAGCCTAGTAACCCCCACCATACTTCTCAGACACCTCATCTCAAACACATTCAAACTCCTTCTCTCTTCTTCTCTTATGTTCCACGTTTCTGCCCCATACAGTGCTGTTGGCACAATCACTCCTTCATACAGTCTCCTCTTCGCATCCATTCCCAAATGTCTATTCCTCATTACACTCTTTAAACCACCAAGGCATTTACTCGCTTCTCTCAATCTACATTCTACCTCCACCTTCACTCCACCTTTTCCTGCTACACTTGCACCCAAGTATCTAAAACTATCCACTTCCTCCAGTCGCTCTTTCTTAATGTTCACTTCCAGTCTACTGCCACTTTCACCCCTTGTACATCTCATCACCTTACTTTTACCCACATTTATCTTTAGCTTTCTTCTATCACATACTCTCCCAAACTCTGCCACCAGCTTCCTCAATCCCTCCTCCCACCCTGCCACAAGCGCAGTGTCGTCCGCAAACAACAGCTGGCTCACCTCCCACTTTTCTCCATTTTCTTTAACCATCTCCAATCCCTGACTCACTACCCTAGCATTCACCTCTCGCACCACCCCATCCATGTATAAGTTGAACAGCCAGGGCGACATAACGCATCCTTGACGAAGTCCCACCTTTACTTCAAACCACTCACTCTCTCCATTTCTAATCCTAACACATGCTCTACTACTCTCATAAAAACTCTTGACAGCTCCCAAAAGCTTTCCTCCTATCCCATAAATCTGCATAACCTCCCACAGTGCCTTTCTGTCTACCCTATCATAAGCCTTTTCCAGATCCATGAAAGCCCAAAAAACATCCTTCCCCTTTCCTATAGCTTTCTCACATATCTGTCTTACCACAAAGATCTGATCTACACAACCTCTACCCGTCCTAAATCCACACTGTTCCTCACCAATTACTCCCTCTGTTCCTTTCCTAATCCTCTCAATTAAGATCCTCCCATAAGCCTTCCCTACTACACTCAACAGGCTAATCCCTCTGAAATTACTACATTCACACTTGTCCCCTTTTCCCTTGTAAAGAGGAACTATACAGGCACTACTCCAGTCCTCCGGTACTCTACCCTCTCTCCAGCAAACATTAAATAACCTCACCAACCAGTCCACCATCACTGCACCTCCCTTTTTCAGACATTCTGCATGACATCCATCCAGACCAGGTGCCTTACCTGCTTTCATCATCTTTACAGCTGCCTTCACCTCATCCTTCCTTATTTCTCCTCCATTCTCCTCACTCATCACTCTCATTTTCTTCGCATTTCCCACTACAGCTATCTTTCCTTCCCTATCCTCCTTCACATTCAGCAACTCCCTAAAATATTCTGCCCATCTTCCCCTCACTGCCATCTCTTCCATTATCAACTCTCCATCTGTACCTTTTACCTTTTCTTCCCTACTTGATTCGCCTCCTCTTCCTCTCTTAATTTCTTTCCAAAACATCTTTTTATTACTTTCAAAATTTTCTGTCATACTCCTACCCCATTTCACATCTGCTCTCCTCTTTGCCTCCTTTACCTTTTGCTTTACTTCTCTTTTCTTTTCTTTGTACGTCTCATATGACTCCCCTGTCCTCTTTTGTAACCAATCTGTGAATGCTCGCTTCTTCTCTTCTACAGCCTTCTTTGTTTCCTCATCCCACCATTCACTACCCTTTCTTCTATTTCCCCCTGTCCTTCTTGTTCCACACACCATCCTTGCACACTTTAAGACTCCCTCCTTGAACCATCCCCATTCCTCCTCCACACCCATCTCTGCTCTATCCTTTACTCCCTCCCACTCCTCCTTCAGCTTCTTTTCGTACTCCTTTTCCTTTTCCTTTTCATTCAAGGAGTTCACTCTAAGAACCTCCCTACCTTTTGTCCCTTTCCTCCTTCTCCATCTATCCTCCACTCTCAGCTTACCTTCCACCAAAAAATGATCTGATATTCCCCCACCCTCTCCCCTTAGCACATGTACATCCTTAACTCTTCCTATCATAATCCTATTTACCACTACATAATCCATTAGCGCTCTATCTACCACCCTTCCCTCCACCACCCTCTCCCATGTGTACTTATGCTTGACTTTCTTCCGAAACACTGTATTTGCTATCATCAACTCTCTTTCTAGACACATTTCCACCATCAACTCTCCACTACGATTCTTTCCTGGAACTCCACACTTCCCAACCACTCCATCGATTGGACCATTTCCCACCCTAGCATTAAGGTCTCCCAGTACTATTACATTGACATTTCTTCCTAAACCCTCTATGCACTCATTTAAATCTATCCAAAAGGCCTCCCTTTCTTCCATGTTCTTCTCACTGCCCGGCCCATATGCACTTACAAAGACCCACATCTCCTTTCCCAGTTTCACCTTCATCCACATTATCCTTGAGGAAACCTCCTTCCACTCCACTACCCCTTTACCTATCTCCTCACTTACTAGAATAGCCACCCCTTCCCTCCCTCGCCCTCTCTTCACTCCTGATAACCTCCCACTTACACTCCCAAACTTACACTCACCCTTCCCTTTCAACTTAGTTTCACTCAAAGCCAACACATCCAACTTTCTTCTCACAAACATACTACCTATCTCTTCCCTTTTACTCTCATCTGTACCACATCCACTCACATTAAAAGACCCAAACCTTAGGGTGCTGGCCCGAGGCCCTCCAGCACCCCTTATGCCTTTCCTTTGATTTTTAGGAATTTGCCCCTTGGGGCTACAGGGAGAAGGATGCTTAGTCCCTCTCCCCGTCCCTTTCTTCTCGCCTCTTACGATCCAAGTGGGAAAACTTGGTGGCAGTATTCTTTTCCCCCACCACAGGGAAAATTCCCCCAATCAGAAAGAGAATACTCAGAGAAATGGTACAGCAACTTATTATTATTACTATCATTATTATCATCATCATCATAATCATCATCATCATTATTATTATTATTATTATTATTATTATTATTACTATTATTATCATTATTATCATTATTATCATTATCATTATTACTATTATTATCATCATAATTGTGCGAACCCGCTTTCGAGACTAGATCCAGGGCTATACACTGGGTTATTTCTCCTCCGACATCCTACCTCCAACCTCCTTTTGAATAACTAGAATATGACTTCTCTTACAGAAATCTAGACTTCTCTAAGAACAATTCAGCAGTATGTCTAGCATTCTATGGGTTTACAATATCTTAGTTCATCATTCAGCTTTGCTATATATGACGGAAATACAATTTGATATTTGAAGATTTGAAAAATAAAATATTGTAACTGAAGTCGTTTGAACTCAAACGAACTCTCAACGGTCGACGATGGTGATGCCCGTGGAAGCCCAGCGTGATAACGCCTTTATAACTTAACGCTTTGTCGTATGGCGGCCGAGCCGCTTTGTAGACAAACAGCTGCAACTGTATACGTCTAAGTTACACACATAAATCTTGCCCAGGGACGTACGTACGCGCAGGCAAGCATCCTGACTGAACACACAGAGCTTTATTCGTTTCTGTGTTCAGTTTAATGTGATTTTCGCTACAAAACGGTGTGCAGACGCTAAAGTCTAGCCAAGAGTAGGGCATACCACTGTTGGATGTCGCGAGATTTTATTTTTATTTTTATGCAAGACCCAATCATGATAAATCTAAAAGGAGGGTGAAGAATGAAAATGCACACACAGGCGCGCGTACACACAGACACACACACACACACACACACACACACACACACACACACACACACACACACACACACACACACACACACACACACTCGGTAGTAGAGCGCTGAACTGCTAGCATGGTGGTGCCCGTAGTACTTGGTTCGAATCCTGCCCAGGGCCGAAATTATTTCGGTACCGCTGCGCTTCGGGTCGTTACTCTGACTCTCGTGGGCGGGGAGTTGGGTGTGTGTGTGTGTGTAAGGTCATAACATTACCCATAGATCGGACCTACGAGCTCTGAGCTCTCTTCCGGGAGGGAAATAGCTGTCGATCACGAGTCCAACACGTGATCCAAAGACCAAAGTGAGCACACACACACACACACACACACACACACACACACACACACACACACACACACAAGTATATACACGCACAAACATACATACACACACATACATAAAACAATGACCCAATCATGATAAATCTAAAAGGAGGGTGAAAATGAAAATACACACACAGGCGCACACACACACACACACACACACACACACACACACACACACACACACAAATACACACACGCACAAACACACATACACACACATACAAAAAACACACAAAACACATGCACAGATACATACACACAAAACCCAAATACATACAGAAGAACACACACACAAGTATACACACCCACGCACACACACAAAGGTACACACACACTAGCAGAAACATACACGCACATACACAAGCACACACACACATATATGCACACGCACACACACACACACACACACACATACACACAAGAAACAGAATACCTGATCCACCCTAAGTTAGAATATGCAGGAATGTTTCTACATGAAAGAGGGACATATACAAGATTGTAAAAATACAAAGAGCAGTGAACAAATCGATTTCCAGCTATGCAGAGAAAACCTACCAAGACAGACTAAAATATTAAGTCGACCATCGCTGAAGGAAAGAAGAGAAAAAGGTGACTTGATTGTTTTCGTCATTAAATGGAATAATTCAAACTAAAAGGTCATGGAAACAATTGAAAAAAACAACTAAGGGTGTCAAGTCTTCCATATAGAAGAGTCCATTCCTGGAATGGCGTAAAAGTTCATATAACCAAGTCAAAGAAAAGCAGGCAGGAAGGTAGGGGGGAAAGGAAGGAAGGTAGGAAGGATGGAAAGAAGGAAGGATGGAAAGAAGGAATGAAGGAAGGAAAGAGAGGAGGAAGGAAGGAAAGACAAAAGGGTGGAAAGAAGGAATGAAGGAAGGAAAGAGAAGAGGAAGGAAGGAAAGACAAAAGGGTGGAAGGAAGGAAGGAAGGAAGGAAAGATGGAAAGAAAGAAGAATGGAAAGAAGGAAAGAAAATAGGAAGGAAGGAAAGACATGAGGATGGAAGAAAAGGAAGGATGAAAGGAAGGAAATAAAGGGAAAAGGAAGGAAAGAAAGGCAAGAAAGAAGGAAGGAAGGACGGAAGGAAGGAAAGAAAGAATGGAGGAGGACAGAAAGAAATGAAGGAAGGAAGAGAGGAAGGAAGGAAAGGAGAAAGTGGAAGTAAAGAAAAAGGGAAAGAAAGAAGGAACGAAGGAATGAAGGAAGGGTGGAAATAAGGAAGGAAGGAAGGAAAGAAGGATGGAATAAATGAAGGAAGGAAAGAAGGAATGAATGAAGGAAGGATGGAAAGAAGGAATGAAGGAAAAAAGGAATGGAGGAACGAAGGAAGGAAGGAATTTAGGAAGGAAAGATGGAATGAAGGAAGAAAAGAGGGAAAGAAGGAAAGAAGGAAAGAAGGAAGGAATGAAGGATGGAAAGAGGGAATGAATGAATAAAGGAAGGAAATAACGGGGAAGACAGGAAGAAATGAAGGTAGGAAGGAAGGAAGGAAAGAAAAAAGGAAGTGGAAGTACAGAAGGAGGGAAAGAAGGATGGAACGAAGAAATGAAAGAAGGATGGAAAGAATAAATGAAGGAAGGAAGGAAAGAAGGAAAGAAGGAAGGAAGGGATTTTGCGAGTCGTAGGGAACACGCGTTGACAACGAGACATGATCTTCATCCGGGGCTTAGGTCGCCCGAGGAGGAGGTGGACGAGGAGGAGGAAGAGGAAGAGGAGGAGGAGGATGTGGGGCACGAAGAGGAGAAGGGGGAGGAGGAGGAGGAGACGGAGAAGGAGGAGGAGGAGGAGGAAGAGGAGGAGGGAGAGGGGAAGGGGGTTATGGAAAAATGGAGAAGACGAGGCAAGAATATGAAATGTATGTAAAGATGGGGATAACGTTAAGAAGGTGAAAAGGACATGATGAAATTCGGTTTAACGTCACGAACTTCCCTCTATCAGGAGGCTAGGACGGTGACCCTTTCAGAGGATATGGTAGCGTAGAGTTTTGATAAACCATACCCTTGGTCCAACTCGCTGGCGGCAGAGTTCAAACCGCCGTCACCTCGACCTCCGCCGCAAGTAGCAACGCTTTAAGCCGCTCGGTCAATGAGACCGAAGAAGAAAACAAGATGAATATAACTATTTTGCTTCGAAAGCGAACTTCACATTTTTCGTTCTGGCTTGCTTTAGCTAAATTGAGCTTATTCGATTAAGGATGAGAAACTCAAAGAAAAGAGTTAATGTGACTGCATCAAATTCTTCTTATACTCATGAAGGATAATTATACAACAATGTCTTCTCTCTATCTTTCTTTTTCCTTCTTTCATTTGCATTTGTTTAATCTCTCTTAATTTCTTTCTCCTTTTATACTCTATTTCCTTTTTCATTTCTCTTTTCTTTTGTTTATTTCCTCTCCCTCCTTCAACACTCCTACTCTTTCTCTCTCTCTCTCTCTCCGTAGCTTTCTTTCTCACTCACATCCCTCTCTTCCTCTGTCCCTCCCTCTCTTCCTCTCCCTCTCCCTGTCTCACTACACTTTCCCTTTCACTCTCTCCGTTCCTTATTTTCTTCCTCACTTCTTAGCCCCATCCTCCCTCCCTCTCTCTCTCTCTTTTCCTTCCTCCCTTCTCTCATCTTCTTGTAATACAGTTCCTGTGTATCTTACATCGATGAGGACGATCATGTTGAGCGAGTGAGAAGGCTGGTCCAGCATTTTGATGAGACGATGCTGTTGTTCAAGCCAAAGAATCTTGAGGATCACAGATTTGTTGGACTTGGAAGAAACGTTTGATATAGGTGAGGAAAGATACACGCGCGGTGAAGACGATCAAGGAATACCATTATGGTGCAGACTACAAAAGAGATATATCTTTATTAATCAAGATTAGAGAAAGTATTATCTTTGGTGACAAAGAACTCAACGCCAATTCTCCTCCTGGTGTCTTATGTAACCCCAAGAATGTTTGCTTCCTCATATAACCCTCTCAACGTGAAGACCTAATTTGTAGATTCCCCTGTAGGGGGTAGAACCTAATCAACCACAGCTGTGAGTTGGTAATGGGTGTTTAAGAATAGCACTAAGGTCCGGAAGAGCTTCAGTTAATAATTAAGATGTATGAAATTGGCATTTGCCGACAAATCAATCAAAATAAACACTCTGTAATCACGGAACACTTATTACAAAGGATTACAAAGGCGGAGCATGCCAACAGGAGACCTTTTGGTCCATATCTAGGTCGGATGCGAAAAAAAATCATAATGATAATAATATAATAAATAAAAACTATAATAATGTAAATAACAAATAAAATACATAAATAAATGCATAGGTATAGTTAAATAATAAACAAACAGGTAAATAGTAAATGATAATAAATTGACATATAACTAGTAATAAATGAAAATCAAACAGACAAATGATAACAAAACAAAAACAAATAATATGAAATAAATTATAATCATTACAGCATCTTGCTTAGGTGTTTATCTAAATGATTCTTAAAGCTTCGAACTGAACTACATTGCACTACCTGTGCAGGAAGTTTATTCCATTCATTAACTACACGGTTGGTAAAGTTGTTTCTACCTACTTCCAAATTGAATCTATTTCCGGACAGTTTGAGACCATTATTTCTTGTCTGATTCTCATTCAATGTGAAAATTTTGTCACTTTTAATGTTGTCAATTCCCTTTAGAATCTTAAAGACCTGTATCAAGTCACTTCTGAGTCAACGCCTTTCGTATGATTTATTTTTGATATTTGGAATCAGTTTTATGGCTCGCCGTTGTACTTTTTCCAGTCTGTCAATGTCTTTAATGAGATTCGGTGACCATACGGAAACAACATATTCCAAATGTGGACGAACTAACGATTTATATAGCTTGTTAATGAGAGATGGACTTTTGAAGTCAAAAGATCGTGCAATCAGTCTTAGAATCTTATTTGCTTTCTCAGAGGCTGAAATACACTGCTTGGATGATTTGAGGTCGTTACTGATAATTACGCCGAGATCTTTTTCACTATCCACTTTTGTTAACGAATTTCCAAATAACTTGTAATCGTACTTACTGTTATTTTTACCTATGTGCATTACCTTGCATTTACTTGTGTCAAATTTCATTAGCCACTTTTCAGACCATTGCTGTAATTGATCTAAATCTTCTTGAATATCTAATTGGTTTAAGTGATCATTTGCCATTCTGCACAGTTTTGTATCATCAGCAAATTTGGAAACAGTAGATTTTAGTCTATGGTCTATATCATTTATATATACTATGAATAGAAGTGGCCCAAGAACGGAACCCTGAGGAACTCCACTTGTAACATTTTCCCATCTAGAAGTTTTTCCATTTAAAACAACTCTCTGTTTTCGACCATTCAACCAATTATTAGTCCAAGCTAACAAACTACCACTTATTCCGTGTAAAGCTAATTTAGTAAGTAGTCTTTCGTGTGGGACGGTATCAAAAGCTTTTGCAAAGTCTAGATATATTAAATCTATATTGTTTCTTTTGTCATAATTCGAGATAACTCTACGTCTCGGTTGTTACAGCTTTATCGAGCAAAAGGCAAAGGAAAAATATATAAAAGAAAAAGAGAAAAACCATGTACTTGAGTACAGAGGCAAAGGAAAATTACATAAAAAGAAAAAGAGAAAATTCATGTAATTGACAAAGCTGTTTCTCTTGTTACATTTTAAGGCTTCGTCCTCACATGGTGTTTATTCTTAATAATTAAGATACTAACAATATGTTCCTGTCAGAGGAAATTAATACTCTGAGGACCGATTTAGTATCTTCGGGTCTTACTTCTACCTACGCCTTCCGCCAACACAATGATATATAGCAGGTGGCCATCTGATCAACTGGGAAATAGCTAACATTAGCGTACAGTATCTATAGATGAGCATAAATTTCACAGATGGATATAAAGTACCCTTCAAAATGACTTTACAGAAAGTAGATATATTGGTGTGTGTGTGTGTGTGTGTGTGTGTGTGTGTGTGTGTGTGTGTGTGTGTGTGTGTGTGTGTGTGTGTGTGTGTGTGTGTGTGTGTGTGTGTGTGTGTGTGTGTGTGTGTGTGTGTGTGTGTGTGTGTGTGTGTGTGTGTGTGTGTGTGTGTGTGTGTGTGTGTGTGTGTGTGTGTGTGTGTGTGTGTGTGTGTGTGTGTGTGTGTGTGTGTGTGTGTGTGTGTGAATGTGTGTGTGCTTATATCTACGTGTCTGTACATTTGTAAGTGCATGAGTGTATAATTAACTGTGCATGTAATTGACAGTGTACGTGTTCATGTGTATACATGTGAATGCACGAGCGCGTATAACGATGTATCTGTGTGTATTTGTTTATACGTGTGTTTGGGTGTATGCGCGGGCGAGCGCACACAGTAAACGTGGAAACCAAATCAACGAAGAAGAAATCGTGATTCTCACAAGGAGGAGGAAATCTAGTTAGCCACTTTGAAAACAAAAAACAGAAACACAATTACACCAGAGTTACGCTTTTGCCAAAAGAGGAGAAGAAAAAATTATAATTCACCACAGACGTCGGCGACAAAGTTTGAACGATTTTATTCAGGCGAAGAAAGGACTCCTTGACGGTGAGGTCATTGTCATCATCTAATCGCGTTCGGGGTCACAAAGCACTTTAGGTAGATCCTGTGGCGATGGTTAGGTTAGGTTAGGCTAGGATAGGTTGGGCTAGGTTAGGTTAGATCTGGCTAGGTTAGGCTAGGTTAGGTTAGGATAGGTTGGGCTAGGTTAGGTTAGATCTGGCTAGGTTAGGCTAGGTTAGGTTAGGATAGGTTGGGTTAGGTTAGGTTACATCTGGCTAGGTTAGGCTAAGTTAGGTTAGGTTAGGTTGGGTTGGGTTAGGTTAGGTTAGGTTAGATCTGACTAGGTTAGGCTAGGGTAGGGTAGGTTAGGTTAGGTTTGATCTGGTTTGGTCAGGTCAGGTTAAGTTAGGTTAGAAGTCAGGTTAAGTTTTGTTAAGTTAGACTAGGTTAGGCTAGTTAGATTAAATTAACTTGGGTTAAGATTTATGTTAAGTTAGGTCAGGTTAGGTTAGGTTAGATTAGCTTATGTTATGTTGGATTAGCATAAGTTAGGTTAGGTTAGGTTACACGTGTTAAATCTTATCTTATCCTCACTCCCTGTATCGATTATCACCCCTCCTTCTCTTCCTCCTCCTCCTCCTTCTCCTCCTCGTCTTCCTCATCCTTTTCTCTTCTCTTTTCTCTTTCCCCTCCTTCTTCCCCTTCTTCCGACTGCTATTGTTCTTACGTCCTGCTTCTTGTTCCCTCTCGTTCTGTTTCAATACAATTCATATTTTTCTCGCTTTTGCAGACTCCTTGTTCCTTGTGTGCCCTCCTTTCGCTTCACCTATACCTTCTTCAATACGGCGACGATTTTGTGTTTATAGTACCTATTTCCTTTCTCATTTTCGTCCATTTAATTACAGACAAGTTTCTCTAGTTGAACGTAAAACTCGAGTTAAACTAAAGTATCAGTTAACTGAACCTTCATCTGGATAAATGTTTCCTTTGGTTTGAAGGAAATGGAAAAAAAATGAAAAATCGAAAAAAAAAAATGCGTCAACAAATTGAAGGGACTCGCCTGTTTCTTTCAAGAGCTTCTCCAAGTCTCTCAGCTTTACGTTAGTTCACGAAGACGGCGATGGCCTTCATCTGTTTCTGTTCCTCTTGGGTCTATATGCAGACTCTTCGTTCCCCTTTTTCCAATACCCCATGTTTTTTTTTTTTTTTTTGAGGGGGGGGGGAGGGACGGGGTCTTTTCCAGCCCTTGATGGGTCAAGAAGAACACCCCCCCCCAAAAAAAAAGAGATATTTGAAAAAGGGGAACAAGGTGTTTCCATATGGACCCAAAATGAGCATAAACAGATGAAGGACATCATGTAGGTTCCCACAGCTATTACTTACCTCATCCCTACGATCTGATAGCTTAATGCCATTATCCCCTGAGCTTTTTTTTTTCTAATCTAATGTAATTGTTTCTTGTGATTTAAATTCTTTTAAATTACTGTTTCCCAACAAATATTTATTGTTCCCTAACAAGGATACATTTTTATTCACTTATTTACTTACCAATGACATACTTATTCATCTATTGTTTTTATATAGAGGTGGAAGTAAATTGTAGACTAAGAGAAGCAAATAAATGCCTTGGGGAGATTAAAAAGTGTTCTCAGCAATAGGCATTTGGGGATGGATGCTAAGATAAAATTGGAAGAAGGGGTGATTGTGCCGACGGCAATATAGGTGATAGAGACCTGGAATTTAAGAGAGGCAGTGAGGAAATTTTGAAATGTGTTTGAGATGAATGTCTCAGAAGTATGGTACAGGTTGCTAGGTTGGATGGAGTGAGAAACGAGAAGGTGAGGAGGAGAGTTGGGGTGGAAAAGGAGATGGCAGATAGTGCTGATGAAAGAACATCGGGACGGTTTGGACACACGTTGAGCAAGAATGGGGAAATGCAGTAGATAGATGTGAGTGGAAAATGGCTGTGTATAGATGATACTGTGATGCATGGAAGGTTTGGGGATAGGAGACTAGGGAGTGGTTATATATGACTGATATTTTGACGCAGCCGGAAAGGATTTCTCTTTGTCTTCTCCTTTTTTTTCCGCATGAAGGGACGGACGGGGGTGGTCGACGAGAGTGAAGCGGCCTTGCTGTTGATGTGCTGTGTCCTACTGTATTGCTTCTGACCCAGGGCACTGGGCGGGATACAGGGATGACCTGTCATCCATGAGGAACTGAGATGAGAGACAGGAAAGGGTGGTGGATGGGAGCGGAATAGGTAGGAGTGGGTACTTGCCTTTTGACTTGGCTACCTCCCATGTAAGGGGGAAAAAGCCCTTGGTATAAATATATATATATATATAGATAAATATATATATATATATATATATATATATATATATATACATATACATAGATAGATAAATAGATAGATATAATTAATTGATTTGTCCATTTATTTGCCTGTGTATTATCTTTATCTATTGTTTCCTCGTTTCTGCTTCTCGAATCCATTTCCTCCAGGCTTTCCCTCTTCTCTAATACATTTGCGTTGTCACTAAGTTCTTTTCTTTATTCTTCAGCTTATTTATGAACCGCTGTTATCGTCCGTTTTGTACCTAACGTACTCTCATTCTCTCTCTCCTCTCCCTCCTTCCCTCCCTCACTCCCTCACTCACTCCCGCCAGCAAAGTGTTGAAATTATGTTGTAAATCAGCTTAATGTCTTTAGTATCATAAATATTAACACCAAAACCTTGTTTATAGTCAAGACGGTAGTGAGACTGGTGGTAGTGGTGGTGGTGGTAGTGGTGGTGGTGGTAGTGGTGGTGGTGGTAGTGGTGGTGGTGGTGGTAGTGGTTTGGTATAAATGTCAGTGGTGAAAATAGTGTTAGTGGAGATGCATCTGGTGATAGTTGTAGCATCCAGCCACTAAGTAGAAACATTAGTCATTGGTGTGTCTGTGTGTGTGTGTGTGTGTGTGTGTGTGTGTGTGTGTGTGTGTGTGTGTGTGTGTGTGTGTGTGTGTGTGTGTGTGTGTGTGTGTGTGTGTGTGTGTGTGTGTGTGTGTGTGTGTGTGTGTGTGTGTGTGTGTGTGTGTGTGTGTGTGTGTGTGTGTGTGTGTGTGTGTGTGTGTGTGTGTGTGTGTGTGTGTGTGTGTGTGTGTGTGTGTGTGCGCGCGTTTATGAACGTGTATTCATACGCGGTCTGCGTGTACGCGTGTGTGCGTACGCGCTTGTGTGTGTGTATGCGCGTGTTTGTGTGTATGTACGCACATGTACGCATGCTGGCGTGCTCGCATGTACGTGCGTACGCGTACGCAATTATACGCCAATACGTTCACGATTTTTTCCAGCGCCGTTGCCCACGCTACTCCGAGAACTGTTTTTTCAATTAAGTATTTGAACAATATGTTTACGAAATGAATTGGCGCTGATTAATACACAATGCCTTGTTGAAGAACAAATTTAATCCTTCAGTCCTGTTCCTTCATTTAGAACATACGAACATAAGAACGAAGGAAACTGCAGGAGACCCTAAGGTCTACAGTAGGCAGTTCCATGTCCATTACCACCCGTTATCCCCATCCATAAAGTTATCTAACCTTCTCTTAAAAACAACCAATTGTTTCAACGCTCACTACATGGTTACTAAGTCTATTCTATTCGTTAACTATTCTATTGGTAAACCAGTTCTTGACTACTAAATTCTTAAACCAGACAACTTCGTCTAATATTCAGGAACTGAGTTATTGCTGAAATGAATAGAATTGTTTAATCTAGTTTATGTTCACTAGAATCTAACACTCGTTATTGTGTTGATAAGGTTAATTGATTCAACTCGTTCAAAAATCTTCGCATTCCAGAAATTGCACTTTTTTCGCAATGCCATTTTTGAAGAAAAAAACAAACTAATTTTGTTCTTTTGTATTTCATTGGTTTAAGTCGATCTATTTTGGAAAATGGAAGATTCTAATTTTGTTCTTTTATATTCCTGGACATTGGCTCAAGTCAATATACTTAGGTTTAATAGCTGATAACCGAAATACGCACATTTATGAAAAAAAAAAACATTCTTCACCTAAATACACAAAATAATATTCATCCAGTATCACGTTACTCATTCATTCATTCACTGATCTTATTCATTTATATGATTTAATAATAATGACTTCGGTTAACGTCGCGAACTCACATTGTCAGGAGACTAGGACGGTGCCCCTTACAAAGGACTTTGTAGTGAGGTACTTAATGAACCATGCCCTTAGTCCAACTTGTTGGGGGCAGGGTTCAAACTGACGTCACTTCGACCTCCGCTGCAAGTAGCGAGACTCTAACCTATGTAGTGTATTTCCACCAAACCAAAGCCAGATGAAAACAATATACACCGGTATATATATATATATATATATATATATATATATATATATATATATATATATATATATATATATATATATATATATATATATATATATATATATATATATATATATATATATATATATATACATACATACATGGGTGGACATGCCAGAAAAACAGAAGTTCATAATCGATCTCCTTACCCAGTACATACTTTCCAAATATCTCCCCATAACTACAAAGAGGCTCATATATAACCCTGTCACTAACACGCTCAAGGTAGGGAACTTAACCTATCAACGCTGTCCCGTAACCTAGTTGTTTTTTCCCTAACTCAAATGTTATTGATTAACTTTCCTCTCCCTCACCCCAACCACCACCTTCTTGCTAGGATGACGTGCCATATGCTAAATGAAACCATTTTGCAATATTCAACATAATTTACAAGGTATGACATCTTAGTGTATTGGCGTTCAGGTATTCTTAAACTAGATAAAAACTCATTATCCCATTCTCACGAAGTGGGAAGTGAGAAACCCCTGGTGGGACAAGAGTTGTCAGTTGGGGCAATTTTTTTTTTTTTTTTTTTTTTTTTTTTTTTTTTTTTTTTTTTTTTAGGCCGACGATTGGGTCACCTCCCCGCATAGCTAAGGCTGTCGGGAGCCAAAGTTGAATGAAAATGTCTGAATCTTTTTGTTTTTAAGTAAGCACCCTAATCTCCAAATTTTCTGAGGAAGAGAGTGAGAGAAGGGTGAGGGATAGAAAGAAAAATAAATAAATGAGGGAAAGAGGAAGAGAAAATAGACACTCGTAGATAGATAGAGACAGATTAAGGGGGGCGGAGAGAAACAGTGAGAAAGAGAAACAAAACAGAGACCCAAAAAGGGAGAGAGAGAGAAAAAAAAAGAAAGTATGATTTAATTTCTGACCTAACCTTTGGGGGTCTCTCTCTCTCTCTCTCTCTCTCTCTCTCTCTCTCTCTCTCTCTCTCTCTCTCTCTCTCTCTCTCTCTCTCTCTCTCTCTCTCTCTTTCTCTCTCTCTCTTTCCAACTCTCTGTCTCTCCCCATCTCTCTCTCCCTCCCTCCCTCACTCTCTCTCTGTCTCTCTCTCCCACCTTTCTGTGTGTCTCTCTTTCCCTCCCCCCTCTTTGTCTGTCTCTATCTATCTCCCTACCTCCCCCCTCTCTCTCCCTCTCTCTCTCTCTCTCTCTCTCTCACTCCTCAAACTCGACTCGCAATGTACCTCACAGATGGGCCGGCCCGGGCGCGGCATCCTGGCTTGGGTTGCCTACCCCCCCCCCACTCCCCATAACACGTGCATGTAATCGCGGGCCCTAACCGACGCCTCGCCAAAGAGGAGTAGGAACCCAGTTGTGAAACGAGAGACACTAATTGCCACAGATTGTGAAGACGACAAAAGACCCGTTGGGAATCGTGCCCCGGATCTCCAACTCGTGACAGATGTGTAGGTCGAGGGCGTTCGGGGTCTGTTGTCTATAGCTAGATAGCTAGCTAGCTAGCCAGTCAGATAGAAGGTCGAGATATTCTTGATTAACGTCTTTAGTACAACGAGGAATATCAGATTTTTTTTTCGATTTTTTTTTCATCTCTTTAGCTCATTTTTTCCTTGGCTTTTTTTTTATTATTATTTCTATCCCACACTATTTTCTTATTTTCATATCTCTCTTTATGTTCATCTGTTTCTCTTTATCACCTTCCCTTTATCTGTTTCATCTCCTCTCTCTCTCTCTCTCTCTCTCTCTCTCTCTCTCTCTCTCTCTCTCTCTCTCTCTCTCTCTCTCTCTCTCCTTCCTTCTCTTTCTGTCTCACCTCCTACGACCTGTGCGGCGCGGCGTGTCGGGTCTATGAGGTGCTGAGATGGGACTGGGTGTGTGGGGGGTGTTAATTGGGTTTTAATTGTGTATGAAGTGTGTGTGCTGACTCGACCAACACGCTCATAAGAGGGAAGGAACCTTTATACATATATATATATATATATATATATACATATATATATATATATATATATATATATATATATATACATATATATACATGTATATATATATAAACATATATATGTATATATATACATATATATATACATATATATTATGTAGATATTATACATATGCTCAGTTACGAGCAGATTTTTTGAACCATCAGAATTTTTTATGACAGAATTAAAACAATTTGTCAAAAAAAAACAAAATCTTATCACGTACTCAACAAAAATAATATATAAATATATATATGATTTGGATGATGGAGAACATAAACACAGGGAAAGGCACGGAACCCTTAACACTCTAACGTTTCGTTCGCGTAGAACTTCTTCTAAAGAAGTTCTTACGCGAACGAAACATTAGAGTGTTTAGGGCTCCGTGCCTTCCCCTGTGTTTATGTTCTCCATCATCCAAATAATTTGTCTAAAATACTTATCAATATATATATGTATATATATATATGTATGTATAAATATATACATACATACACACACATATACCAAGGCTTTTTCCCCCTTACAAGGGAGGTAGCCGAAAAGGAAAAGGCATAGAATAATTCCCACCCATTTCATCCCTAAATACACTCCTCACCCCCTCCACCCTCCCTCTTATCTTAGCACCTCCTAGATGACGGGTCATCCCCGCACCCTGTCCACTGCCCCGGGTCAGAAGCAGTGTCGCAAGATATATATATATATATATATATATATATATATATATATATATATATATATATATATATATATATATACATATTGACGTTGTGAGAACGTGGGCCAAAACTTTTGTTTGTGACTGTACATATATTATTATTATTATTATTATTATTATTATCATTATTATTATTATTATTATTATTATTATTATTATTATTATTATTATTATTATTATTATTATTATTATTATTATTATTATTATTATTATTATTATTATTATTGATTTATTAATCATAAACATATGTTCTAACACCGAGAAGTTTTCACGTGCGTTCATCACAATGCTATTGAAGAACACTTGTTTTCAATCCATCTAATTTCCCTTATTTATAACCTATCTGCCAGTTCATCTTATTCTTTACTCTTCTCCCCTCTCCTCTTCAACATTATCATCTAATCATTATTTTTATGTATCTGGACTTCTTGTGTACAAGATCTGTTCTGAGTGTTAAAATTGATGGAGATGCAGGGAAGAGGGTGATAGTGAATAAAGGTGTAAATCTGTTTTGGGTTTTGTTTTAAATAATTACAAATAAATTCTCGGATTAGAGCGTCGCTGCTTGCGGCAGAGGTCGAGGTGACGGTGGTTCGAACCCTGCCGCCAGCGAGTTGGACCAATGGTATGGGTCATTAAATTCCACGCCACACGTTCTTCGGTAAGGGGCACCGTCCTAGCCTCCTGATAAGGGGAGTTAACGACGTTAAACCGTATCATCATTGTCATCATTTATTTATGTGTTTATTTTTGTCCAGTCCTGGAATGACATGGTCACGCAAAGACTGGAAGAAAGAGAAAGGAAATAGAAAAGACTGAAACAAGGAGAAAAGAAACACAAAAGCCTGAAAGAAGTGATAGGAAATACGAAAAACTGGAAGAAAGAGAAAGGAAATAGAAAAGACTGAAACAAGGAGAAAAGAAACACAAAAGCCTGAAAGAAGTGGATAGGAAACACGAAAAACTGGAAGAAAGAGAAAGGAAATAGAAAAGACTGAAACAAGGAGAAAAGAAACACAAAAGACTGAAAGAAGTAGAAAGGAAACGCGAAAAACTGGAAGAAGGAGAAAGTAACCAGAAAAGACTGGAAGAAGGAGAAAGGAAACAGAAAAGACTGGAACTAGAAGAAAGGAACCAGAAAAGACTGGAAGAAGGAGAAAAGAACCAGAAACGACTGGAAGAAGGAGAAAGGAACCAGAAAAGACTGGAACTAGAAGAAAGGAACCAGAAAAGACTGGAAGAAGGAGAAAAGAACCAGAAACGACTGGAAGAAGGAGAAAGGAACCAGAAAAGACTGGAAGAAAGAGAGATAAACCAGAAAAGATTGGAAGAAGGAGAAAAGAACCAGAAAAGACTGGAAGAAGGAGAAAAGAATCAGAAAAGACTGGAACTAGGAGAAAGGAACTAGAAAAGACTGGAAGAAGGAAAAAGGAATCAGAAGAGACTGGAAGAAGGAGAAAGTAACCAGAAAAGACTGGAAAGAGAGAAGAACCAGAAAAGACTGGAAGAAGGAGAAAGGAACCAGCCAGGAAAGACTGGAAGAAGGAGAAAGGAATCAGAAACGACTGGAAGAAGGAGAGAGGAACCAGCCATCAGTCCAGGAGGGAATCGTGGAAGACGACCAGATGGTGGAAAATGGAGTTGAGGAGAACGGAAAGAGGATTGGGTGGAGATTGATACTTGTGCAGGATCACCCTGGTGGAGTGTGGAGTGGAGGGGAGTGAAGTGCAGGTGAATATAAAATGGAGGAAGGGGGCTGGAACTGCTGGTAAAGGAGTAGAGGAGGAGTGTTGGGAGTATGAAGGAAGAGGAGAATGGGAGGGACAGGGAAGAAGGATGGAAGGATGAGGTTGGGAAATGAAAACTGGGTAGGAGGAGGAGGAGGAGGAGGCGATGGGTAGGAGGAGGAGGAGGAGAAGGCGATGGGTAGGAGGAGGAGGAGGAGAAGATGGGTAGGAGGAGGAGGAGGAGGAGGAGGAGTCTGACCAGGGTGAAGGGTAGGAGGAGAGTGGGAGTAGGAGGCTGGGAAGAAATTGAAAGAACGAAGCTGGGAGTAGGGAGTTAAGAGGAGGAGACTGGGATTATGAGACTAGGAGAAAGAAACTCCCCGAGAAGACACTGGGAGGAACCTGAGAGTAGGGAGGTAAGAGGAGAAGACTAGGAGTAAGAACTTGGGAGTATAAATATATGATGAGAAATAGGGAAGAGCCAAAAAGTTAAGAAAAAATGTAAGAAGATGAAGAGGAGAAGCAATAGGAGGAAAGGTTAGAAAGTTATAATGTGTAACTTGCAACCCTTCGCTGAGAAGAAGGGGGGAGGAAGGGAGGGAGGGAGGAAGAGAGGGAGGGAGGGAAGGAGGGAAGAAGGGGAGAGGGAGAAAGGAGGAGAGGGAGGGAAGGAGGGAGGGGAGAAGGAGGAAGGAGGGAGGAAGGGAGGGGGAATAGGAAGAGAGAGGGAGGGAGAGGGGGAGAGAGAGGGAGAGGGGGAGAGGGAGGGAGAAGGGGAGAGGGAGGGAAAGAGGGGAACTGTGTGAAGGAGGGGAAAGGGAGAGTGGGAGGGGGGAGGGAGGGAGGGAGGGGGAAAGTGAGAGAAAGAAGGAGGAGAGAGAAAGAATGATGGTGAATCAGCAACAGAACGAAAAGAAGAAATAGGAAATATGTAAGATAGTTTTATTACATATTTCCTATGTCTTCTAATTTACTTTATTATAATGGAAGGAAGGTGGGAGGCATGGGAAAAAGGTGGAATCAAGGGAAAAAGACAATGATAAAAAAGACAAATAGAAAACAAGAATTTTCGGAATGAGAGTTCTGGGAAAAGAAGAGGGGAGATGGAGGGAAGGGGGAGAGGGAAAAAGGGGAAAGAAGAGCAGTGGAACAAGAGGAGAAGTAAGATAGGGAGGAAGAAGAGGAGCAGTAGGAGGAGGAGGAGGAGGAGGAGGAGGAGGAGGAGGAGGAGGAGGAGGAGGAGGAGGAGGAGGAGGACAAGGAGAGGCAGAAGGAAAAGGAAAAGGAGGAGGAGGACGGGTGGGAGGAGAAGAGGGAGAAAGAAAAGGCGAAGGGTCTGGAGCTGTGTGTGTGTGTGGTGGGGGAGGGGTTAAGTGATGGCGAGGGGTGAAAGAGAAGAATCCCGTAAAGAGAATTCTGGTTGCAAGAAAAACGACTCTTTCTTTGCATATAATGACTTTCCGAAGACGTCTTGAAGTTCCCATGGGCTCTCCACTTCTGCCACAGAAGCAGCAGAGGCTTCCCCAGAGGTCTTATCGTCCTTCGAGCTCTCTTCGAGTCGTCTCAGCAACGGGTATGAGATTCTTCAGAGGCCGAAGACACCTCTTTGGTCTTTTCTTCCAGAAGCTTACTGGACTTAAGACGTCATATTATCTTGCTCCTGGCTTTCCCTTTGTTCTCTTTGTTCTTCGGGGACGTTTACCACTTCGTGATTCTTTTCACGAAGAAGAGATTTTACGATCTCGGGGTCTTCCAAGTCCAGAAGCTTCCGAAGTTTGAGGTCTTCGTGGTCCCTGGGGAACTCTTCGTCTATGGGCATCGCAGATGGTTGCCGAACTTTGAGGATTCCTGGTCTACCCTCCACTGAACTTGCATACTCAGAGGCTTTCTTATGCTCCTCAGGAGAGATTGAATGATTTTTTTTCTTTTTTTTTTCTTTTTTTTTGAGTCGAGTGAGAACAGGTGTTTTCATTTTTGCTTATTATTTATTTATTCACTTTTCTTTTTAGTTTCGAATGAAAATATATTATCTTCCTTTCTTATCTACCTCTTATTATTACCTTTTTTTTATATATATATAAGCCTTATTTTTGTTCGCACACACATACAGTCCTCTTTTTCCTTTAAACTGATTACTTTTACCTACATCTCCTTTTTCGATATCCTCCTCCGTTTCCTCTTCTTCCTATTTTACCTCTTCCTCTAACTTCTCCTTCTCCTCTTCCTCCTCCTTTTCCTCTTCTATCTCCTTTTCCTCCTTCTTCTCCTACTTTTCCTCCTCCTTCTTCTCCTCCTCCTCCTCCTTCTTCTCCTCCTCCTCCTCCTCCTTCTTTTCCTCCCCTGTCTTTTCCTCCTCCGTCTTCTCTTACACTCTAAATGATAACCAACAGATCTCGCCA
>NC_134782.1:32024707-32027207 GCF_046742065.1 Oratosquilla oratoria
AGGGGGGGAGAGGGGGAGAAGGGGGAAGGGGGGAGGTGGGGATCAAAGAGAATAGACTAATTACTTCAAATCAAGCCAAAATGTAAAAATCCAAGATTAATTCAAAACAACAAACCAGTTCTTAATTGAATGAAATTCGTTAATGATTTGTATTTAAGTGAAATGTCGGTTAAGTTAATCTAATTCAATACTGTAAAAGCGATATACTTTCTTGATTTTATTATGGCTTAGGACTGATGAATTCAGTCAGATGACGAGGTAAATTCAGTACTGATAAATATCAAAGCCATCTGTAATGACTGTCACTTATTTTTTATTATTTGTTTATTTGTTTGTTATTATTTGTCTGATTACTTATTATTATTTGCTTGATTTTCATTTCTTATTAGTTATATGTCAATTTATCATTATTTACTATTTACCTGTTTGTTTATTATTTAACTATACCTATGCACTTATTTAATCAATTTGTTATAATTCATATTATTACAATTTTTGTATATTTACTTATCATTATTATATATATTTTTTCGCATCCGACCTAGTTATGGACCAAAAGGTCTCCTGTCGGCATGCTCCGCCTTTATAATCCTTTGTAAGTGAATAAAGAATAATAGATCAATCAATAAAATGAATAAATAGATATAAATAAAATATAAATGAATAAATGAATTAATGAATGAGTGAATGAACAGATAATAGGCCAACCAACTAATTAATTAAATAGGATGAATATATGAATAATGAGTAAATAAAAAAGTGAATAAACAAAAAATAGATCTATCAATCAATAAAATAGGATGAATACATAAACAAATAGGCAAATAAAATCAATATATAGATTAATAGATACGGTAAGTAAATAGACAAACAAATGATTAGACAAAATATAATAGATCAAACAATAAAATAGAACAAATACACAAACAAATAAACAGATAAATAAATAAAATAAATAAAATAAGAAATAAGATACGACAGTATGAAACAAAACATCACCCACGGGAACTAGGTCCATAACAAACACCGTTGAACACACACACACACACACACACACACACACACACACACACACACACACACACACACACACACACTCGACGGCGCAGTGGTAGTGTTCGCAACCGCTGCTACAGCGGTCCGAGTTCGAATCTCGCCCAGGGCTGAAATAATTTCAGTATCGCTGCGCTACGAGTCGTTACTCCAACTCTCGTGGGCGGGGAGTTGTGTGTGTGTGTGCATGTAAGGTCACAGAATTACCCATAGATCGGTTATATATGAGCTCTGAGCTCTCTTCCGGGAGGGTAATAGCTTTCGATCACGAGTCTAACACGTGATTCAAGACCATGCTGACTCACACAGATACAGACGCAGTTCATGTGTACAAAGAGAAACAATGCTCGACGCTGCAGTGGTACCGTTCGCGACCGCTAATCAGAGTTCAATTCTCGCCCGGAGCTTAAATAAATTCAGTATCGCTGAACTGTGAGCTGGCACTCCAACTTTGGCGGGCAAGGAGATGTGTGTGTGTGTGTGTGTGTGTGTGTGTGTGTGTGTGTGTGTGTGTGTGTGTGTGTGTGTGTGTGTGTGTGTGTGTGTGTGTGTGTGTGTGTGTGTGTGTGTGTGTGTGTGTGTGTGTGTGTGTGTGTGTGTGTGTGTGTGTGTGTGTGTGTGTGTGTGAGCACGCACGCGCGTGAATGTGCGTCACAACAGAGCCCTTCGTATAGAAACTTTCCCAGATATTCTACTGTTTAACACAAGAGATCTTCTTAAGCTTAATACAGAACAAAGCATATAAAGACTAGAACTTTAGTTAGTTGAACATGATTGTCTTTTTTTCAAATCCTCATATCATTTTCCTCTCTTGTTCTCTTCCTTTTACATTTTACTTCCCATAGCTTCCTTTCTTCTACCACCTTCATTTTATTCTTCTGTCAGGCCTTAAGCTTCGTTGACAGGGGACTAGCTCAGTAGGTGCTAGTGCTAGGAACTTGTCAACTACCCCTCTACTTGCTCGATGTCAACGGAAAATGAATCAACTTGCCTCCACACTATCCTAATGTCAACACTTACTTGCCCTTGGGTAAGTTAACTTGCAACTAGTACTAGCAGCTACTAAACTAGCCCCCACGTCACCGAGGATTTGCCTTCCCACTACCCACTCCTTTTCCTATTCTCTCTTTCTCTTCTCCACCTCCCCCTCCCCTCCCCCTCCCCCACCACCACCTTCCACTCCCTCCCGTCCTCACCACAAAGACGTCACTGTTGGCAGCCGACAGATCTTGAGTCACTCCGTCGACAGTTTCTACCTCCTCATTTCTCACTCTCATCCCCCAATTTTCCCTCCTCTCTTTCCTCTTTTCCTCTCTTTCTCTCTTCCCCGAAATGCTGCCCTTCCCTACCCTGAACAAGCTCTCAATCGCTTTTGTTGATTATTTGGACGACAAGGAGTATAAACGAATGAGTCTTTCTCAATCACGGGCCATGAAATCCTCCGGAC
>NC_134782.1:32039707-32042207 GCF_046742065.1 Oratosquilla oratoria
ATTTTTCAATAAAACGGTTTTCTCAAAATAAGTGATTTTTTTTCCAATAAAACTACATCAACGCATCATCATCTGGAGGCGCTTTTTCAAAATTAAATTGAAAAGGGACAACAGGGTTTTTTTTTATGATTGGAAAGTAAAAAAAAATATCACGACAATGGCTACCTGGCTCTATGGGTAATATATGAATTGTGTGTGTGTGTGTGTGTGTGTGTGTGTGTGTGTGTGTGTGTGTGTGTGTGTGTGTGTGTGTGTGTGTGTGTGTGTGTGTGTGTGCACTGCATAAACCTGACTTACGGCTTCGGCTTTAAAGTAAATGATTACTGTTGGCTCTTTCAAGACAGTATGAAGTTTGCACGTTTGGCCGTCCATTCAGTTGAAAGGCTTCCATCTCATCTCGATTCCGATTGAGCCGAATTTCAATTAATCATCACCAATTGACTCCATCGATTAAACTTTCTTTAAGACCAAGACTCTATCCCAGGCAAAGCCTTCAGGAGTTGGAGTCCTCAGATTGAAACTGGATGAAGGAACTCGGAGGCCAAGAAGAATGAGATTCTTTTAGATGGAGATTCTGTCCCCCGAAGAAGAAGGTCTTCGGTTGTTGGGTCCTCAAGTTGAGACTGGATGAAGGAAATCAGAAGCCAAGAAGAATGAAAGAGTCTCTTGGAGAGAGTCTGTCACTCGAAGAAGAAAGTCTTCGGAGGTTCTTGTAGGAAGAGTCTGTCCCCTCCAAGAAGAAAGTCCTCGGGAAAATGGTTCCTCCGGTTACCATCGAAGGAAGGGAACCAAAAGCAAGAAGGAGGATAAAGATTCTATAATGGTTAATTCTGCTGTCGCCAATTGATTTCATTCAACCGAAGGAGCGTTCTCAAGAATGAGGAGATTAGTACATTGGGTCTTATTGAGATTTTTGGGATTTTTTTCTTCAGTGTTGAGGCCAGAAGGCTTCACTGAACTTTTCTTCTTCTGTCTTAACATCAGAAGGCTTCACTGAGCCTCTGGAGCCTCCAAGACCCTTTTGGTATTTGTTCTTCGAGTCACCGGAGAGGACGCCGCCTCTCCCCCCCCAAAAAATAAATAAATAAATAAATAAATAAATAAATATATATAAATAAATAAAAGATCATTCTGGTCCTTTGCCTCGATTTCTTTAACCCTTTTGGTCTTGGCAAGACCTTCCGGAGAGGTGCTAGATGATTTTATTCGGCTTAAGAGATCCTCACAAGACCGGAGGGGTCTTGGTGCCAGGAAGAATGCCAAAGCGAGAAGGAAAATTTGCCGGAGGGGATCGAAGAAGGGAAGACGAAAGAAAACCTGAGCTGACAGTCCAGACACTGAGAGAGCAGAAGAAGAAGAAGAAGAAGAGAGATCAATTTTAGTCAAAAATATCGGTAAGAATAGGAGGAAGAATAGAAAAAAGAAAAGAAGAAGACGAGAATGTAGAAGGGATAGGAGGACGAAGACGAAAAAGGGAGGAGGAGGAAGACAGAGAGGAGTGAGAAGAGGAAAAGCAACAAAAAGGAGTGACAGGAAGAGGGCAATGAGAAGGTTGATGCGATAAGGAGAGAAGTTGAAGAGGAGGAGGAGGAAGAGGAGGAGGAAGACCAGGTGCAAGGAGGGGATGAAGACAAGAAATGCTCGCTGGCGGAAGTATGACCCAAAACGGAGAAAAGTAAAAACACGAAACTTGAAACTGTCGAAGAGAGGGGAACGGTTTAAATAGAGTGGAGAACGGGGGAGAAAGAAGAAGAGGAGGAGGAGGAGAAGGAGGAGGAGGGAGAGGAATAGAGGGAGTGGAAAGATGAGGAGGAGGAAAATGAAGAGGAGAGGGAGGAGAAAGACAAGAGGAGAAATATGAGGAGGAGGAGGAGGAGTAGGAGAGGGAGGAGAAAGAGGAGAGGAGAAAGAGGAGAGGAGGAATATGAATAGGAAGAGAAGGAGAAAGAGGGGTGGAGGAGTAGGAGGAGGAAAAGGAGGAAGAGAAAGATGATAATGATGATGGTGAGGAGGAGGTGGAGAGGAAGGAGTAAGAAGAGAGTACAAATATAAGAAGGAGGAGAAGGAGGAGGAGGAGAAAGATGAAGAGAAGAAAAATGAGGAAGACGAGGTGAAAGTTCAGAACGAGGACGAGGACAAGAAAGAGAAAGGAGGAAGAGGAGGAGGGGAGGACTTGGAGGAGGAGAAGGTGTAGAAGGTGGAGGAGGAGATTATGATGAGGAGTAGGAGATCTAGAGGGCGGAAAGGAAGAGAAGGAAGAAGAAAAGAAGAAATGTGAGAAGAAAGGAAGAGGAGGAGGAAACTAAGTTGAAGAGGAATTAAGTGAGATAAAAGGGCTTGAAAATAGATTGTCAGAAGACAACTGCTCAAAAAAAGGGGTCATCAAAACCTAGACGAAGAGTCTCTCTTCCCCCCCCCTTTTTTTTTTTTTTTTTTCGTCTTTTATCCCAGAAGACATCGTCCAAAAGACGCGATGGCTCGGAAGTGTGGACAAGAGATT
>NC_134782.1:32047207-32049707 GCF_046742065.1 Oratosquilla oratoria
ATTTGTATATATTCATTTATTCTATTAGATTATTTATCTACCTATCTATTTTTACATATTACATTGTACTTTATTCATTTATATAATTATTTATTCATTTATATTTTTATTAATATATATAATTTTTTATATATTACTGCATCCCACTTTGCTATGGACCAAATGGTCTCCTAGCAACATGCCTTATGTTCTGAAATGCTTACCTACGGCATGAACCTTCACTCTACCCAAAGTGGTAGGATAGCCGGGGCAAAAGAAATTTTAGGTTTAAGAAAGAGATAGGCTATAACTGGCTTACCAACAGATCGGTTGACAAATGGAATAGACTTAGTAGCTACGTAGTGAGCGCTAAAACTATTGGTTGTTTTGAGAGAAGACGAGATAACTTTATAGATAGGGATGACAGGCGGTAATGGGTATGGAACTGTCTAGTGTTGGCCTTATGGTCTCTTGCAGTCTCCTCCATTCTTATGTTCCTACTAGCCAAATTACCCGCGCGTTGTTGCGAGTTCGTGAATCATCCCTAACCTAACCATACCCACCTAACTTTAACCCTTAACCCTACCCAAAATACATTTTTTTTAAATGAAACATAGTTATCCAAGTATCTGGAGTGATAGGGTATCAGAATATATATGGTTATGGGGGTCTATCTCCAAAACCCTAGGATTTCGTGAACATACAAACAAACAAATTGACAGACATATGAAAGATAGTAATCCAAGTTCCTTGTGTTATAAGGTTTCAGAATATATACGGTTATAGGGGTCTATCTGCAAAAACCTAGGAGGAGTTCGTGAATAATCTCTAACCTAACCATACCCCACCTAACTTTAACCCTTATCCCTAAGCAAAATATATATATTTTTGAAAAAGAAATATAGTTATCCAAGTACCTGAAGTGATAGGGTATCAGAATATATATGGTTATGGGTGTCTATATGCAAAACCCTAGAAGGAGTTCCTGAACAAACAAACAAACAAATTGACAGACATATGAAAGATAGTAATCCAAGTACCTTGGCTATAAGGTTTCAGAATATATATGGTTATAGGGATCTATCTGCAAAAACCTAGGAGTAGTTCGTAAATAGTCACTCATCTAACCTTAACCCACCTAAATTCAACCCTTAACCCTAACCAAAATAATTTTTGTTTTTGGAAATGAAATATAGTTATCCAAGTACCTGGAGGGATAGGGTATCAGAATATATATGGTTATGGGGGTCTATCTGCAAAACCCTAGGAGTTCGTGATCAAACAAACAAACAAACAAACAGACAGACAAAGGCTACTACTTTATTATAGTAGATAAGAGAAGGCTAGATGATTTTATGGACAGGGAAGACGGATGGTAAGGGACATGGAAGTGCCTAGTGTAGGCTTTACGGTCTCTTGCAGTCTCCTTCATTATTATGGTTTTATAACTAGTTGACACCTTTCCCTTTAGTAAGAGGGAGGCATGGGCTAGTTGAAGTCACTAGTACCTTCATTATGTAGACAGTAGCGATCATTTATATATATATATATATATATATATATATATATATATATATATATATGTTTTTATATCATATACACACACACACACACACACACACACACACACACACACACACACACACATATATATATATATATATATATATATATACAGTATATATATATATTTATATATATATATATATATATATATATATATATATATATATATATATATATACATATACAAGCTTGACCCAGGGCAGTTGGAAGGATGCGGGGATGACCCATCATCCATGAGGAGCTGAGATGGTAGGGCTGAAAGGGGTGGTGGAGGGGAATGAAATGGATGGGAATAGGTACGTACCTCTGACTTAGCGATCTCCCTTATAAGGGGGAAAAAGTTCTTGGCACTAGCATATAGATATATTTACTCCCTGTCGCTATGTGATTCTATTCATCTAATGAAGCCCTCCCCCCAAACCTGATGCTTCAGGATTCATCGTGCTTTGTGTGAAATTCAAATTAAGGTCCAAATTTCGCCTAGATATTGCTCTTAGCTTGTGAGGGATGATGTGTGTGTGTGTGTGTGTGTGTGTGTGTGTGTGTGTGTGTGTGTGTGTGTGTGTGTGTGTGTGTGTGTGTGTGTTCGTTTTCCTTTTCTTAGTCAAAGGCTTTTTCCAAGTGTAAAAAAGCGACTTGCGGGTCTCTCTCACACTCAAAGACTTTGAACCACTCGAAACCTGCTGCTCACGTTCACAAATGATTTGTTCATTTGAACACGTTGAGTGTTCATTAAAAGCCGAGGAAATTACGCCAGGAAGCGTTTAGCTGTAATCTGTGTGTTCGGTCTTCAAGAGGAAGTCTGTTATGGTGTACGTGCATAACACCGTACATTTGTGATTATTGTGCATATGAACTATAAGATCGGGAGAAACATGTTTTCTCTCTTATATATTTGTCACGTGTTAAATAACTATTTTGTATTTACTATTGTATTAATTGGTTGCATTTATGT
>NC_134782.1:32057207-32059707 GCF_046742065.1 Oratosquilla oratoria
AACGAAGAACGAAGGACAGAAACCTTAGAGGAACGTCGACAGCTCTCTTCATAATCGAGAACGAGATCCGGCGACTCCCGAGACCAATGGCATCGGAGCACAATTGGTACCGAAGAACAAAGACACTTCCTTGCAGAGGTCATAAGGTTCTCCCAGAAGTGAAGAACGAGGGACAGAAACCTTGGAGGAACGCCAACAGCTCTTTGTGGCCAAGGACGCGACCCGGAGACTCCCAAGCCCAAATCCAAATGCATCGGACCCCATTTGGCCCCAAAGACAAAGATACTTCGATGCAGAGGTCACAAGGCTCTTCTAGAAGTGAAAAACGAAGAACAGAAACCTTGGAGGAACGACGAGAGCTCTTTATGGCCAAGAACGAGACTCGGAGACCCCTGGGCACAAATCCAAAGGCATTGGACCTCAGTTAGCACCGAAGACAAAGACGCTTCCTTGCTGAGGTCACAAGGTTCTCCCAGAAGCTCTTCAAGAAATAAAAAGTCCAACAGCCGATACATGAGGAACGGATAGTGCACTCGAAGCATGAAGCCACGATTTCTCTTTGTCACCATCGTCTTGGACTTCTGTCTTCTTCTTCCGCTCCTCCATCTTCTTTTCTTTTTCCTCTTCTTCTTCTTCTTCTTCTTCTTTTTCTCTCTTCTTCTTTTTCTTCTCTCTTCTTCTTCTTCTTCTTCTCCTTACTCTTTTTCTCTCTTCTTCTTTTTCTTCTCTCTTCTTCTTCTTCTTCTTCTTCTTCCTCTCTTCTTCTTCTTCTTCTTCTTCTTCTTCTACTTCTTTTTCTTCTCCACCTTCTCCTTCTTCTTCTTCTTCTTCTTCTTCTTCTTCTTTATCTTTTTCCTCTTCGTCTTCTTCATTCTTCTTCCTCCTCTTCTTCTTCTTCTCTCTTCTTCTTTTTCTTCTCCACCTTCTTTTTCTTCCTCTTTTTCTTCTTCTTCATCATCTTCTTCTTCTTCTTCTTCTTCTTTTCTTCTTCATCATCTTCCTCCTCTTTTTCTTCTCCACCTTCTCCTTTTCTTCTTCTTCTCTCTTCTTCATCTTTTTTTCTTTTCGTCTTCTTTTCTCTCCTTCTTCTTCTTCTTCTGCTTTTTCTTATTCGTCGTCGTCTTCTTCTTCTTTCTCTTCTTCTTCTTCTTCTTCTTCTTCTTCTTCTTCTTCTTCCTCTTTTTCTTCTCCACCTTCTCCTTTTCTTCTTCTTCTTTTTCTTTTTCTTCTTCTTCTTCTTCTTCTCTCTTCTTCTTCTTCTTCATTTTTTTCCTTTTCGTATTCTTCTCTCTACTTCTTCCTCCTCTTCTCTTCTTCTTCTTGTTCTTCTTCTCTCTTCTTATTCTTTTTCTTCTCCGCCTTCTTTTTCTTCTTCGTCGTCTTCTTCTTCTTCTTTCTCTTCTTCTTTTTCTTCTTCTTCTTCTTCATCTTCTTCTTCCTCTTATTCTTCTCCACCTTCTCCTTCTTTTCTTCTCCACCTTCTTTTTCTTGTTCTTTTTCTTCTTCTTCTTCTTCTTCTTCTTCTTCTTCTTCTTCTTCTTCTTCTTCTTCTTCTTCTTCTTCTTCTTCTTCTACTTCTTCTTCTTCTTCGGCAGACCTTGTGACCTCCCCTGATGCTCAACATCTGAAACTTTGCAATTGGATTACTGAAACTTATATGAAATTTCTGAAACTTCTGAAAGAGCGCTTAGCCTACATCAAGCTTTCCCTTGCTTTGACAGCCCAATCCTCAAGTTAATAAGCTTAGACTACTCCAACTTAAACCGTTTCATTTCTTGAACGACCTCACCAAGCCTCAAGATTTTCGAGGAAAATGGACCCTTCCTATGGCATGTGTGTGTGTGTGTGTGTGTGTGTGTGTGTGTGTGTGTGTGTGTGTGTGTGTGTGTGTGTGTGTGTGTGTGTGTGTGTGTGTGTGTGTGCGTGTGTGTGTGTGTGTGCGTGTGTGTGTGTGTGCGTGTGTGTGTGTGTGCGTGCGTGTGTGTGTGTGTGTGTGTGTGTGTGTGTGTGTGTGTGTGTGTGTGTGTGTGTGTGTGTGTGTGTATTACGAATTAGCCCTGTATAGGTATTCTTCATTACCTGACACAAAGTAACAGTACAGAATAAATGTTGAAAATCTACTTTTCACCAAAGATTTACTAAAGAAAGTTGCTGACTCTAAAGGGACGATAGCATCGAAGTTGTTAAACATTATTTTTTATAAGACAGCCTTCAGACTGTTTTATTCTATTTAATCTAGGATCTCTGTATGTATATATATATATATATATATATATATATATATATATATATATATATATATATATATATATATATATATATATATATATATATATATATATATATATATATATATATATATATATATATATATTTATAGGCATTCCACAGCCTCAGCTTTGCCACAAATAATTATTAATGAATAGACTGAGAACGGTTAAGAGGGGCATGGAGATAAAGAGAACCAGAGGAAGAGGAAGGGAGAGGAAAGGGAAAAGGA
>NC_134782.1:32082207-32087207 GCF_046742065.1 Oratosquilla oratoria
AGCCATGTAACTTTTTATTTGTATTTTATTTTATTCTAATTGGTACCAATATTTCATTTCTATTGTAATGTATTTATTATTGTAATGAGGTATGTTTTGTACATGTGATTGAGAGGCTGAATCTTTCCCAGGTTTACCATTTCGGCGATTTATAAAAGTATAGAAAGTAACCGTTTGATAAATGATAGCCAGCATGGTTTCAGAAGGAAACGTTCTTGCGTGACTAACTTACTCAAATTCTACAACACAGTTATCTCGAATTATGACAAAAGAAACAATATAGATTTAATGTATCTAGACTTTGCAAAAGCTTTTGATACCGTCCCACACGAAAGACTAATTACTAAATTAGCTTTACACGGAATAAGTGGTAGCCTATTAAGTTGGACTAGTAATTGGTTGAATGGTCGAAAACAGAGAGTTGTTTTAAATGGAAAAACTTCTTGATGGAAACTTGTTACAAGTGGAGTTCCTCAGGGTTCCGTTCTTGGGCCACTTCTATTCATAGTATATATAAATGATATAGACCATGGACTAAAATCTACTGTTTCCAAATTTGCTGATGATACAAAACTGTGCGGAGTGGCAAATGATCACTCAAACCAATTAGATATTCAAGAAGATTTAGATCAATTACAGCAATGGTCTGAAAAGTGGCTAATGAAATTTAACACAAGTAAATGCAAGGTAATGCACATAGGTAAAAATAATAGTAAGTACGATTACAAGTTATTTGGAAATTCGTTAACAAAAGTGGATAGGGAAAAAGATCTCGGCGTAATTATCAGTAACGATCTCAAATCATCCAAGCAGTGTATTTCAGCCTCTGATAAAATAAATAAGGTTCTGGGACTGATTTCGCGAACTTTTGACTTCAAAAGTCCATCATGCATTAACAAGCTATATAAATCGTCAGTTCGTCCACATTTGGAATATGCTGTTTCCGCATGGTCACCGAATCTCATTAAAGACACTGACAGATTGGAAAAAGTACAACGGCGAGCCAGAAAACTGATTCCAAATATAAAAAATAAATCATACGAAAATCGACTAAAACACATAAATCTGTTTTCCCTAAAAAAGCGTAGACTCAGAGGTGACTTGATACAGGTCTTTAAGATTTTAAAGGGAATTGACAACATCAAAAGTGACTAAATTTTTACATTGAATGAGCAGACAAGAAACAATGGTCTCAAACTGTCCGGAAATAGATTCAATTTGGAAGTGGGTAGAAACAACTTTGCCAACCGTGTAGTTAATGAATGGAATAAACTTCCTGCACAGGTAGTGCAATGTAGTTCAGTTCGAAGCTTTAAGAATCATTTAGATAGATACCTAAGATGCTGTAATGATTATAATTTATCTTATATTATTTGTTTTTGTTTTGTTATCATTTGTCTGTCTGATTTTCATTTATTATTAGTTATATGTCAATTTATTATTATTTACTATTTACCTGTTTGTTTATTATTTAACTATACCTATGCATTTATTTATGTATTTTATTTGTTATTTACATTATCATGGTTTTTATTTATTACTTTATTATTATGATTTTTTTCGCATCCGACCTAGATATGGATCAAAAGGTCTCCTGTCGGTATGCTCCGCCTTTGTAATTCTTTGTAATCCTTTGTAGTTCACAATCTTGTAACCATTATACCCCCTGAAGACGATTCCTGGACGGGAATCGAAACGTTGGGCAAATAAACCCTTCATTAGAGTCTGATGTTTACAGTTTATATATATATATATATATATATATATATATATATATATATACATATATATATATATATATATATATATATATATGTATATCACGGGCCTTTTTCCCCTTATAAGACAAGAGAGTTAGCCAAATCAAAGTGACACAAGTACCCACTCCCACCCATTTCACTCTCATCCACCGCCCTTGTTTCCATCCTATCATAAACATGTACATGCGTGTATATGTTACATATAACATGTAATATATAATGATTAACACAATACACATTACATAAATGATCTTTAGATTCCTTCTTTTGGTTTGAGCATTTGTAAATGTCAACATAAACAACTTTATGCGCTTCGGACAGAAGTTCCTCTAGACTCAGACTAATCGTTTGTAAGACCCAAACACAAGATGAATCGACGATTACGAGGACAAGAACGCTGGGACGCCCTGACACCGCGAGCAAGGTCTCTAAAAGAGACAGAGGAGGAAGAGGAGAAAGAGGAGGAGGAAGAGGAGAAGGAGGAGGGGGATAAGGAGGAGGAGGGGGTAAGGAAGAGGAGGAGGATAAAGAGAAGGAGGAGGAGAAGGAGAAGTAAGAGGAAGAAGAAGAAGAAGAAGAAGAAGAAGAAGAAGAAGAAGAAGAAGAAGAAGAAGAAGAAGAAGAAAGAAGAGGAAGAAAGAAGAGGAAGAAGAAGAAGCTCAAGAACAATGTAAAACGGGAATGATGGGTGGGGGGTGGGGGGTGTTGAGATGAAGGTTCAAGTAATAAGATAGATAAACGAATGAAGAGCTGAAATTGAACAAGTACACTAAAAAATGAAAGAATGACAGAGAGAAAGAAGAACAGGACAAAAAAAAAAAAGACACCATAATCATATCATTGTTGTCATCGCAGTTGGGGTCCTTGTCATTGTCGCTGTTATTGTTGCTTTTGTTGTTTTTTGCTCCTCCTCCTCCTCCTCCTCTTCTTCAATCTCCTCGTATTCCTCCACCTCTCCCCCTCTTCCTTTTCTTCTTCCTCTTCATGCTGCTACCCTCCTCTTCTTCTTCTCCCACTTCCTTATACTCTTCTTCCTCTCCTTCCACCTCATTACGCTCCCAGTCTTCTTCATCTACCTCTTCATGCTCCTCTTCCGCTTTTTCTTCCACCTCATTACGTTCTAATCCTCCTCTTCTTCTACCTTCTCACGCTCCTTCTCCTCCTCCTCTTCTTCTTCCTCCCTCTTATGCTCCTAATCCACCTCATCTTCCTCCCTCTTCTATTTCTCGTTATCCTAATTCCCTCTCCAGTTTTTCATTTCCTCTTGCATGCAAGAAACCGGAAGTCTCTCACCCCTGCACGCCACGCTACTAATCCTCTCATAACAATAAGCTCATTCACGGGCCCTCCTGCTCTGCCAAACACGACCCTCCGGCCAAGCCAAAGGAAATCTTCAGGAATTCTCAAAATTTCTTCAAGAAAGAAATCGTTCTGTATAAATGCAAGGACCAAAGATGTTGCGACGCATTAAGTACAAAAACGTTCAATGTCAGGTATGAACATGTTTAGTGAAATGTAAGAGTTTTTAACAGAAAATGAACGAATATTCGATTGGTTCAAGTAAACGGAATACAAAAACCGAGTAAACACAAAAACCATTAAATAATTAACTTTCATAACATCTCCCGCTAATCTACGGTTGTGGCAAATCAACTCACCTTTACATATTTTGTTCTGGTGAACGCGAGGCGCGTTGATTCATCTAAAAACCTCATTGACACGGGGATAGTTTAGTAGCTATTTGCATAATCACTAACACCCCTTTAACCAAGTTCACTGTAAAGAAGGGTAAAAAATAGAAATAATTACCAACATAACTCTTTCATTACCATAAGATGAACTGTTCACCTTTAAAGTAATCTTACACAGTTGTATTTGTATTCTATTTCTAAGGTCACTAGGTGTATCTATGTGTTCGTACTTAAACTCCTTGAGTTTAACTTAGTTCGAGATTCGGTACCCGGCATCATATCGCCTGTAGCTACGCCCAGTCAATAAACAAAGTCGACCACAGCTGCCCGATACTGCTCTACTGTTGTTCCTTGCAATGCCCGTTTCTACTTGGTGAGGTCACATATCTATGGGTTGCTATTGACAGAAGCGCGTTCTAGAATAAAACCAGACTAACTATTAACAATGTATTTCATATTGTTAGGAAATATATTTTATGGGCTGGAACGCGTTCTAGAATAAGACTAGAATATTAACAATAGTATTGTATTTCATGTTATTAGGAAGTAGGTTTTATGGATTTCTATTGATACGAGCGTGTTTTAGAATAAGACTGGAGAAACTATTAATAGTATTGTGTTTGATATTGCTAGGGACTTGATATCAACCACAAGTTAACTCATGCATAAATGGTGAGTTAGATGCCTAACTTTCGGACAGAGATGCCTGAAACAGACTTTGACCGACAGACCGACCGACCGAGATTTGACAACATCTGTATGACGATGTGACGAGTGAAGGATGGGGCGTGTAAATGCGTATATACAGATAGACGCGTATATACATGCATGTATGCATACTTGCATGTACGTTCATACACGTACGCTCGCACGTACACAAATAAAGATACAAACGCATACATGCGTGCACACATGAATAAACTCACACAAGCACATACATATATATACGCACATACATATACACACATGTACACATACATAAATACGCACACACAGATACATACAAAGATGCACACATACATACACATATACATGCACACACACATACATACATACACAACACACACACACACACAGACACACACAAAGATACACAAAGTCAAATATTCGAACACATACACACATACTCGCTGGTACTTAATACCATTTACACACACACACACACACACACACACACACACACACACACACACACACACACACACACACATACACAATGTTAAATGTAACATATGCACAAAAATACACCGACACACAGATAGCCTCGAAATCTTTACTGAACGTGCATGTATAAAAACACATGTAGATGCCGGTGGGGTATGTTATTCCTGTCTTACATAAAATGATTTGTACGACCTGAATCGGTCTCAGGCTCAAGACTGAGACTTGCAATGTCGCTATTAGTCTGATTTAGCTTGAAGGGAAGATCGTGTGTCAAATTTCCATTACTGATAATGACCTGTTAAAAAAAGGGGGGAAATTCTTTGAATTCAACATCGTGACCTGAAAAAAAATAATTTCTTGAAATTGTTGAGTGATACTCTCAAAG
>NC_134782.1:32089707-32092207 GCF_046742065.1 Oratosquilla oratoria
GTGTGTGTGTGTGTGTGTGTGTGTGTGTGTGTGTGTGTGTGTGTGTGTGTGTGTGTGTGTGTGTGTTTGTCTGTGTGCGCATGTTTTGTATGTGTGTGTGTGTGTGTGTGTGTGTGTGTGTGTGTGTGTGTGTGTGTGTGTGTGTGTGTGTGTGTGTGTGTGTGTGTGTGTGTGTGTGTGTGTGTGTGAGCGTGCACATATAAACACACCATATGAGAAAGCGAGTGAGATGAGAGAGCGAGATAGATAGAGATAGAGACAGTGATAGATAGATAGACAGAGAGAGAGAGACGGGGGGAGGGAGAGAGAAAGCGGAAGAGAAACCGAGAGAAGCCAAGAGAGAAAGCAAGAGAGAGTAAGAGAGGGAGAGAGAAATACAAAGAAAGAAAAAAAAAATAAAAACGACATACTCAAGGCTAACCATGAAATCCAACCTCATTAAAAATCAAATCCACGGCCGAAGGAACAATGGCCATTACAAAAACAGCTGATCTGGATTCAGTTCTTGACGTGGAAGCCAGACATACCAGGAACTCATTACGAATAATGACTTTACATTAACTTACGAGTTTATGAGAGAAAAACAGGTTTTTTCGTGTTACCGCAAGCTTCTTTGATTTATGAGTCGATATATATATATATATATATATATATATATATATATATATATATATATATATACATATATACATATATATATATATAAATATATATATATATATATATATGTATATATATATTCCTTGTTCTCTCTTCTTTCGTAAGTCTTTAGTCTTGGCTCGAGTGGCATTCTCTCTCGTTTTGTGGTTACCAAAAATCGTTTATACTGTTATAATGGAGATTAAGGCTTTATCACACTGGGCTATTTTTCCTCCGACTACTGGAGCAAATTTGCAGCCCATAGCAGTTTTCGGGAAGGAATCTGAATATATGCCGGAGGAAAATATATTTCCTTCAGCATATCAAATATCATTCTATGTAAATTATCGAGAAAACAAAGTAGCTGACACAGTGATTTTACGGCGGAGAAAGTGCTGGAGGTTGACGGTTCCGCCGATTAATAGGTTGGAGAAAAATAGCCTAGTGTGATGCCGTCAGGCGATTTTATTCAGCTTGGGAAAACTCTGTAGTGAAAGAGGATACGCCAGAAGACGCCTAACTGCGGCCGAAGCCGTCGCCTTTGCCCTAATTCGTCATTCAAATACGATATTGTAACTTACGATATTGCAACTTACGATGTCTTATTAACAGGTATCACGTCTAATTATTCTTCATACATAATATTACAACATTGTAATATGTGATACTGTAACTTACGATATTGTGATTTACAGTATTGTAACTAATAAAAATCGCGTGTAATTGCTCTTTATTCTAAAAGTTGCAACTTACGATATCGTAATCATCAACAATCACGTATAATCTAGCATAAACATTTCAACAAAATGTCTTAGCACAGTCGAGTAATTCAATTTTACTTCTTGCTGCTTGACATTCATTCACTTATTTACTTATTTACTTTTTATTTATCAGTTATTGTCCATAATTACTTTGGTATGGCAGCGTACTCTACAGGTTTTATTCTGGCTAAAAATGACTATTTTATCAGCCTTGATGACGTCAATGTAGCAGAGATAGATAATACCTTATTTGTCATTTTCGTCACATATACAAAATTGAAATCCTTTTTTATGTACAGCTCAAGAAAATGAAGACTAGAATGCACAAAATACACTCAATGAAACGCAAAACATTTCAGGAACAGTCTAACAGGATCTCAAAAAAATATCAAAATTCTTGCGGTGAGTCAACTCAAAATAAATATGTTTAAAAATATGACCCGAAGGAGAATCACGGTGGTTCGCTCAGACACCTTTGATTTTTGAATATCGTGATTCGTGAATGAAGAAATGCACACTATTTATGCGGAAGTAACTTTTTTTTCGTACCCAGGCTTCCGGAAGGACCGTTCTTTCTTTTTTTCTGTAGCACACCCTCAGGAACAAAGACATTAACCCCAAAATTCAAGCGAGAGAGCAAATGTATATCAATGCGGAAGTATTTTTTTTTTGTAGCCCGCCTTCCGCAATGACCTCTCTTACTTTTTTTGTAGCATACCCTCAGCAACAAAGATATTAACCCCAAACATCAAGCGAAAGAGCAAATGTCTTCAGGCGGACAAATTCAACATCCAGTGGGTCAAACAAGAGCCGATACGACCGCATTTGTTTTTGGCTGCGTTTTCAACATGCAGGATCAAAGCCAACCGGACATGCAGTCATGCAGTTGCATGATTCATCATGCACTTCTGGACGCCATGATGAACCAAGTGCATGACGCGAGCTACAGAACTCTAGTGAGCTCTGGGGAGTTCGGAAGTCCGGTTCTAGTTCCTCGGGCGTGTTTTTTTTTTTTTTTTTTATATTTATATATATATATATATATATATATATATATATATATATATATATCAGTCAAGTATGTTTTCTGTGTCTGTACG
>NC_134782.1:32104707-32109707 GCF_046742065.1 Oratosquilla oratoria
CCGGAATTTTGTCCGGGTTCATTATGTCCAGACTCGTGCTGAATGTAAATTTTCCACGGGTGATTTAGCGGGCGGGACTATGTGACGTCATCCACACCTCGTTTCGTTTTCTGTGAACCCCTTCAGTACCTGTTGGTCCTGTTCCTCTTACATTAACAGCCGATAGAGTATTTTATTAATATCATGAAGGACTGGCTTAAGTCCAGATGATCTTTACCTTTATCGTGTTTGAATTAAACTCAAACATTCCGATACTTGTAATACTGATATATATAATTAATCAGTGAGGATATTAACATGGTGGCAAGAGATAAAAAATTATTTTCCTAAACATTTTCTACTCGCTTTAACGTCGCTAGCCGAGCAGATTAGAGTGTCGCTACTTGCGGCGGACGGCAGTTCGAACCTTGCCGCCAGCGAGTTGGACCAAGGGCATGATTCACTAAAATTCCACGCTACAAAATAGTCTATAAGGGGCACCGTTCTAGCCGTCCTAGTTTAAGCTTGAGTAGCGTATTCAGAGAGAGAGAGAGAGAGAGAGAGAGAGAGAGAGAGAGAGAGAGAGAGAGAGAGAGAGAGAGAGAGAGAGAGAGAGAGAGAGAGAGAGGTGGGGAGAGAGGTGGGGAGAGAGAGGAATAGAGAGAGAGACAGAGAGAGAAAGAGAGAGGAAAGGGAGAAGGGAGTGAGGGAGAGAGGGAGATAGTTACGAGGAGTTAAGGAATCTCAGTACCTCAAAATGTTTTACAACCCACACTGAGGAGATACCGTTAAAAAGTTACCGGGGATTCAGACAAGAACTTACACTGATGTGTGTAGCATCTTGTCTAACTGGCTTTTGAACTGCTCAACTGAGGAACTGCTTACCACGTTCTTTGGCAGTCCGTTCCGACTGTTGGAGATTTTATAGGTAAAAAAGTCACCAACATTATCACAAGAATAATGGGGGGGGAGGGATGGATTGAGCTTCCACCCACATTCAAGCTGAAGAGATGTCGACTGTCACTGTCATCAAATCCTTGAAGTATTTCTGAAAACCTCTGTTAAATGTCCTCGCAACCTCCTGGTTTCTAGGGGAAAGATCCCAAAGCCCTGGGATTTTGGGGCTCTTTGAGAGAGAGGGAGAGAGAGAAAGAGAGAGTTAGAGAGGAAGAGAGAAAGAGAGAGCGAGAGAGAGAGAATGAAATAGAGAGAAGGAGGGAGTGTGGGTGTGTATGAGAGAGAGAGAAGGAGGGAGGGAAAGAGGGAGGGACTGCGTGTGTGTGTGTATGTGTGTGTGTGTGTGTGTGTGTGTGTGTGTGTGTGTGTGTGTGTGTGTGTGTGTGTGTGTGTGTGTGTGTGTGTGTGTGTGTGTGTGTGTGTGAGAGAGAGAGAGAGAGAGAGAGAGAGAGAGAGAGAGAGAGAGAGAGAGAGAGAGAGGAGAGAGAGAGAGAGAGAGAGAGAGAGAGAGAGAGAGAGAGAGAGAGAGAGAGAGAGAGAGAGAGAGAGGAAGAGAGAGAGAGAGAGAGAGAGAGAAGGAGAGAGGAGGAAGAGAGAGAGGGAGGACGAGAGAGAGAGAGAGAGAGAGAGAGAGAGAGAGAGAGAGAGAGAGAGAGAGAGAGAGAGAGAGAGAGGAGGGGGGAGGAAGAGAGAGAGAGATGAATCACCTTCTCGTCTACCTTCAGGAAATGGAATCATTTGGAAGACGAGGTCAATTGTATTATTTCTGTCTGATCACCGAGGACGAAGGAGAAGGAGGAGGAGATGGAGGAGGAGAAGGAGGAAGAGGAGGAGGAAGACGCCTTACATACAAGACAATTGCAGTCAGGTCCTATCTTGGAAAAATCCAAAAATCCATCTTTTGTGAGTCACATTCTTCCCGAAATTTGGATTTTTTTTTCTTCTTCGTCCACGTTTTGCCACAATGTTTTCATTTCTTCTTCGCCTACCTTTTGCTGACATTTTGATTTTCTTCTTCGACCTTCTCTTGGCCTCAGGGTACAAATCCACCCTTTGCGAGTCTCATTCCTCATAAATTTTTCATTTTCTCCTTCGTCCATCTCTTGCCAAAATTTTCAGTTTTCTTCTTCGTCCACCTGTTGCTGAAAATTTGAGTTTTCTTCTTCATCCTCTTCTTGCAGAAATTTTGAGTTTTCTTCTTCGTTGTCCTTTTGTTGAAATTTTGAGTTTTTTTTTATATTTCTTTTGGCTTCATGGTATGGATTTTAGTCTTGCTAGAGCTTCGTTGTGTGTTCGCTTTCTTCTTTGTGTCCGTTCGTTTTGTTTACAATTGATGGTCGTCTCTCCTCTTTCTCCTCCTTTTCCTTCTACTCTTCCTGCATTTCCTCCCCCTCTTCTTTTTTCTTCCTCATTCTTCTCCGCCTCTTTCTCTTCATCCTTTTCATTCTTCTCCTCTGCGTCCTACTACAACTCTTCCTCTTTCTTCCTCTCAGCCTCTTCCTCTTCATCTTTTTCCTTCTTCTTCTCCTCCACGTCCTACTCCTACTCTCCCTTTTTCTTCGTCTCTACCTTTTTCTCTTCTTCCTCCTCCTTCATGCTTTGTTCTTACACCTTCTCTTCTTCTTTATTTCAAGTTTTTATCAAATCCTTTATATACAACAACAACAAAAACAACAGTAGCATTATCATCAGGATGTGTAAAAGCGAGAGCAGTATCACCAACAACAACAATAACCACAACCACAACCACAACAACAACAATAACAACAACAACTGCAACAATTGGGACAACAGTGTTCTATCAATGGTGTCTTTCTACCAACAGACGCATAGCAACGGCCAATGACATTACCTTTGCCCCTTGTGATCGGACATCTGGGACAAGTAAGAATCATCACTGACGGTGTAAAATATATTATGGATACCCTTGAAATTGGATCAGGGGTCCACTTTCTATAGCGGAAAATAGACCCCGGTTTCACCCTCCTATCAACTTTCAACCACCTTTCACCACTGTCATCCGCCCATTCCCCTTTCTTCACTTTCACTTTTTATTACTGTCTTTGTTTGTTTAGATGTAATATTTTCCTTTAGTATTATCTAATGTCTAGAGGGAATAATGTTTTAGAAATTTTATTTCCTTTCTTCAGTTAATTCTTATACAGCGTGCTTCTCTGAGGTACACTCAAAGAATCTCCCGAGAACACGTAGGCGAGGTCCTAGGTGAGCTTTGCAGTAACGTAGTGATTTCTTTAGTCCAATGATCTTTAACTTTATATTTAAGATCTTCCCCAAAGGACGTGATCTTACAACTGTGAACCAATTGAATTTTCTCCTCCACCCTTTCACCAATCAGATTCGTTGTTACAAGTCTGTTGGCAATATTGTTTACTTAAGCAATCTCGAATCTCTGCAATTAGGTTACAATTACTTCAAGGTTCCCAGCCATTGTTTATAAACACAAGGCGGAGAGGAAATTTATGTAACGCACTCGCTTTCGGGTATTATGTTTGTAAATACCTTACCCATAAAAATGCAACACCCGTCTTCTGCCCCTCTTTCTTTCAGCTTTTCTACCTGGGGTCCCTTTTCCACAGCGGAAAATGGGCCCCCCTATAGAAAATGGACTCACCACCAAAATATGCAACTCACTGTCATTACGATAGATCAGATTAAGTCAGGTTAAGCTAGATTAGGTTAGTTATTCTAACAAACAATACTTATCAAAAAATGTTGATGTGTTATCTGTTTATTAATGGAAAAAATCTGATATTTTGAGTGTGAGGGACATTTCCCAAAGGAGGTCATTTTCCGCTACAGAAAATGGACCCAGGGGTCTATTTTCTATGGGGGGTCAATTTTCAATTTCACACCGGCATAGGATTCAATATACAGGACCCTATGCTTATAAGAATGAAGAGTAACAATCATATATAGAGACGTGGTAAAAAAGATACTGACCCACTCTTTAAATGTTTATTTGCATACCAAGGGCTTCTTCCTCCTAATAAGGAAGGTAGCCAAGTCAAACGTCCGCACCCCAACTCCCACCCTCTCCCATATCTTTTCCTTTCATTTCATTTTAGCTCCTCTTGGATGAAGGATCATCCCTGTCTCCTGCCCACTACCCTGGGTCAGAAGTGCATCAAGACACTGTAATTGCCACTTTGCAAAAGTATCGTTCACTGACAGCATTTGACATAGATTTTCTATATAGGAGAAAAAGATTTCTCAACAAGGCAAATAATGTGCAGAATATTATAGCAAATAATCAGCAGTACAAAAACCATATTCACATAATAAAATCCTCAGATTGTTTCAAGATTTTCGTCCACAACTGTGCCATATAAGAATTGATTAACAAAACTGAATATACATTATAGACGGTTCACGGGGGAAAAAATGCTCATTAGATTTGACGATTTTTTTCAGACTACACGAGCCATTATCTCTTTCGCTCTCTCTCTCTCCCTCTCTAGATTTGGAGTCTACTGTTCTCGCGACGTACCAAACCTCATCAGAATTAATAACACGCGGTTATTAACGAGAGATTTCTCTCTCCATGTTCCACTCTCTTTCTTCCCGTTTACCCCTCTTCAGCTCTCCTATTCCCTTCTCTCTCCCACTCTCTTCATCTCCTCTCCCTTTTTCCACTCTCCTTACTATCTCCACTCTCTCTCGCTCATATAGTGTGTATACATGGGCGCACACAAACTCACAACACATACACACACAAACTCTCTCTCTCTCTCTCTCTCTCTCTCTCTCTCTCTCTCTCTCTCTCTCTCTCTCTCGCTCGCTCGCACACAAACATTTTTTCTCTCTCACTCTCCCTTTCTCTCTCTCCCGCTCCCTCTCCCTCCCTCTCAGAGCTTACTGAGAGCGAGATCCATCTCTTATGTTCCAATTTCCCTTCGAGCTCTGGAAGGCGATGAGTCGAAATTTCTTCAAGAATGACGTGCCGACCGCTCGCGAAGACCTTTGGTTTCCTTCTCGAATTTTGGTTCTTGCGGCTTTTCATCTTCCCGACGTCGAGATCCACATCTCATTAAGTCTAAGACACC
>NC_134782.1:32122207-32127207 GCF_046742065.1 Oratosquilla oratoria
ATGAGGAGGAATGGGCGGGGGGTGGGGGGTAGTATGTGTGAGTAAATATTGACGCAGCCCGAAGGGATTTCTCCCCGTCCTCTCCTTATATGCAAGGGGGGACGGAGAGGGGGGGGTCGCCGATTAAATGAAGCGGCCTTGCTGTGGATGTGCTGTGTCTTGCGACACTGCTTCTGACCCAGGGCGGTGGGCAAGGTTCAGGGATGACCCGTCATCCAGGAGGTGCTCAGATGAGAGGGAGGGTGGGAGGGGTGTGGAGTGTATTTAGGGATGAAATGGGTGGGAGTGTTTTTATGCCTTTCCCTTTTTGGCTACCTCCCTTGAAAGGGGGAAAAAGCCTTGGTATATGTATGTATGTATGTATGTAGAACGTGAGCTAAGGTCTTTTCTTCGACTTATTTTATTTGTTAATTTTTTTTCTTTTTTTATCCAGTAGAAAGCGTAATTAGTTTACAAAACTCTTACGCCGACGACGACATGGGCCATTTATTATTTATCAGTTCATCTACTTGTTTGTTCGCTTATTCGTTTGATTTATTTATTTCATTGAACAATGTTCATTTCTGTTCTTATTCATTTGTCCATTTATCTAATTTTATAATCTTATTCAGGTTTTATAGTTAATGAAAATTCCCCCGTCAGTAAGATCTATTCATTTATTATTTATTAATTTATTATACATTTATCATTTATTATCATTCATTTATTGTTAGTTTATTATTATTCATTTATTACTTATTACTGTTCACTTATTATTAATATATTATTTGTTCATTATTTATTTCTCATTTATCAATTATCATTCACTTATTACTCATTTATTAATTTATTATTTATCTATTCATTTATTTGCATGTTCATTCGTTTGCTACTCATTTATATGCTTTTGTTTATTTACTTTAGTTACGTATTGATTTATTTAGCTATATATTTAATTTATCAATATTTACATATTTGTCTCTGTATTCAATTGAATTTATTGGTTTATCTACGTTTTATTATTATTGACGTTATTATTATAATTATTATCGTTTTTATTATTATTGTTATTGTTTTGTTATTACTGTTAATATTATTGTTGTTGTTATTGATTCCATTATTGCTCTTTTTTATTTGTGTATTGATTAATTAATTTATTTCTCTATTTATTTAGTTAATCGTTTGTCTATATATCTATTAAATTTTAATTTGACGCAAATTTTCTCAACCGTGAATACACTCCTACCACTAGACATATATGGTTTAATTAAAACCAGGTTAAGGAGAATGGTGGTTATTCCAGCGAAGAGGGTTAACAGATCATTCCGCCCCAGAAAAGTTGAGGACGAAAGCCGAGGTTGTGTAAGCGAGGCAGAAGATATTTTTTTTTTTTTTTTTTTTTTTTTTTTTCCTTTTCAAAACCCGGCGAGCGAGAGAAGGGCATGGTGAGATCAAAGATGGTTTCCCATTTCAAACTGCAATTACTCTCAGTTTGTGAGAAGTGTAGCTTAAATGAATCTGGATTAGAATTCTAGGGTCTTTCGTCGTCTTGTTTGGAAGGCTGGGGTTTCTAGTCAATACTAGTAAACATATAAGCATTCTAGAGAGCGTCTAGAATGATATGTTTTTGGGTTAATTCGTTTTTTTTTCCTCGGCAAGTTAATCAATTTACATACACACACACACACACACACACACACACACACACACACACACACACACACACACACACACACACACACACACACACACACACACACACACACACACACACACACACACACACACACACACACAGATACATCTTTCACGATCATGAGGTTTAGAAATGGCAGTTATTTGCTCTTCATTCAGCCCCTCCCAATATCTTTGAACCTTTTTCAGTTCCTTCAGCAATGCGTGTAATTTTTGCCTCAAAGCCTTTATCTACTTTATCTTATCTCCTCCTCCTCCTCCTCCTTCTTCTCCTCCTCCTCTTATTCTGCCTCCTCCATCTCCATCTACTCCTCCTCTTCATTCCCGACCTTTACCACTTCCTCTCATTCCTCTTCTTCCTACTCCTCGTCCACCTCATACCACTCCTCATCCTCCTTTTCCCTCGTCCTCCTCCTCGTCCACCTCCTCCCTCTGTCCCTCCTCCCCCTCTAACTTCAGCACTCCCCCCTCCCCTTTTCCCACCTTCAATCTCCCAGGCCGATCCCTTCTCTTCATAAGCCAAAGGCAAAAGCGCTGTCCAATTTGTGATTTGGTCCCGCTCGTTCCCCCCCTCTCCCCTCCTCCCAACACTTCATCGTGTGTCAGGTATCAAACAACCAAACTCCCCTCTCTCCCCCTCTCCCTTCTCTCCCCTCTCCTCTCTCTCCGCTTTCCCTTCTCTCCTCTTACCAAGCTTCTCAAAATCGAATGGCTCGTTTTCAAAGCTCTCAGAGTGCTCAAGTTTCTCTCTCTCTCTCTCTCTCTCTCTCTCTCTCTCTCTCTCTCTCTCTCTCTCTCTCTCTCTCTCTCTCTCTCTCTCTCTCTCTCTCTCTCTCTCTTTTTTTTTTTTTTTTTTTTACTGAGTGATACGTTTCCACGCTTTCATTCCTTTTTGACTTTTTTATACTAGGTGATACGTTTGCATGCTCTCTTGCTTTTTCAACTTTTTTTGTGATTCTTTGTTAGGTGATACGTTTCCACACTTTTATTTATTTTTTCCTCTTCCTCCTTATCCTACTACTACTAGTTTTTTTTTTTTTTTTTACAACTACTATTACATATACTTCCACCCGTCTTCCTCCACCTACTCTTCCTTCTATTCGTCCTCGTCCTCCTCCTACTACTATTACTACTCCTTCTGCTCCTCCTCCTCCTACTAGTGCTACTATTACTACCCCTACTACTACTATTACAACCACTACTAATACTATTACTACTACTGATCCTCCTACTACTACTGCTACCACTACTACTACTACTATTACCACCACTACTACTACTATTACCACTACTACTACTACTACTACTACTACTACTACTACTACTACTACTACTACTACTACTACTACTACTACTACTACTACTACTACTACTATTACCACTACTACTACTACTATTACCACTACTACTACTACTACTACTACTACTACTAGTAGTAGTAGTAGTAGTAGTAGTAGTAGTAGTAGTAGTAGTAGTAGTAGTAGTAGTAGTAGTAGTAGTAGTAGTAGTAGTAGTAGTACTCGCTTTCTACTCAAATACCATTCCCTGTCTACGATCTCTTTCCTCTTTAAATTTATTTCAGTTGGAAAAAATTAGATTTAAGAAGGAAATGGTCAAAAACTAGTTTACCAACAGAATGGTTAACAAATCAAATTGACTTAGTAACCATGTGGTGAGTGCTGAAAATATTGGTTGTTTTAAGAGAAGATGAGACAACTTTTATGGATGGGAATCATAGGTGGTAATGGACTGGAACGGACTATGAGAATAAACACCTTGTGAGATCGAAACCTTTATTGGTACTACGTTTCGCTTGTTACAGCTTTTTCAAGTACTTGAAAAAGCTGTAACAAGCGAAACGTAGTACCAATAAAGGTTTCGATCTCACCAGGTGTTTATTCTCACAGTCTTGTCGGCTTTTGCCATTGTGATTCATGGAACGGACTAATGTAAGACTTATGGTCTCGCAGTTCCTTTCGTTCTTATATTCACTTCCTCAATCTCTATCTTCATTCCATCTCTCTCCACCTCGTTCTTTGTCTTGTTCTCCAAGCTGTTCTCCATTTTGTTCTCTTATTTTGCTTTCTATCTTGTTCTCCACCTCGTTCTTTGTCTTGTTCTCCAAGCTGTTCTCCATTTTGTTCTCTTATTTTGCTTTCTATCTTGTTCTCCACCAACTGTTCTCCATCTCGCTCTCCATCATATGTTCTCCATCTCGATCTCCACCAGCTGGTCTCCATCTTATTTTTTATCTCCTATGTCAGCTGTTCTCTAACAGTTGTTCTCCTTTTCTTTTTCCATCTTGTTCTCCATCTATTTTCCACCAGCTGCTATCCATCTTGTTCTCCATCAGCTATTCACCATCAGCTGTTCTCCATATTATTCTCTATTAGTTGTTCTCCACCACCAGTTCCCCATCTCACTCTCCACCAGTTGTTCACCATCTTGTTCTTTACATTGTTCTCCACCAGTGGTTCTTCATCTTGTTCTCCATTTTGTTCTCTACCAGCTGTTCCCTATATTATTTTCCATTTTGGTCACTCCAGTATCTTACTCTCCTTTTTGTTCTCTGCCGGGTGTTCTCCATCTCGTTCTCCACCTTGTTCTTCATCTCGTTCTCCACCAGCTGTTCTCCATCTCGTTCTCCACCAACTGCCCTCCATCTCGTTCACCAGCTGTTCTCCTAACAACCTCTAAGGCTCTGAGGCCAAGAACTCCCCAATTCCACTCGATCCAGGGACAATTTCCGGACAAGAGGGGACTATCAGGCAATTTAAACCAAAAAGCCACTTCGTCTCACAACATCTATACATAACATAGCATCCCCTCCTTGCGTACCAGACGGTACCTTGCCTTCCATATCCCTTCTGTCGTCACGCTATTTTATTCGCTTCCGGACGGATTAAGGAGGTTACCAGTAGGATGCGGCCACACTGCACGCGGTTTGCTGGGAGGGTAGAGGGTAGCGGGATGCCTGGCGGGTCAGAGGCAAGAACAAACACATGTTATCCAATACGAGTGGCCATACCGGGCGCGAGTAGCGGATAATCTTAGAGGGACGCCGCTGCCTGCGTCCGGTATGGCCACTCGTATTAGATAACATGTGTTTGTTCTTGCATCTGAAACGCTAGGCATCCCGCTAGGCATCCCGCTACCCTATAACCTCCCAGCAAACCGCGTGCAATGTGACCGCACCCTGAAGGTGTGAGGGTAAAAGTGGGCCACGTGGAAGGATTATTTAAATGAAGATGATGCAGTTATATATTAATGGAGAAGATGGATTATACGTGTACAGGATAGACCGCCATACCAGTGAAGACATGGAG